>NC_137340.1:12657414-13149449 GCF_965287045.1 Carcharhinus amblyrhynchos | reverse complement strand
CAGAGGATCTGGGAATACAGATACATAATTCCCTAAAAGTGCGATCACAGGTAGATAGGGCCATAAGAGTGCTTTTGGAACGTTGGCCTTTATAACCAAAGTAGTGAGTATAAGAGTTGGAATGTTATGGTGACATTGTGTTAGACATTGGTGAGGCCAAATATAGAGTATTGTGCGCAGTTTTGGTCACCTAATTTGGGAAGCATGTTCACAAGGTTGAAAGAGTGCAGAGAAAGTTTACAAGGATGTTGCCAGGACTTGAGAAACTGAATTACAGAGAAAGGTTGAAATAGGTTAGGACTTTATTCCCTGGAGCGTAGAAGAATGAGGGGAGATTTGATAGAGGTGTGCAAAATTATGATGGGTATAGATAGAGTGAATGCAAACAGCTTTTTCTACTGAGGCTAGGGGAGAAAAAAACTAGAGGATATAAGAACATAAAGAAACAGGAGCAGGAGTAGGCCATCTAGCCCTTCGAGCCTGCCCTGCCATTCAATAAGATCATGGCTGAATCTGGTGGGATCAGTTCCACTTTCCCGCTTTCTCCCCATAACCCTTAATTCCCTTGTCTATCAGAAACCTATCTACCCGTGACTTAAATATATTCAGCAAGGTAGCCTCTACCACTTCAACGGGCAGAGAATTCCAGAGGCTCACCACCCTTTGAGTGAAGAAGTTCCTCCTCAACTCTGATCTAAACTGCACCTCCCCCCCTTTATTTTGAGGCTGTGCTCTCTAGTCCTGCTATTCTTTCTAAGCGGGAAGAATCTCTCTACCTGTACCCTATCTATCCCTTCATTATCTTATATATCTCTAAAGATCCCCCCTCATCCTTCTAAACTCCAACAAGTACTTGTTTTTATATTCTATCCCCTGCTTTTATATTCTATCCCCTCGCTATAAAGGCCAGCATCCCATTAGCCTTCTTGATCACCTGCTGCACCTGCAGACTGGGTATTGTGATTCGTGCACAAGGACCCCCAGGTCCTCTGCACCGTAGCATGCTGCAGCTTTTGCCTTTTAAATAATAATCCCTCCTACTATTATTTCTACCAAAGTGGATAACCTCACATTTGCTAACATTATACTCCATTTGCCAGGTCCTCGCCCACTCGCTCAGCCTATCCAGATCTCTCTGCAGACTTTCCACACCCTCCACGCAATTTGCTTTTCCACTCATCTTCGTGTCATCAGCAAATTTCGTCACCTTACACTCAGCCCGCTCCTCCAGATCATCTATATAAACAGTTGACACCCCAGCACCGATCCCTGCGTCACTCCACTAATCACCAACTGCCAACCAGAATAGCACCCATTGATTCCAACTCTCTGCTTCCTATTAGACATCCATTCCTCTATCCACGCTAACACCTAACCCCCAAACTCCATGCACCCTAACTTTTTGCAGCAACCTTTTATGAGGCACCTTATCAAAGCCTTTTGGAAATCTAAAACACCACATCCACCGGTTCCCCTCTGTCTACCGCACTAGTCACATCCTCATAGAAATCCAATAAATTCATTAAACACGACTTCCCTTAACGAATCCATGCTGCGTCTGCCCGATGAAACCGTTCTTTTCTAGGTGCCTCGCTATTTCTTTTTTGATGACGGATTCTAGCATTTCTCCAACTACGGATGTTAAACTAACTGGCCTATAATTCCCTGCCTTTTGTCTGCTACCTTTTTTAAACAGCGGCATAACATTAACCGTTTCCAATCTTCTGGCACTTCTCCGGGATCCAGCAAATTTTGATAAATAATTACTAAGGTATCTACTATCACCTCTGCCATTTCTTTCAGAACCCTGGGATGCATTCCATCCGGTCCCGGGACTTGTCTATCTTCAGTCCCATTAGTCTATCAAGCAACTACCTCTCTAGTGACAGTAATTGCATCAAGGACCTCATCACCTACCATACTTCTATCTTTAATATCCAGCAAACTATTTGTATCCTCCTCCGTGAAGACCGACACAAAACTTATTCAAAGCCTCAGCCATTTCCTCATCGCCCACCATTAAATCTCCCCTGTCGTCCTCCAAGGGTCCAACATTCACTCTAGCCAGTCTCTCTTCTTTATGTATTTGTAAAAACTTTTACTGCCTTTTTTATATTTAGAGCTAGTTTAGCTTCATACTCTATCTTTCCTTTATCACCTTCTTAGTCATTCTTTGTTGTTTTTTAAATCTTTCCCAATCTTCTAATCGCCCACTATTTTTAACCGTTCTGAACACATCAGCTTTTAATTTAATACTCTCCTTTATTTCCTTCGATAACCACGGCTGGTTATCCCTTCTCCTACAGTCCTTTACCATGGGAATATATTTCTGCTGAGTACCAAAAAGATCTCCTTAAAATCCTCCACTGTTCCTCAGCCATCCTACCAACCAATCTGCGCCCCCAATCTACATTCGCCAATTCCGCTCTCATCCTATCATACTCCCCTCTGTTCAAACAGAGGACATAGGTTCGGGATCCTACTTTCTCATCCTCCATCTGCATCAGAAATTCACCATACTATGATCACTCGTCCCAAGAGGATCTCTCACAAGAAGATCCCTAATTCTACCTGCCTCATTACGCAGATCTAAGATAGCTCGCTCCTCGTTGGTTCCGTCACACACTGTTCAAGGAAACTATCCTGACAGCATTCCAAGAACTCATCCTCAAGCCCACCGCGTCCGACTTGGGTCATCCAATCTATGCAGATTAAAATCCCCCATAATTATCACCGTTCCATTTTTGCACGCATCAATTATTTGCTTGTTTATAGCCCACCCCACCTCAAAGTTATTATTTGGGGGCCTATAGACCACACCCACCAGTGTCTTCCTCCCTTACTATTCCTTATCTCCACCCACAACGATTCCATGTTTTGCTCTTTGGAGCCTATTTCTCTTACTACCGCCCTGATATTATCCTTAATTAACAGAGCTACCCCACCCCCTTTTTCCTCCCATCTATTCCTTCCTAAACACCTGATAACCTTGGACATTCAATTCCCAGTCCCTGTCACCCTTCCGTAATGGCCACTAGATCATATCCATTTGTGCTGATCTGTGCCATCAGCTCATTCACCTTGTTCCGAATGCTTCGTGCACTCAGGTAAAGTGTCTTTATACCAGCCTTTATCTGGACCTTATTTGTAGAAACACTACTAACCTCTCACATGCCCCCTACTCCTTTAATTAGTGGAACATCCTCAACGTTAATCTGGACACGTACCCTCTCCTTTACTTTAGGTTTTGTAATTTCCCCACCCCCTGCACCCTCTCCCCCCAATTAGTTTAAAGCCCTGTCTACAGTCCTAGTTATATGATTCGACAGGACTCTGGTCCCAGCACGGTTCAGACTAAGACCACCCCATCTGAACAGGTCCCATCTGCCCCAATACTGGTGCTAATGCCCCATAAATTCGAACCCATTCCTCCCGCACCAATCCTTGAGCCACACATTCATCTCCTTAATCCTATGTACCCTGCACAATTTGTACGTGGTTCTGGTAGTAATCCAGAGATAACCACCTTGTCGGTTCCGCTTTTCAATTTGGTTCCCAGATTATCGTACTCCCTCTGCAGATCCTTAGTTCCTATTTTGCCTATGTCATTGGCACCCACATGAACCACAACGACTGGATCTGACCTTCCCACTCCAGGTTCCTCTGCAGCCCAGATGAGGCATCCTGGACCCGAGCACCAGGCCGACAACACACCCTTCAGTATTCTTTATCCTTGTCACAAAGGACAGTGGCTATGCCCCTAACTACACTTTCCCCAATTACCACTACATTTCTCTTTACTTCTTCTGCTTTGATCTCTGTCTGCACCACTATACCGTGGGCAGTTTGCTCGTCCACCTTGCAGCCCTCATTCGTGTCCACACTGGGAGCAAGAATCTCAAACCTGTTGTGCAGATTCAGGGGCTGAGGCTTTTGGGTCCCCCCTCCTTCCTCTCGCCCTTCGTCCCCCCACCCCCCTCCTTCCTCTCGCCCTTCGTCCCCCCACCCCCTCCTCCCTCTCGCCCTTCGTCCCCCACCACCCCCCTCCTCCCTCTCGCCCTTCGTCCCCCCACCCCCCTCCTCCCTCTCTCCCTTCGTCCCCCCACCCCCTCCTCCCTCTCGCCCTTCGTCCCCCCAACCCCCTCCTTCCTCTCGCCCTTCGTCCCCCCACCCCCCTCCTTCCTCTCGCCCTTCCTCCCCCCCCCCCCCCTCCCTCAGCAACCCCCTTTTGTTCCTGACCCTCAGAGTTAGTCAGTTTAGGGGTTTGACTTTCTCTTGTAACTCATTATCCAGGTTACACTCCCTCTCCCTGATGAGTCTCAGTGTCTGAAGCTCGGAGTTCAGCTCATCTACTTTGAGCTGTAGCACTTCAAGCAAACCAGCACTTACTGCAGACATGCTCACTGGGAAGTACCTTGGGGTCCACCAGCTCCCACATCGTACAGAAACAGCACATCACATGTCCCTCCATCTCAGGCACCTAGTGTATTCTAAACCCAGTAAAGAATTTAAACTTACCTTGCCCTTTTCCGCCCAAGCCCTGTGAGCCAAAGCCCTTACAGCTCACTCTGCTCCCTTCTCACTCCACTGCCCGCTGTCTTCTGCAGCCCTCCTTTTATACTTTGCGTGGTAAAAATCCCTTCCCAAAAGACCCTGCAGCCCACTTCCTGTTTAACTTCTAAAGCTGTAATTCCATTAAAAAGCTTTCCAAACTTTCTGTTTAAAAACTTTACAAAGTCAATCACTTACCTTTACTCTGTGTAACCTTCTCTCCGCTCACTCCAACGGACAATAAGAGGCTTACCTGGTGAGTACTCTTTATAGCTTAAAATCCTTTCCCAGAAGACCCCGCGGCCCACTTCCCATTTAACTTTTAAAGCGGTAATTTCTGTTAAACCATGGGTTAAGGGTGAAGAGGGAAAGTTTAAAGGGATATTGGTGGGGGGGGCTTCTTCACACAGTGGTGGGAGTCTGGAATGAGCTGCCAGATGAAGTGGTGAATGTGGGCTCACTTTTAACATTTAAGAAAAACTTGGACAGGTACATGGATGAGAGGAGTGTGGAGGGATATGGTCCAGGTGCAGGTCAGTGGGACTAGGCAGAAAAAATGGTTCGGCACAGCCAAGAAGGGCCAGAAGGCCTGTTTCTGTGCTGTAGTGTTCTATGGTTCTATGTTAGTGAGGAAGGCTTGGCAGTTTTAAGTGGGCTTGCTTCGGTTTTGCCATTGTCCCACGCTAGGTCAATTTGTGAATTGTTTTCCTATCACACTATTGAGTGGTTTGCCATTGCCGAGGCAACTACACTGCTGTGGGTCTGGAGTCACAGGCCAAAACAGGTAAGAACAGCCAATTTCCTTCCTTATAGGATGCTGGTGAGCCAGCTGGGTTTTTACAACAATCTGGTCTCCAAAACTGAAACTAGTTTTTCATCGCAGATTTATTGAATAATTGAACAATTCAAATTCCCTAGTTACCAGGATGAAATTGGAACTCAGGTCACCAGATTTATCAGGTGACATGACTGGATAACTATTTGATTTGATTTATTACTGTCGCTTGTATTGGGATACAGTGAAAAGTATTGTTCCTTGCACAGGCAAAACATACTGCTCATGGAGTACAGAGGGGAGAAGGAAAGGAGAGGGTACAGAATATAATGTTACAGTCAAAGCTAAGGTGTAGAAAAAGGTCATCTTAATATATGGTAAGTCCATTTAGAAGTCTGACGGCAGCAGGGGAAGAAGCTGTTCTTTAGTCGGTTGGTACACGTTCGCAGACTTTGTATCTTTTTCCTGACAGAAGAAGTGGAAGACAGAATGTCCAGGGTACGTGGGGTCCTTCATCATGCTGGCTGCTTTTCCGAGACAGCTGGAAGTGTGAACGGAGTCAGTGGATGGGAGGTTGTTTTGCGTGAGGGACTGGCCTTATTCACACCCTTTGTGGTTTCTTGCCATCTTGGGCACAGCAAGAGCCATACTAAGCTGCAGTACAACTAGAAAGAATGCTTTCTATTGGGGTATCTGTAAAAATTAGTGAGAGCCCAATAACAAAGGCACTGTACTACTCTATGCCATTTTGCTTTTGGACAATGATGCTCTCAGGCTGCCCTTCTTAAGCAACAGGAGGAACTAATACTAAACTGCTGGCTGCAGGGTTCTGCAAACTGAGACTCAGAGCTGGCTGCCTGCCTGTTTGTGTGGGAGGGACAGAAAGGGGAAGCAGACAACATGTCTCCGTGGGAGTGAATGAAAGAAGAAACAGACTATGTCATCAGAGTCCTGATCTATAAAGTTACATCTAGCTCCCCATCTTCTTGTCACTTAGCAGAAGTTCATTTGCAAATTTTACTTTCAATTAGCCAGGAACAGAAAACGTGGACACCAATGTGAAACACAAATGGGAAAACCCGGATTGTTAAGAATTTGTGCATGAAGGAGGAACTGTAACAGCCTACAGGCTGTTCTCATGGAAGTCCGCAGTTCTGTGTGGGAGTTTGCACACTCTCCTCGTGTCTGCGTGGGTTTCCTCCAGGTGCTCGGGTTTCCTCCCACAGTCCAAAGATGTGGGGGTTAGGTTGATTGGCCACGCTAAAAATTGCCCTTAGTGTCCTGAGATGCATAGGTTAGAGGGATTAGTGGGTGACTATGTAGGGATACAGGGCCCAGGTGGGATTGTGATTGGTGCAGACTCTTTGGGAGCTTGAATGGAGGGATGGGCACATGGAGATCTGATAGCAAAATTCTGAACTTAACGCTAAATGAATGAAAGTGAACTTATCAGTCAGGCTCAGTCAGGAACAAATGTACCATGTCACATTAAAGAATTTCACTATGTTGAAACATGTTTTACCTGAAGCAAAAGAGAAATGCTGGAAAATCTCAGCCAGCCTGGCAGCATCTGTAAGGAGAGAAAAAAGCTGACATTTCGAGTCCAGATGACCCTTTGTCAACGCTAAAAGTGGGAGATTTTCATTGGCTTTTTTTTCAAAAAGAATTGATTTTCATTGGAGTTTCACATTGGTGTCCACATTTTCTGTTTCTGGTGAATTGAAAGTCAGATTTGCAAATGAACTTCTGCTAAGTGGCAGGCAGGTGGGAAGCTAGACGTGTGGAGTGAGGGAATGAAAGAAGAGTCATTGCCCCAAAACCAGGAGAAAAGCTAAGGGGTGGCACAGCTGCCTCACAGCACCGGGGACCCAGGTTCGATTCCTGGCTTGGGTCACTGTCTGTGCGGAGTTTACACATTCTCCCCCCGTGTCTGTGTGGGTTTCCAGCGGGTGCTCCGATTTCCTCCCACACTCCAAAAATGTGTGGGTTAGGGGGATTGGCCGTGCTAAATTGCCTCTCAGTGTCAGGGGGACTAGCTAGGGTAAATCCATGGGGTTATGAGGAGACGGCTTGGGTGGGATTGTGGTTGGGGCAGGCTTGATGGGCTGAATGGCTGCCTTCTGCACTGCAGGATTCTAAGATTCTATGAGGTACCAATGGCAATCCATAGAGAGAATAAAAAGGTGCGAATGGCCGAGAAGCTGAAATCAGAGGGTAAACTGTGACAGATGAAGATGTTGGGGGAGGGGGGAGATGCTTGCGGGAGAGGTAAAACTGAGAGAAAAGGGGGAGAAAAGGGGGAAAAGAATGGAGAGGAAGAAAAATAAAGAAAGACAATAAAGAAATAAAAGATTGAAACCGTCTAAAAATTAAATAAACCTTAAGCAGATTGATTTTCCAAAAAATGCCAGGTTACAACATAAACTTCCCAAATTATGTTTAAAAGCTGCTACATAGACTGCAATCTCGCAATTACTGTTGAATCATTCAGAAACTTACCTGTTCTTTAGTATAGCTGATTTGGATATCGAGGTGTGACACTAGTGGTAATATTTTTATAATGCTGGAATAATGACAAAAGTAAATTACTGAAAAGTAATGAGTGGTAAACTGAGGCTGAAGAAACATTTTATTCATTATGGTGAGAAATCTCTTGCGCTCGGGGAGCACAATGTAAGTTAATGCTGAAAATCTTGGGGTGGAATTCTCCCAAAACATTTCTAACGGAGTGATCCGTGACTGTCTATCGCGCACTCCGCATCACAATCCTCCCACACTCAGTGGCTTTTTTTTGCAGAGTTGGGAGTTTAGTGAGGGGTGTGGAGGGGTGAGTCTAAACACACTGGCCAGTCCAGCTTCAGAGCGCTCAGGTGCCATTGCACAAGGGTGTCCCGATCTTGCAGTGCGCTGGAAGACCGCCCCCCCCACTCCACCCACAGACATCAGGACCACCCCCTACCTCATTGGAG
This sequence comes from Carcharhinus amblyrhynchos, assembly GCF_965287045.1. Lineage (NCBI taxonomy): Eukaryota > Metazoa > Chordata > Chondrichthyes > Carcharhiniformes > Carcharhinidae > Carcharhinus > Carcharhinus amblyrhynchos. Next base: position 13,141,154 of record NC_137340.1, on the reverse strand, counting down.
CCATATCCACCCCCCCCCCACCCCCTCCTCCCACCATGACTTCCACTCAGGCCCCCACCCGCTGGGCCCTTCCCTGGCACACTGGCAGTGTCCAATTGGCACCGTCGGGCGGTTCGGTAGCCACTGTTCGGCTGTCTGGTAGCCACTTCCAGGTACTGTGGTGTACCGGTTCTTCACCGCCTGTGTGCCGGGGGGGGGGCACTGCATGATGGGCACCATCTGGCCATGCCCCCGGCCACCCAAGGGCTTCAGTGGCCCCTGAGCCTTCCCGGTGTGGCCATCACGCCAGGTCATCGCTAGTGGAGATCAGTAGTGATTTTCATTGTTATTGCACTGCACCCAAAGGCCAGTGAATTCCATGCACTGCGAGGTGAATGGGCCATACATATTTAAAAGTTTCTTTAACTATGCTAATCAGACACACGCCCTTACGATGGGTGATCCGGTTCACGGTATTGGAAAGAGGCCAGGAGAATTGCAAACTGTTTGGCGCCGGGTGCGAAAGGGATTTTTAGGCTCACGCGTTATTGTCAGGATCCAGCACAATCCACTAACAGCGCGGTGACGTCAGAGAATTGCCCCCTTGGAAGAAGTTTATTTATTACCGTCACAAGTTGGCTCACATTAACACTGCAATGAAGTTACTGTGAAAATTCCTCTAGTCGCCACACTCTGGTTCCTGTCTGGGTACACTGAGGGAGAATTTAGCATGGCCAATGCAACTAACCAGCACGTGGTGGGGGGAAAAACCAGAGCACCCAGAGGAAACCCACGCAGGCACGGGGAGAACGTGCAAACTCCAACTCCCAGCTTGGGTCACTGTCTGTGTGGAGTTTGCACATTCTCCTCGTGTCTGCATGGTTTTCCTCCGGGTGTTCCGGTTTCCTCCCACAGTCCAAAGATGTGCGGGTTAGGTTGATTGGACATGCTGAAAATTGCCCTTAGTGTCTTAAGATGCAAAGGTTAGAGAGATTAGTGGGTATAATATGTAGGGATATGGGGGTAGGGCCTGGGTGGGATTGTGTTCGATGCAGACTCAATGGGCCGAAGGGCCTCTTTCTGCACTGTAGGATTCTATGATTCCACACAGACGGTGACTCAAGCCAGGAATTGAACCTGGATCCCTGGCGCTGTGAGTAAGCAGTGCTAACGACTGTGGCACCTTAGTTTTAGGTGGGTGTAATCAGCCAGTAGAATCTTGACCAAAAAATGCAACAAAGTGGGAGTGGCTTACCTAGGCAACAATAAAAATCTAAAAAGCAGCATCTGTTTCTAACTCTCAAGTTTGTGAAAGAGAGAGCCTTGTGCAGTGAAACAAAAGGAACAGCAACACGTCGACATTCTTGAAGCCAGATTTAGGAGGGCCAAGCGAGTGAGCAACAAGAATGAAAAGAATTCACCGGCAGGCAATGACAAACACAGTCGACACTTGCTCACATTTCACGGAAAAGTTACGTAAACCCTTAGGCAGCTGAAAGTAATGGGATTAGTTTTGGTATCAATGGGTGCTATTCTGATTGGCGGTTGGTGGCTAGTGGAGTGCCGCAGGGATCGGTGCTGGGGCCTCAACTGTTTACCATTTACGTAGATGATCTGGAGGAGGGGGCTGAGTGTAAGGTGTCGAAATTTGCTGATGACACGAAGATGAGTGGAAAAGCAAATTGTGCGGAGGGTGTGGAAAGTCTGCAGAGAGATCTGGATAGGCTGAGCGAGTGGGCAAGGGCCTGGCAGATGGTGTACAATGTTGGTAAGTGTGAGGTTATCCACTTTGGCAGGAATAATAGTAGGAGGGATTACTATTTAAAGGGCGAAAAGCTGCAGCATGCTACGGTGCAGAGGGACCTGGGGGTCCTTGTGCACGAGTCGCAAAAACCCAGTCTGCAGGTGCAGCAGGTGATCAGGAAGGCAAATGGGATGCTGGCCTTTATAGCGAGAAGGATAGAATATAAAAGCAGGGAGGTCTTGCTGCAACTGTACAAGGCACTAGTGAGGCCACAGCTGGAGTACCGTGTGTAGTTTTGGTCGCCGCACTTATGCAAGGATATTTTGGCCTTGGAGGGAGTGCAGAGGAGGTTCACTAGGCTGATACCAGAGATGAGGGGATTGGACTATGAAGAGAGGCTGAATAAACTGGGTCTGTACTCGTTGGAGTTTAGAAGGATGAGGGGGGATCTTACAGAGACGTATAAGAATAATGAAGGGGATGGATAGGGTAGAGGTAGAGAGATTCTTCCCACTCAGAAAGGACAGCAGGACTAGAGGGCACAGCCTCAAGATAAGGGGGGGGCAGTTTAGAACGGAGTTGAGGAGGAACTTCTTCACTCAAAGGGAGGTGAATCTCTGGAATTCTCTGCCCGTTGAAGTGGTGGAGGCTACCTCGCTAAATATACTTAAGTCACCGGTAGATAGGTTTTTGGTAGGCAAGGGAATTAAGGGTTATGGGGAGAAAACGGGAAAGTGGAACTGATCCACTTCAGATCAGGCATGATCTTATTGAATGGCGAGGCAGGCTCGAAGGGCTAGACGGCCTCCTCCTGCTCCTATTTCTTATGTTCTTGTAGCAGAATTCTCCTACTATCAACATTAGTTGGGGTGTTACATACCTCTCGTCCAGCTAAAGCCGGTCCATCATTCAAGTCAGGAGGGTGATGGAATGCTCTCGTGACTGCAGTTCTAACAGCAGTCAAGTGGCTCCCACACAAAGCAGCCACTTTACCAATATCTCAAGCACTATTTTAAACATTTATTCCCTCCAAACTGGGTGCACAATTAAAGCCATGTATACCACCTACACAAAGAACAAAGAACAAAAACAGCCCGGGAAACAGGCCCTTCGGCCCAACGAGCCCGCGCCACCATTTTAACATTACCAGTTCCCCCCTCCGCCCATGACCCTTATCTCACCACCACCTCCCCAGGAATAATTAGGAACAGTCATTAAATACTGACATAATCAGCAATGCCAACATTGCATGAAAAAACTTTTGAAAAATTCCATGCTGTATCAACAAGATTAAAGGACAATGCCCGTGAGTACTGAAGTCAAAAGCATTTGAAGAAGTTGTTATCTTCAGCATGGGGTTTTCTTTGAAAATGAATAAAATTCCACCCTGAATGTCATTGAAATGCAATGCGTATTCAGCAACAATGTCAGTAACCATCCATTACACAAGAAAGAACATAAATGTTCATAGCTACGCAACTATAAATTCTAGGGAGTCAGTTTTTGCCAAATATTTCAGACACCATAGCATTGTCGTTTTACAATAAATGCAACCTTAGTATCAATTTCAAGTGGTAATTAAAGAGCTACTCACCACTTAAAGGGCTACTCACCATTTCGTTGTCAATGCTGTTGGAGTTGTAAAGGGAGCCTCTGAGATGGATTGGGAGTCTTTCTGGGGCACTCTGTCAAGGTTTGATCCCCATTTAAACATTCCTTCTAGAAATTCACTGAGAAATTCACGTTAAAAGACTAAGTACTGTGCCAGTCCACCTTACCAAGCATCTTATAGTTGACATTATGAGGAAGAGCCTCTTGCCAATGATCCCCCACCCTTCCCCCCTTCGAGGCATGGATAAGAATGGGAGGAGAATATAAAGGCAGAGAGAGCAGCAGGGGCAGAAGCAGCTGGGGAGGAGAGGGACAGGAGGGAAAGGAAGGTGAGGTGACAAGGTGGCATCCTTCAATCCTTTGAGTCAAGAACAACTCTACTTTTCAGAATCTCCTCCATCAGGACATTGACTGCCACACCTGAGAACCGTACACCATCTCCCTCAGTCCCCCTGCTGTGCCAGCCTGAAACATCCCACTGGATGTCAGCCAGAATACTCAACACCTTCCATGGAAAAGGATGTGAGGAACCCACATATACTGCTCCATGGAAGTTGCATTTACAAATCAAGGCTAGACTGCAATGCCCTCAGCCAGCCGGAAATTTACACAGCCAAAGGCCTAATTAGGGACAATTTACAGCACCCCTATTGGAACAAAGCCCCCCTCCCACCCCACTCCCTTTCCCACTCAGCCCAATGCTTAATAGGATGGTGATTGTGAAGGGAGCCAGTTAGGAGGCTGCATGCGGAAAAAATAACTCCATCATCTGGCTTCTGGCAAGCATGGACTCACTCGGTTCCAACAACAGTGTCCTGAAGTGCATTGGACAATCCGGCCCCAAATCTTCTGCTCGTCCTGTTGACTCAAACAACCTGCTGCACCTCAACAAACGGCACGGTGGCACAGTGGTTAGCATTGCTGCCTCACAGCGCCAGGGACTTAGGTTTGATTCTGGTCTCGGGTCTGTGTGGAGTTTACACGTCCTGCCCGTGTCTGCGTGGGTTTCCTCTGGGTGCTCCGGTTTCCTCTCACGCTCCAAAGATGTGCAGGTTAGCTGGATAGGCTGTGCTAAATTGCACCCTTAGTGTCAGGGGTATTTGCAGGATAAATATGTGGGACTACAGGGATAGGGCCTGCATGGAATTGTTGTCAGTACAGACTTGATGGACTGAATGACCTCCTTTTGTGTTATAGGGATTCTATGATTCTAAACACTCCATCGATCTTCCAGAAATGGTAGTGCAAGTTGGGAGAAAACATCTTTGATGGGTGTGTCCTTTTTGATATCACTGGTGGGGGGTTCCTCTTGAAGCTGTATGAATGTTCTTTGGTGAGTGACAGTGAATACATTGACTGGATCTTTGTGGTCCAAGTTCGTAAAGTGTGGATCAACCAGTAACGTCCGACATCACAATCTGGCCAATTTGGAAGATTTTGGTCAATGAAACTCTGCTGCGATGCTCTTCCCAATATAGGAGGCTATGCAGGCTGCACAGAATTACTGCTCACCCCATTCGCAAGGCTTGTAATCTCCGAGGCGTCCAGTTCAGGGAGCCCAACTTCCCATAGGTTTCTGTCTGATCCCTGCAGGCAAGTTCAAATTCCAGTAATCAGCAATCCAGGCCCAAACTGAGTGTTAAAATCAGACTTTCAAACAGGCCGTACCTTATGAGCACACCACCCTTTAGAATCATAGACTCATTCAATCCCTACAGTGCAGAACGTGGCCATTCAGCCCATTGAGTCTGCACCGATTACAATCCCACTTCTGTAACCCTACATATTTACCCTAGCTAGACCCCCGACACAAAGGAGCAATTTAGCATAGCCAATCAACCTCACCCGCACATCCGTGGACTGTGGGAAGAAACAGGAACACCTGGAAGAAACCTACACAGACACGGGGAGAACATGCAAACTCCACACAGACAGTGACCCGAGGCCAGCATTGAGCGTGGTTTCCTGACGCTGTGAGGCAGCAGTGCTAACCACTGTGCCACCCAAAATAACTTTTGACCTGAATAACTCCCACTAGTCTATAATCCTGTTGTTCATAAAGCTCAGGATGGATTTGGAGATAGAAAGAGGAATTCTGCTCAAAACTATTTCTTTCAGGACCTGGGAATGAATTTCGTTGGTCTATGCTGATGATTCACTTATCTGCACATTGTGGGGTTTCCCAGGGACTGAGGGAGAGGTCACAAATACTCTCAGAAATAGCACGGGAAGTCCCAACAAGGGAGGGAGCACAGAGGAGGAAAGATGTCCTGTACACACAGGCGGGGAGAAAAATGCCACTTTGTCCTCCTTGCCCACTTCCACCTCCACAACATCTCTCCTGCTGCAGCTGGCACTGTCTTGTATGGTCTCAGGCACTCCTCCCATTCCCCATCATCCGTACCAAGGTGGAACACTAACAAGCTGCCCATGGCCAAGCACTCCCTTTCTCCTGTGACTCCTAGAGGTGTCCAATAGCACGGAACTTATTCTTTTCTGGTGATATCCTCAGAGAATTTCATAGATCATAGAACATAGAACACTTCAGTGCAGAAAGATGCCCTTCGGCCCATCGAGTCTGCACCAAACACAATCCTACCCGGGCCCTACTCCCATATCCCTACATTTTATACCCACTAATCCCTCTAACCTATGCATCCCTGGACACTAAGGGGCAATTTTCTTAGCATGGCCAATCAACCTAACCCACACATCTTTGGACTGTGGGAGGAAACCGGAGTACCCGGAGGAAACTCATGCAGACACGAGGAAAATGTGCAAACTCCACACAGACAGTGACCTGAGGCAGGAATTGAACCCAGGACCCTGGAGCTGTGAAGCAGCATTGCTAACTACTGTGTTACCTTGCCGCCCATAAATTTTTGGGATAAATGCTAATTGAACATTGGTGAAGTCTTCTTGAAGTGCCATAGCAATAGCCATGGAATGGTGAATAATCCCTTTAAGTAGCCAGTGAGCCAGTGGGCTGACGAATGGCAGATGGAGTTTAGTTTAGACAAACGCGAGGTGATACATTTTGGTAGATTGAACCAGGGCAGAACTTACTCAGTTAATGGTAGGGTGCTGGGCAGAGTTACACAACAAAGAGATCTAGGGGTACATGTTCATAGCTCCTTGAAAGTGAAGTCACAGGTTGACAGAGTGGTGAAGAAAGCATTCGGCATGCTTGGTTTCATCGGTCAGACCATTGAATACAGAAGTTGTTGAAGCTGTACAGGACATTGGTAAAGCCACATTTGGAATACTATGTGCAATTCTGGTCACCCTATTATAGAAAAGAAAGAGTGCAGAAAAGGTTTACTGGAATGCTACCGGGACCTGATGGATTGAGTTATAAGGAGAGGCTGGATAGACTGGGACATTTTTCCTCTGGAGTGTAGGAGGCTGAGGGATGATCTTATAGAGGTCTATAAAATAGTCAGGGGCACAGATCAGCTAGATAGTCAATATCTTTTCTCAAAGGCAGGGGAGTCTAAAACTAGACGGCACAGGTTTAAGGTGAGAGAGGAGAGATACAAAAATGTCCAGAGAAGCAACATTTTCACACAGAGATTGGTGAGTGTCTGGAATAAATACTAGTTGAAGTTGGTAAAGTCTTCTTCAAGTGCCATTGCAATAGCCATGAATAGCCAGGGGAAGTAGAGGTGGGTACAATTTTGTCTTTTAAAAAGCATTTAGTTAATTACATGGGTACAATGGCTATCGAGGGATTATGAACCAAATGCAAGCAATTGGGACTAGCTTAGGGGTCTTAAAAAAAGGGTGGAATGGACAAGTTGGGCCGAAGGGCCTGTTTCCATGCCTTAAACCTCTATGATTCTAAATGGTGATTAATCCCTTTAAATAGCCTGGCATTGCCCCCTCGCACCATCCCTTAAGCACTGCCAGCTTGCCATCATGTGCCAATCTATGCCAAAGGGCAGGCTCCAATCGGGAGGGCCATGTTGCGGTGGTGACGGGGTGCAGACAGAGGAGCAGGTGATGCTGGTGATGGCCGTATGCACGATGGGGAATGGCAGTGGGGTAGGTAGAGGTGGGTACTGATTCAGACTGTGGTGACGGAGTGTTGGGGGCACAGGCAGGAGAAGGGGCTGATGATCGGGGAAGTATAGGGGAAAGGGCTGATGATTGGGGGGTGGGGGTAGGGGATCAATGATTGGGTGGAAGGGGCCAATGATTGAGGGGAGGTAGAGAAGTACTGACTCCTATTGAGCATGGGAATGGAAACCCCCATTGGTGTGCGTTAGGGAGGTTTATATAGGTTATGATTGAGGTGCCCCAATCTCTGTATGGCGGGTTTTGCCAGCTGGAGAGAAACATGTCGGTTTTGACCACTTATGACCACTTATTTCCAAGTGGGAGTATATCCTGTCTTGAAGAAATCGCTCCAATAATTTCCCTACCACTGACATAAGGCTCACGGCCTGTAAAAACCTGGATTATTCTTCCTACCCTTAAACAAAGGAACAACATTGGCTATTCTCCAATCCTCTGGGACGTCCCGTAGCCAGTGAGAATACAAAGATTTCTCTCAAGGCCCCAGCAATTTCCTCCCTTGCACCTCTCGGTATTTTGGGGTATATTCCATCAGGCCCTGGGGATTCTATCTTAATGTTTCTCTATAACCCCAACACCTCCTCTTTTTTGATCTCAATATGACTCAAAGTATCTACACACCCTTTCCCAGATTCATCATCCACCAACTCCTTCTCTTAGGTGAACACTGATGCAAAGAACTCATTTAATACCTCGCCCATTTCCTCTGGCTCCATGCGTAGATTCCCTCCCTTGTCCTTGAGTGGGCCAACCCTTTCCCTGGCTACCTTCTTACTCTTTATATATGTATAAAAAGCTTTGGGATTTTCCTTAATCCTGCTGACTAATGATTTTTCGTGACCCCTTTTGGCCCTCCTTACTCCTTGCTGAAGTTTCTTTCTACTTTCCAATACTGCCATTTTTCTGCAAGATTTAGCCCTATGTGTTTAACAAGCCTCTGGCTAGCCTTTCTTCATGTTGGCTTCACTCACTTTGTCAAGATGGTATCCTGCCCTTTCTTTCTTTTTAGCACTCCCTCAAAATAAGGAGATTGCTTCTCATGGACTATAGCCAATGGTGAGAGCTTGCGTGTGGAGTTTTTAACATGGAGACCTGTTATGCTGCACCGACTACACATCTCTGACTGACCAGCAACTCTCTCACTCGTACCACCGGCCATAGGAGTAAGGACTTTTATAGTTTGCTAATTAACCTGTTTGGTCACATTATAAATACCCTTGATTTGGTCATCAAGCTCTGATATCAGATTTGAACCCAGAATGTTTTGCTCAGAGGATATTCACTGTACAAATGCCCTGACATCATGTCCTAATGCAGGCACATTTGGAGTTTCAGTTTAAGACTCCATCCTAATGACTCTTTAGCATGCAAATTATCTGGCAAAATGTTGAAAAATGTACCAATCTACACCCATACATTTCTAAGTTCTGAACCTGTGCAGGAGTATGGAAGTTTGAGATCTGTATGAAGTCACTTTTCATAATGTACTTTTTATAGTCCTTTACTGAATAATCTTTTCTAATATTTTGGGGCAAAATGTTAACCCACGTGCTTGTGCACCATGCTGTTCTCAATTTAAGCTGATTGAGCTAAGTGAAATTGAGGGAGTAAAAATGTCAACATCGGACAGTTGAGCTCAGTGCGCGTTTCGGTGCTATAAACAGAATGGACTTTAATTGTAAAGTGAAAGGGCCCGTGAGTAGCAAAAGGGAAACCGGTTGCAGACCACCAACTTCCTCATTTAACACAGTGACTAAACTGTGTACAAACTACCCTTCCCCCCACCTCCCCTTTGGGAAAACAGCCTGTTGGTTACCATTGCTCAATTCTAGCGAGAGTCATTTAGTTTTCAACTCTAGCTTTGAGTCCATGGGCATTTCCCCAGTGCTCCTGATACTCAGCAGTGAAGGCAAGGCAAAGTCACAGCAACAACTGAGGGAACGGAATCATTTCCACGATAGGGAAATCAAAAAGATATGTATTTAGATAGTAATTTACACAACTTTTGATGTACTTTCCATCCAATTAAGTACGTACTACACTGTTGTAATGTAGGAAACGGAGGGGCAGTGATGGCCTAGTGGTATTATCGCTAGACTATTAATCCAGAAACTCAGCTAATGCTCCGGGGACCCGGCTTCAAATTTCGCCACAGCAGATCGTGGAATTTGAATTCAATAAAAAAAAATCTGGAATTAAGAATCTACTGATAACCGTTCAACCATTGTCGATTGTCATAAAATCCCGTCTGGGTTCACTAATGTCTCTTAGAGATGGAAATCTGCCATCCTTACTTGGTTCTGGCCTACATGTGTCTCCTGAGCCACAGCAATGTGGTTGACTCTCAACTGCCCTTGGGCAACTAGAGGTGGCCAGTCAGCGACACCCATGTCCCACCAATGAATGGGACTTTCTTTGATGGATTCTTCCGCTTTGGTTTTTGCTTTTAAGCCGGGAGCAGGAGCACAGCCTTGTGATCTGATTTGCCAAAGTGTGGGCAGGTTATATTACAGTAGGTATGTTTGATATTTGTATAGCAGTGGTCTAAGATGTTTGGGCCTCTGGTGGAACAGGAGATGTGTTGGTGGTAACGCTCTTGAGCTTGTCCCTGGCCATGGTGAACAAGACCTCGGGCTGTTTCGGCTCAAGGCTATTTGTAGTGATGTATATTTCGTTCAGCGTGATCTTCACATCCGCCTGGGGTGGGATGTAAACTGCCATCAGAATGACAGAGGTGAACTCCCACGGAAGGTCGTGGGGTGACATTTTAGTGGCAGGTTTTCTAGGTCTGGGGAGCAGAAAGTCACCAGCGATATCCACCGCTTGCTGAAGTCCAGGTCTGAGGCGTTCAAGTCAGGCGACACAGACCTATACAAGAAAGCCAGATACAATCTAAGGAGATCCATCAAAGATGCTACCGGACCAAGCTAAAGTCCCAGGCTAGTCACACCCGACCCCCACTGACTATGGCAAGGTCTGCAAGATATAACAGGCTACAAGATGAAGGCATGTAAAATTGTCGGCTCCAACGCACCCCTCCCTGATGAGCTCAATGCATTCTATGCCCATTTTGACCAAGAGGTAAGCGAGAGCATGCCCTCCACCCTGGAAGCTCTGGATGAATCTGTATCTGAGGTCACCATTGCAGATGTCAGAGCAGCTTTCTCGAAGGTCAACCCACGGAAAGCAACTGGCCCGGATGGGGTACCCGGACAAGAACTCAGACCCTGCGCGGATCAAGTGGCAGAGTATTCAAGACATCTTCAACCTCTCTTTACACTGATCTGAGGTCCCTATCTGCTTCAAGGAGACGACCATCATCCCAGTACCTAAGAAAACCAAGCAGCATGCCTTAATGACTATTGGCCGGTGGCTCTGACATTCATCATGAAGTGCTTCGAAAGGTTAATCATGGCGCGAATCAATGCCAGCCTCCTTGGCTACCAAGATCCACTACAGTTTGCCTACCACCACAACACGTCCACAGCAGATGCCATTTTCCTGGCTCTGCACTCAACCCTGGAATATCTAGATAACAAGGATACCTATTTCAGATTCTTATTTATTGACCTTAGTTCAGCATTCAATACCATTATTCCCATGAAACTCATCTCCAAACCACATGGCCTGGGCTTCGGCTCCTCCTTCTGTGGCTGGATCCTGAACTTCCAAATTCACAGACCATAATCAGTAAGGATAGGCAACAACACCTCCTCCACAATCACCCTCAATAAGGCCCGCAAGGCAGTGTTCTCAGCCTGCTACAATATTCCTTATACACCTATGACTGTGTGGCCAAATGCCCCACCAATTCAATTTTCAAGTTTGTTGACAACACCACCGAGGTGGGTCAGATCTCAAACAATGACGAGATAGAGTTCAGGAATGAGATAGAGAATCTGGTGAACTGGTGTGGCAACAATAATCTCTCCCTCAATGTCAACAAAATGAAGGAGATTGTCATTGACTTCAGGAAGCATAAAGGAGAACATGCCCCTGTCTACCTCAATAGGGACAAAATAGAAAGGGTCGAGAGCTTCAAGTTTTTAGGCGTCCAGGTCACCAACAACCTGTCCTGGTCCTCTCATGCCAACACTATAGTTAAGAAAGCCCACCAATGCCTTTACTTTCTCAGAAGACTAAGGAAATTTGGCATGTCAGCTATGACTCACCAACTTTTACAGATGCACCATAGAAAGCATTCTTTCTGGTTGTGTCACAGCTTGGTATACTCCTGCTCTGCCCAAGACCACAAGGAACTCCAAAAGGTCGCAAATGTAGCCCAATCCATCACATAAACCAGCCTCCCATCCGTTGACTCTGTCTACACTTCCTGCTGCCTCGGCAAAGCAGCCAGCATAATTAAGGACCCCACCCATCCTGGACGTTCTCTCTTCCACCTTCTTCCATCGGAAAAAGATACAAAAGTCTGAGGTCACGTACCAACTGACTCAAGAACAGTTTCTTCCCTGTTGCTGTCAGGCATTTGAATGGACCTACCTCACATTAATTTGATCTTTCTCTACATCCCAGCTATAACTGTAACATTATATTCTGCACTCTCTCATTTCCTTCTCTTTGAACAAAATGCTCTGTCTGTATAGCATGCAAGAAACAATACCTTTACTGTATGCTAATACATATGACAACAATAAATCAAGTCAAATCAAATTTTAAAAAATAGAAAAGTGGGAGTCAATTTGTGTTCAACAAGCTCCCACAAACAGTAACATGAAAACGGAAAAATGCACCTTTTTTTGTGGCGTTGGCTGAGGAATAAATATTGACCTGGGTATCAGGGAAAATGTCTCCTTCTCTTCCTCAAAGTAGTGTAAATTCGGAGCAGCGCACGATGGGGCTTCAGTTTAACATCTCATCGAAAAAGATGACATCCTCAATAATGCTGAGTCAAACTGGACTTAATACATTAACTCTATTTTCCCTCTCCACTGATTTTGCCGGACCTGCTGAGTTTTTCCAATGTTTTCTCTTTTTATTTCAGATCTTCAACGTTCATAGCATTTTTCTTTCATTTCAGTGTCTCTTCAATGTTGCACTGGAGTATAGCCTTGATTTTTGTTCCAAAGCCCTGGAGTGGGACTTAAATCCTGAAAGATTTTTACAATTCATCTGTGGGACATTGTTGTTGCTGGCTGGCCAGCATTTATTGCCCATTCCAAGTTGCCCCAATACTGGCAAAGGGTTATCCAGGCTCAAAACATTGGCTCTATTCTCTTCCTGTAGGTGCTGTCATACCTGCTGAGATTTTCCGAAGTTTTTTTGTTTTTGTTGCCCCTAAAACTGAACGGCTTGCTAGGCCATTTCAGAGGACAGTTGAGAATCAACCACATCGCTGTGGCTCTGGACTCATGTGTAGGCCAGACCAGGTAAAGATGGCAGATTTCCTTCCCTAGAGTGCATTAGTGAACCAGATGGGTTTTTCCAGTAACCCACAGTGGTTTTGTGGTCATCAGTAGACTCTTAATTCCGGATTTTTTTATATTGAATTCAACTTCCAGCATCTACCATGGTGGGATTAAAACCCGGGACAGCAGACCATTAGCTGAGATTTCTAGATTAATAGTCCAGCGATAGTAGTTGCAATTCGAAGACGAACACACAGCTAGTTGAGCCACATACACTGCTCAACACTGATAGCTACTTTCTGTCCAAATTATTTGTAAATACTTGTCCGGTGACTGTGCCAAGTGGTTATGGTTCAACATTTTTTTTTAACATTTTGGCGTCATCTACACTTTGGAGGTTTAGAAGTATGAGCTTTCTGATCAGCACGGGTGCCACTTTTACTTGACCTATGGTGAGAATCGAGGCGAGTAGCAATAGCCCCAATAACAAGGGCAACAACCACTGCTCACATGCCTACAGCTCCATAGGAGGGGAACAGCAGACAAGCCTATCTCACAATAGGCCATACATGGAACATTAGGTGTACCAGCAGTCCTTCCCTAAGTATTTCTGATGTGACTGTAAGAAACGGGACTTAATTGGTAAACAATACATTTCAGAATATGTAGAGATTGTAGGCATAGGATAAACACACATTGGCAGAGAAACAATTTTTTTCCCTCTGGAAGAACAGGGAAACAATCCCAACAAATGTCGAGGTCTTTTGATTCAAACTTCCGCAATGACATTTCTATGTCAATGGGATGGCTTCTCTTAACCTCTTGCTTATACAAAAGTGACCTTGAATCAAAGGTTTCTTTTCATGGGATGAGACAGTTGTTGACAAGGTCAGCATTTGTTATCCATCCCTAATAGCCCTTGAACTGGGCGGCTTTCCTTAATATTTCAGAGGGCAATTCAGAATCGACTGCATTGATGAAGGTCTGGAGTCACGTATAGAGCCAGAATGGTTAGGTTGGCACAGTGGTTAACACTGCTGCCTCACAGTACCAGAGACCCAGTTCAATTCCCACCTCAAGTGACTGACTATGTGGAGTTTGCACGTTCTCCCAAGTCTGCGTGGGTTTCCTCCGGGCATTCCCATTCTCCAAAGATGTGCAGGATAGGTGGATTGACCAAGCTAAATTGATCCTTAGTGTCCCAAGATGTGTAGATTGGGGAATTACCTGGGTAAATACTTGGGGTTACGGGAAGCAGGTCTGGGTCAGATTGCCACTTAGTGTCAGGGGGATTACGTGGGGTTACAAGGATAGGGTGGGATTGTTGTTAGTGCAGTCTCGATGGGCCAAATAATCTTCTTCTGCACTGTAGGGATTCTATGATTCTATTCTATGAACAGAGAAGGACAGCAGATGAGTGAACCGCTTGGGTTTTTATCACAACAATGGTTTCATGCTCATCATTACTGAGTCTAGTTTTTCAATTCTAGATTATTAACTGAATTTAAATTCCATCAGCTGCCAGGAGTATTAGTCTGGGCCTTGAGATTATGAGTCCAGTGACATTATCACTAAGTTTCAAAAAAGAAAATGCTGGAAAATCTCGACAGGTCTGGCAGCTTCTGTATTCAGATTCAGTTTCCAGCATCTGCAGTAATTTGCTTTTGTCAAGTTTTTTTTTAAGTTTAAGTTTATTTATTAATATCACAAGTAGGCTTACATTGACACTGCAATGAAGTTACTGTGAAAATCCCCTAATCACCACACTCTGGCACCTTTTCAAGTAGACTGAAGACAAATTTAGCATGGCCAATGCACGTAACCGGCACATCAAGAGATGTGGGCGAAGAAGTGATCAGGATATTGAATTCGATGATCAGCGATGATCAAAATGAATGGCAGTGCAGGCTCGAAAGGCCTACTCCTGCTTCTAGATTCTATGTTTCAGACTGTGGGAGGAAACCGGAGCACCTGGAGGAAACCCACGCAGACATGAGGAGAACGAGTAAACTCCACATGGACAGTGACCCTGAGGCTGGAATTGAACCCAGGTCCCTGGCATTATGAGACAGCAGTGCTAAACACTATGCTACTGTGATGCCCTACCACCGTCACCCCCGGACCAACTGATGGACCTTGGAGGAAGTCACCAACTTGATATCTTGGGTACTGCCCTGTCTGTATTCATTGGTTAGGTAGGTTCAAACAGGTGATTGCCAGAGAGTAAACCACTAACTCCTGGAAATAAAATATACTAAGGAGTGCTTGGAGACAGGAAGCCCCACTTTCTTCGGGTGGAAGAAAGAAAATCAAGAAAACACTGTGAGAGGAGTTTTCAAACACTTTGCTAAGAGAGAAGGTGGTACTGACATTGACACACCCTGTGCTGGCATTCCATTTATTCCCTGAAACCAGTGAACAATTCTTATTGACACAGGATCATTACATTTCCTGTCTACTTATCTCCTCCATCATATCAAAACTGTTGTTTCTTTATAAACCACTTCAAGGTTTCTCATGAGATTTTAACTGCCTAACTTAGGTAATCTCTAAATTTTGCCTGACATCATTTTAACACTTAAAAATTAACATGACTCCAGTTGCCAACAAGAAGGGAACAGCAATAAAACACAGTAGTGATGTGCAGTATATCACTGAAGTTTGCATGCTAACATTGAACATTGACCACCATAGGTGAGGTTTCCTCTAAAGTTTGTTGATCTAAGCGAGGCACCTCAATTTGTCTTTGTCCAGCTGGGATATCCCCAAACTGTTATGTCCCTGGTGAGGAGAGATAAACTCGCTTCCTAACTCTATTCAACCTACTCTGGTGGTTGCCATAAGATTTAATCTAAAAAAGGATCGCTTTTCGCGGATACCTTTTTCCCAGACTGAACAGTTGTGCCTTAAAAGTTGCCAATGTAACCAGGCTTTCTTGAGCTAAAGACAGAAGGAAATTATTAATTAGTAAAGGCAGGAAAATGGTAAAATACGCGCATCTACATTCACACAGATTAGAAGAATTTAGTTCCACGTAAATAACTATTTTGAAAAGGATATAAGAACAGCCCTTGACTTGTGAGGTGTAGATGACAAAGCATTGCAGCCTTTATGATGCAAGATTCATTAACATCAAAAGGTGAATCGGCAGTTTTGAAGTTCCTGCAGAGTTGACGTCAGTGAGTGAATAGTTGGTTTTGTAATTCCGCTGTTCAATAATTTGGTGGAAAAGCTCTCATTCTATTTACGGCTGTAATTTTCTTCTAACTGGGCAGACTTCCACAGTCAGACAGGAAGAGGTATATCTGCAAAAATGGGCTATTATATTGGGGCACTGTGCGTGCGCTTGCTGTTTTTTTCTCACAAAGCAGACACATATATACAACCTGGGGCAGCTTTCATAAGAACATAAGAAATAGGAGCAGGAGTAGGCCATCTAGCCCTTCGAGCCTGCCCCGCCATTCAATAAGATCATGGCTGATCTGTTGTGGCTCAGTTCCACATTCCCGCCCTCTCCCCATAACCCTTAATCCCCTCTCTTATCAAGAACCCATCAACCCGCTTCTTAAAAATATTTAGCGAGGCAGCCTCCACCACTTCAACGGGCAGAGAATTCCAGAGATTCACCACCCTTTGAGTGAAGAAGTTCCTCCTCAACTCCGTTCTAAACCGCCTCCCCTTTATCTTGAGGCTGTGGCCCCTAGTCCTACTGTCTTTTTTGAGCGGGAAGAGTCTCTCCACCTCTATCCTATCCATCCCATTCATCATCTTATACGTCTCAATGAGATCTCCCCTCATTCTTCTAAACTCTAACGAGTACAAGCCTAGTTTATTCAGCCTCTCCTCATAGCTCAATCCCCTCAACTCCGGTATCAGCCTAGTAAACCTCCTCTGCACTCCCTCCAGGGCCAAAATATCCTTGCGCAGGTGCGGCGCCCAAAACTGCACACAGTACTCCAGCTGCGGCCTCACCAATGCCCTATACAGCTGCAGCAAGACCTCCCTACTTTTATATTCTATCCCCCTCGCTATGAAGGCCAGCATCCCATTCGCCTTCCTGACCACCTGCTGCACCTGCAAGCTGGGTTTTTGCGACTCATGCACAAGGACCCTGAGGTCCCTCTGCACCGTCGCCTGCTGCAGTTTTTCGCCATGTAAGTAATAGTCCTTCCTACCATTCTTCCTACCAAAGTGGACCACCTCACACTTGCCAACATTAAATTCCATTTGCCATTTCCTGGCCCATTCGCCCAACCTATCTAGATCCTTCTGCAGACTCTCCACACCCTCCACACAATTTGCCTTTCCCCCAATCTTGGTGTCATCAGCAAATTTCGACACCCTGCACTCGGTTCCCTCCTCCAGATCATCTATATAAATGGTAAATAGCTGAGGCCCCAGCACCGACCTCTGGGGCACCCCACTAGTCACCAACCGCCAATCCGAATAGCACCCATTAACCCCCACTCTCTGCCTCCTATTTGACAACCAATCCTTTCAACTGAGTTTAAACCCATTCTGTGTCTATTCCAGGTGGAAGGTGGAATCCACAATTCCATCTCTGCATTACTCACAGGATCGCTTGAGGTGACTTGACCGTTTTGTCCCTTAGTAGGGTTGTTAGTTTATGAATTCTTGAGAAGTACCTTGTCTGGAAAAAGTGTGGTTTCATTGCCTCTCAGTGTTTCACCACCCGTCCCCCCTGCCCCTGCCCACACCCACCCCAGCAAATTCACAGGCCTTAAATAAAGTCCAATGTTTCTTTGCGTAATTCCATTCTTTTTCATCATCTGACAATACTTGCTTACTTTGAACTCAATTGTCTCTTATGATCCAAAGGAATGTATATTCAGGTATGTTACCATTTTCTTGCCTTTAGTAACTCTAGCTCGAAAAAGCCTGGTTACATCGGCAACTTTTAAAACATAACTATTCATTCTGGGAGAAAGATATCTGTGAAAAGAGACCTTTTTTAGATTAAACCCTGTTGCTACCAAGAGAGGGGATTGAATAGAATAAGGGTCCAGTTCATCCCTTTTCACCCAGGTTTGTTACAATTTGGAGATGTTCCAGCCGGACAGATTAAGTATCTTAATCTCCGGATCAATAACTTTGGGGGAAATCACCTGGGGTAATATTTAAAATGGTATACGGAACAAGCTTTGACCCACCCATGGAGAGCAATGTGGCTGTCGTGATTCGATCAATCGCTTCAGCAGCTAAATAGTCAATTTTGCAATTCCAGTTTTATAGTTTCCTGGTTCCCTTTTCAGTTGCGGTATTTCACTGACGTAGTTAACTTACAATCAGGAAGAGAGACATTTGCAGAAACATTTTGCAGGCACAATGACGGCTAATGTTTTACCTCTGAGGCACGCGCACACACACGCACGTTTGCACTCACACACACACCATACACATGTACACCTACACACACAAACACACGTACATGCAGCACACACACAAAGACAACTTACAGCTTATCCCAATCTTTGTATACTCCTGGAAGAAGGAATCAATAATTCCTGCTGAGCACTACTCACAGGATATTTCTGGAATGTATTAATCTCTCGTTCTGTCCCATTGTCTCTGCCAGAGATTAGAATTAGCTCATGTGTGCTTTAGAAGCAACCTGTCTGAAAACAGGATGGTTCCATTGTCTCTCAGTACATCACCCTGTAGCAATTCAGCCATGGTTGATCACACAGCCTCAGCCACCCTTGGGCTTGAGTGTCCATTTTTCATATGTAATTCCATGTTTTTCTCCATCATCATGAGACTATAATGAATATATTATTATAAATATGAAAGTCTATGTTCTCAAAGTCCTTTGTAAGCCTATTATTATTTTATGTACGCACCCCCCCAGGTCATTACTCCATCAGAATGCTCCAGCCCATGCACCCTGACCAGGAAACAAAGGATACTCTTGATGCTCACATTTGCATTCAGCATTATTGATCAATTTTGGAGTGGCACGGTGGCACAGTGGTTAGCACTGCTGCCTCACAACTCCAGGGACCCGAGTTCAATTCCCAGCTTGGGTCCCTGTCTGTGTAGAGTTTGCACGTTCCTCCCCTCTGGGTGCTCCAGTTTCCTCCCACACTCCAAAGATATGTGGGTTAGGTGCATTGGCCATGCTAAATTTCCCCTTAGTGCCCCAGGAGGGATTTGTGAGTTAAATTAGTGGGGTTACGGGGATAAGGCCGAGGTGGGATCGATGACGGTGCAGAGTTGATGGGCCTCCTTCTGCACTGTAGGGATTCTATGAATTCAATATCACATCAAGGTTCTGTAAAAGTCATCTTGACATCATTGATCTTCATATGAAGTGAGTCAAATAAACTTTTAATTTTCTACTGAAGATTTTAGCCAATTCTCCATCCTGCATATGCACTGTAATCAGTCACACTTCATTCTACACGCAGTAATCAGCTCTCACATTCACCATAGTCAGCCCCTGTCCCCACACCTCAGCACCCCCACCCTCCCATCCACCTGTAGTAATCATCCTTCCTCCCCTCTGTGAGCAGCCCTCCTATCATCCCCCCACCACACACTAATAACACGCGGTATCAACGGGGAGTCTGCTACAATGAGGTAAATCTTTACACAGCTACTATAATACAAGTCTTTACTCCTTCACTCCTGGGCTGAGGGTCTGCTTACTCCCGGGACCCATGCACTTTTCTCCCACTGACTGAGTTTCTCATGCTTCCATTCAATAGGCACTGGGCAGGTCACATGATTGCCAAATGATCATCCCTTAAAGGGGCCAAGCTACCACACACCCACTATAATCAGCCCCTCTCACCAGTTGGTGACAGACATGTACAAGAAAAAGACTTGCTGTTAGTGGGAACCACCTGATGACAGATGTCGTTGCTTCCCCGGAGTGGAGAAGCTACGACATCTTTTCTGGAACCTCCAACATGTCATTGATGAAGATGAACAACTTGCCAAGGCCATCCCCACACTCCCACTTCTTGCCTTCAAATGACTGCACAACCTCAAATAGACCATTGTCCACAGCAAACTACCCAATCTTCAGGAGAATAGTGACCAGGACACCACACAACCCTGCCACAGCAACCTCTGCAAGACATGCTGGATCATCGACACGGCTGCCATCACCTCACGTCAGAATACCATCCACCAGGTAGACGGTACATATATTTGCAACTAGGCCAAAGCTGTCTACCTGAAATGCTGCAGGAAAGAATATCCCGAAGCATGGTACATTCAGGAGACTATGCAGACACTACGACAATGGATGAATGAACACCACTCGACAATCACCAGGCAGGAGTGTTCTCTGCCTGTTGGGGAACACTTCAGCGGTCACGGGCATAGGGCTGCTGATCTTCGGGTAAGTGTTCTCCAAGGCAGTCATCACGACACACATCGCAGAATAACTGAGCAGAGACTGATAGCCAAGTTCAACACACATGAGAACGGCCTCAACCAGGATCTGGGGTTCATGTCACATTATCTGTAACTCCCACGACTTGCCTGGGCTTGCATAATCTCACTAACTGTCCTGGCTGGAGACAATACACATCTCTTTAACCTGTGCTTAACCCTCTCTCCGCTCACATTGTCTGTACCTTTAAGACTTGATTACCTGTAAAGATTCGCATTCCAACCATTATTTTGTAAATTGAGTTTGTGTCTTTATATGCCCTGTTTGTGATCAGAAATCCCATTCACCTGATGAAAGAGCAATGCTTCGAAAGCTAGTGGCTTTTGCTACCAAATGTTGGACTTTAACCTGATGTTGTGAGACTTCTTATTATATGATTCCATTGCCAGTTAGTTGCCATCTTCCACCTCCTCTGGTCAAACAGAACCAAATTCTTTTGTTTGTAAGTGACTCGTCCTCTGTCATGTCAATTAAGAGTTGCCACATCTAATTTCTTATCTCTCTGTGGAATTCTCTCCACTCTTCCCTGCAAGGAGGGGATGAAGAGATCTGCGATTGAGAGTAATGTTGCGTGTTTGTCTAATTGATGTAGATACGTTGGCTGCTCGGACTGATCATAGAGGACGGTTTTGAGCAGAGTGTAACTAAACGCTGTAACATGTTTCACAACGCTAACAATAGGCAGAATTCTCTGGCCATTCACACCAGAGTGATTCTCTGATCCCACCGGCAGCACATCCCCACCTGCAAGTTTCGTAGCATCGCTATGATGTCTTCAGTGAGAATTCCCATTGACAGTAGCGGGACCAGAGAATCCAGCCACCAGTGGCAATGCCTCCCGCAGCCAAGAAACACGTTGCTGGAAGGCCAATGATTCTTGCTTATTTGGCACAATTAACATAATGAAACATCCCAACCACTTGGTGGAGAGGGGGGGGTAAGGGGGTGCTGTGAAAGATGAAATGACAAAGAGTTTGTGCAGGAGGTCAGTTTTAAACAGTACCTCAAAGAAGAAAAGCGAAGCAAGGAGGCAGAGAGAGGTGCAGAGAGAGTATTCCAGAGATTAGAGGCTGAAGGTATGGCCACCGAGGGTGGAACAATTAAAAGCAGGAATGTCCAAAGGGCCAGAATTAGAGGAGCACAGATATCTCAGAGAGTTGTTAGGCTTGGAGGCATTACAGAGAAGTCAAGGGGTCTGATGATAGATTTTAAAAGACTAAAATTTTAAAATCAAGACACGTCCTAACTCAAAACCAATGTAATTCAGCAAGTGCAAGAATGCTGAGTGAATTGCTGACTCGGTGAGATTTAAGATATGGGCAGCAGAGTTTTGAATGTCCTCATATTTTTGGACAGGTTCCAGGATTGTGTGGGAAGCGGGCATGCCTAGAGATAACAAAACACGGATAAGGATTTCTGTAACAAATGATCTGTGACAGCCTGTCATGGCATGTTACAGAATGTAATAAATCAAAAGGTGACTTGGTAACACTTCAGAACAAAAAAGGTTTTATTGCTAATGCAACAAGTAACTGCAAAGACAAATGGGGTCTGACAAAATAACTACGTGTTTGTACAGTACTCCTCCATGGCCCTAACTGCCCATCCTTCCCAACCCAGAATGCACGCTCTTGCATCGATTGGCTCAGCTTCCATAGGCTCTGGCCTGACCACGTGACCCTCAGGGAACACCCCCTTAAAGGAACCACATTACCACACTCCCTCCCCCAACTCCTGAAGTCACCTAAGGTAAAAACAAAAAAAGAGAAGTCATCAATACCAGCAACAATTTACTGAGTAACATCAGGGGAAACTCACATGACAACTTGTCATAAGTTTAGTCAGTCTGGCGACTTCTGAACTATTAAAGAAGGTCTCAACTCTGAGATAGGATCACTTGGATATGAAGAAATCAGGTCGGGCTGTGAGAAAAGGCAATCTCATCAACCCAGGGTCTGGATACTCCTCAGTAGCTGCCTATTCTCTGTTACCAAAATAATTAAGTGCTCCGGTTCCACATTTATGACTGGGATCCTTGCCCCCAATCCAGGCAGGTCTACTTGTATTGCTGGAGTCACCTGTCGATCCCTTGTATCAGGTATTACTCTTCTTCTGAGGTGATCGCATGTTTCCTGGTTCAACATCCTTGCATCTCTTTAATATGGGAGAACATTCCTGTCCTTTCTATTATCTTAACACCCATCCTGCTGCAAAATTTCTGACCATGACTAAATCCTCATCTTGGAAGACTCTGTCCTTCTTCATGACTTTTTTTCTGAGAGGCTTGCCTACTCTTCACCACTCCCCTACCAAATTTGGAAATATCATATCCAACCGTGTCCTTAAACGATGTCCCACTAGTAGCTTGGCTGGCATGACCCCCATCGTCACATTTGGCGTGGCGTTGTAAGACAACAAAAAGCTGGCGATCTTTGAAGGTGGAGGCCGAGTTACTGGTCTCTACATTGAGGCCTTAAACATTTGCATGGCACATTCCAATAATCCATTTAATGCTGGGTGGTAAGGTGCTGACCTAACCTGGCGAGTGCCATTTGATTTTATAAATTTCTGGAACGCCTCTGCCGTGAAGAATGTACCATTGTCTGACACTAAAACCTCTGGTATCCCATGAATGGCAAAGATTTTTCTTAATTTATCAATGGTGACAATGGCCATTGTGCATTTCATCAACTGGACATCCAGCCACTTCGAGCGTGTGTCCACTAAAATCAGAAATATATGGCCCATAAAGAATCCTGCAAAGTCAATAGGTATTCTTGCCCAGGGTCTCCTGGTCACTCACAAGGGTGCAGATTAGTTGGTGGCAGCAGAGCCTGTTGAGCTTGACAACTAGACCGTTGACTGACCATCATTTCTATTTCTCTGTCCAGGCCCGGTTACCACGCAGAATGTCTGGCTAGTGCTTTCATTCTGCTTTGACCCAGATGTGAGGCCTGCAGCTCTTGCCTCTTCCTTGGAGTGGGACTATAACCCCTAGACCCCCACAGCAGCATCCTGTCTGCACAAGTTATCGCCATCCTCCTTTGCTGGTGGGGCTTTAACAGCTCTTGACTTCTCATATTAGAACATAGAAAAACTACAGCATGAACAGGCCCTTTGGCCCACAAGTTGCGCCGAACATGTCCCTACCCACTCAGCTTACATATAACCCTCCATCTTACTAAGTCCCATGTACTTATCCAAAAGTCCCTTAAAAGACCCCATCGAATCTGCCTCCACCACCACTGCCGGCAGCCGATTCCACGCACCAACCACTCTCTGAGTAAAAATCTTTGCCCTGACATCTCCTCTGTACCTATTCCCCAGCACCCTAAGCGTGTGTCCTCTTGTGGCAGCCATTCCAGCCCGGGGAAAAAGCCTCTGAGAATCCACTCGATCAGTACCTCTCGACATCTTATACACCTCTATCAGGTCACCTCTCATCCTTCGTCTCTCTAAGGGAAAAGACCAGACTTTCTCAACCTATCCTTATGAGGCATGCCACCTAATCCAGGCAACATTCTTGTAAATCTCCTTTGCACCCTTTCTATGGCTTTCATATCCTTCCTGTAATGAGGTGGCCAAAACTGAGCACAGTGCTCCAAGTGGGGTCTGACCAGGATCTTATACAGCTGTAGCATTATCTCCCGACTCCTAAACTCAATTCCTCAATTGACGAAGGCCAGTACGCCATACGCCTTCTTAACCACATCCTCTACCTGCAAAGCTGATTTGAGCATCCTATGAACCCGGACCCCAAGATCCTTCTGATCTTCCACAATGCCAGGAGTCTTACCCTCTTGCCACTCTTGCATTATCATTGTTTAAACCTTTGATAATACTTGGTCTCTTTCTATCCACATCCTTATGTGTTTTGCTGAGACAAATAAGAACTCTATTATATGCAGTGCCAGCACTATCTGCTGTGGAAACAGTGGTAATGCCACCCGCTGTATGCATCCACATTTGACATCTGTGTTTCTGGGCATTGCTGAAAAGTATAATTGTACGTGGCCAATAAGAGAGCCCATCTCTGCACTCTTGCTGAAGCAATTGGCAGCACTGGTTTACCTTCTATGAACAAGCCCAGCAATGGTCCGGAACTATTATAAAAATGCTGACCATAAATATTCTGATGAAACTTTTTGAATGCTAAGCTTTTCTCATTGATTTGGGAGTTTTTTTTTCTGCATCAGACAACATCCCTGATGCAAAGACAATTGGCCTTTCCACACCATCAGTCATTTCGTGGGAGAAAACTGCTTCGATACGGTGATGCATCATGAGTTACCAGTAAGGGCTTGGGTAGATTGTACTGCACCAATAATACCGATAACTGCAGAGAATGTTTCATTTTTGTGAATGTCTCTTTCTGGTCTTCTCCCACCTCCAACATTGATGTTCATTGAACAATTGGCAGAGTAGGACCTGGTTTGGGGCTAAAATAGTTGGTGCATTTTGTAGAAACCTACCAGAGTAGTTTACCATTCCGAGAAATAACTTTAATTGAGAGACGTTTTATTGGCTGTGAAACTTCTTTTATAGCTTTCACTTTATCTTCCAAAGGGTACAAATCTTTTGCGTCCACTTTAAAACCCAAATAGGTAACATTGTTTGCTTGGAAAGTACATTTCTCCCATTTAAGCCTAACCTATGTTCTTTAAATGACTTCCAAACTTCCTTCATGTTTGCCCTGTGTTCTTTAAATGAAGCTCCTGTAATTAAAATGCTGTTGAGATAAACCACGACATTTCGGATACCTTGTAATAGATTTTCCACTGTGCATTGGAAAATGGCACAGTCCAATGAGACCCAAAAGTTTGGCTTGTATACTGGTATGAACCCTTATTGGTGTTGACGGTTACCAATCTCCAAAGTTGTCATCCAATTGCAACTGCTAGTAGGCATGACTAAGATCTAATTTAAAGCTCTGGCTAGTTTTGTGCAGAGGTCTTCAGTTTTAAGAATGGGTTATCTGTCTATCTGAACTCTTCTATTAACAGTGAATTTATAGTGCCCACAAATTCTTAATAACCCAACCTGGTTTTAGGATAGGGATTATGAATGTGGCCCATTCGGAAAATTGAACGGACTTCACGACATCCAAAACATTCCAGTCTCCTGGAGTTCAATTTCAACCTTAAGATGAAGAACATAAGGCATGGGACGAGTTCTGGAAAACTTTGGTGTTGCCTTTGAATTCAAATATATTTTTGCTTTAGCTCCCCTTATACGTCCTAATTCATTTTGGAAAATTTATATACCAGCTGCTGAAAACCTCCATCTCACAGATTTAATATCTCTAACCAATTCAGTTTAATCTGCGTGTGCCAATCACAGCCCATTAAACAAGACCAATACCCCTTAATTACTGAAGCTAGCGACTGTGTGCCATCTGATTGTTGTAGGACACTGTGATTGTTGCTGGCTCTCAAGTTTGCAGTGTTTCTCCAGTATGGGTAGACAGTTAGGCTCCAGATTAGTTCAACTGTCATTTAAAGTAATGATATGCTCTCTTATGACTAGCCGCAGCCCTTGTGTTGACTACTTTTTTAAGATGTTATTTACCATCAAGGTTACCTCTATAGGGAGCTCTTTGCTCACTCAGACCTAGTTTAGGGTAAACGATTCAGGTCCATTGTCAGGCTCCTCAGGCAGTTTCTTTGAAGGAGTTAAAGTAACCGTTGTGGTTTAGTTTTGTGCAATCTGTCCTGACAGCTTCACTTGGCACCTCGTTTGCAAAGCATCCTTTTTGGTGTATCCAAAACACAGATAATGTTTACATCTGCAGGCTTCTTGGAAGTGATCTGCCCCTCCCACCCAGCTGGCCAAATATCCAGCTTCTGCCTTCGGTGATGCATCCCTTTTCTTGGATTTGTCAGTATTTGCATTCAGGTTGATATTCGCAACAGTCATTTCCTGTCGCAAGTGGTTACCTCATTTGATGTGCCTTCTAATCCACCCACATCCTGTTCTGCACAGTCACCTGGTCAGCTCGACCACTTTTACAGGAGAAATTTCTGTCTCAAATAATAGCTCCTTTTGGTAATCAGGCTGTTTATATCACAGAGCAAACAGTCCCTCAACATTTCTCCGAAAGCTGGGTCAAATTTGCAATGCCCTGCTAATTCTCTCAATCTGGCCACAAAACCTAAGACTGTCTCCCTGGGCTCTCGGATTGCTGAGTGAAATTTGTACCTCAATTTGTACAGTGGTTGAAATTATTTTTAACCATACCAACTATCTGGTTAAAAGATTGGCCATCTGGAGCATTAGGCAATGTTGAACTTCTGATTAAATGTTAAGACTATGGGCTGCAAAGTGTGAGCAGAACAACCTTCAGCTTTTCTTCAGTTGTTATCTCATTCACTACAAAAAGGTATCATTGTCTCTCAATATACTGGCCGCAGTTTTCAAATTTCCTGATCAGAGGCATTTTAACAATGCACCCGTACCTTTGATGCTCCAGTCTCTTCCCCCTCTATCTGTGCACTGATATCCCCAAGGAACTTGGAAACTTTTTCCTTGTTGCCAGTTCAATAAATCAAGGGTGACTTGATGAGGTTCAGAACAAAAAGGCTTTATTCTTAATGCAACAATTAACTATATATATTAGAGTCCAGGAGAATAACTATGCAACTGTACACTATTCTTCCTTGGCCCCAACTGCTGATCCTTCCTGACTCGGGGTGCGCACCCTTGCACTCGACTGGCTCAGCTTTCCCCCTCAACATTTCATAGGGTCTGGCCCGACCACATGACCCTCAGGGAATACCCCCTTAAAGGAGCCACGCTACCACATTACAAAAATGGAAATGTGCAGCTTTAGTGATGGCACGTATGTGAGATCCTCTCAAAGTCAAATATGGCACCGATATTTCAAACAGACTGGTTTAATCTCTAATGGTTGCTAGGATGGAGTCGGTAGCTCAGGGATTGAAGTTTGGAGTGCGCCATTGACAAGGTCCACAAATTAGCCATTCAATCAGCTAAGTTAACCAGCCCAGGAATACTTAGTCTTTTGGGATTTATAGAATCGAGAACAGCAAAGACTGCTTAGGTGGAATCATTACCTCAATAATAATGCAAATTCCTGATACAAGTAATGACACCATATCCTGATTAATGAGGCATGAACATGTTACATATTATCAGCCTTCATTTGTTTGCAGTGTATTCGCATGCTTGTCAGAACTAATACATGAGCAACTGATGAAATGTGAATGATGATTTCCCTTTAATATGAATATTCCGTACTTAGTAAAAAGTCTGACACCAGGTTTTAGTCCAACCGATTTATTTGATAGTAAACTCACAAGCTTTCGAGGGGACTCCCTCCTCGTCAGGTGAATGGAGAGTTCTGGCCTCGGACAGAGCATATAAAGCACAGACAGTTTAGAGATTACTGATTAGAATGCGAATCTTTACACCTAACCTGCTGTTCAAGTCCTAAAGTGGCCGACAATGTGTGTGGAAGGAGCACTGATCACAGGTTAAAGAGATGTGTAAGTCCGTAGTGTCGCAACAAAAGCTGGGGGTTCTTTGTACAATGGGTTTCAGGATGCCCTCGACATAGCCGGACAGGTTCTCACACAGAGTTCCATTGCCCGATACGATGGGACGGCCAGGTGTGTTTGCCTTGTTGGAACTCTGTGTGAGAACCTCTCCGGCTATGTCGAGGGCATCCTGAAACCCATTGTACAAAGAACCCCCAGCTTTTGTCACGACACTACAGACTTCCTACAGAAACTCAGCACACATGGAGCAGTTGAACCAGGGACACTCCTCGTCACAACGGATGTCTCGGCGCTCTACACCAACATCCCCCACAATGATGGCATTGCTGCGGCTGCCTCAGTAGTCAATGCTGACAACTGCCAGTTTCCAGATGCAATTTTACAACTCATCCGCTTTATCCTGGACCACAATGTCTTCACCTTCAACAACCAGTTTTTCATCCAGACACACGGAACAGCCATGGGGACCAAATTCACACCTCGATATGCCAACATCTTCATGCACAGGTTCAAACAAGACTTCTTCACTGCACAGAATCTTCAACCGATGCTATACACTAGATACATCAATGACATTTTCTTCCTTTGGCCTCATGGTGAACAATCACTGAAACAACTATATGATGATATCAACAAATTCCACCCCACCATCAGACTCACCATGGACTATTCATAAGAACATAAGAACATAAGAACATAAGAAATAGGAGCAGGAGTAGGCCATCTAGCCCTTCGAGCCTGCCCCGCCATTCAATAAGATCATGGCTGATCTGTCGTGGCTCAGTTCCACATTCCCCAGAATCAGTTGCATTCTTGGACACACGCATCTCCATTAAGGACGGTCACCTCAGCACCTCACTGTACCGCAAGCCCACAGACAATCTCACAATTCTCCACTTCTCCAGCTTCCACCCTAAACATGTTAAAGAAGCCATTCCCTGTGGACAAGCCCTCCGTATACACAGGATTTGGTCAGATGAGGAGGATCGTGACAGACACCTCCAGTCGCTGAAAGATGCCCTCATAAGAACAGGATATGGCGCTCAACTCATAGATCGACAGTTCCGATGCGCCACAGCGAAAAACCGCACCGATCTCCTCAGAAGACAAACACGGGACACAGTGGACAGAGTACCCTTCGTCATCCAGTACTTCCCCGGAGCGGAGAAGCTACAACATCTTCTCCGGAGTCTTCAACATATCATTGATGAAGACGAACATCTCGCCAGGGCCATCCCCACACCCCCACTTCTTGCCTTCAGACAACCACACAACCTCAAACAGACCATTGTTCGCAGCAAACTACCCAGTCTTCAGGAGAACAGTGACCACAACACCACACAACCCTGCGACAGCAACCTCTGCAAGACATGCCGGATCATCGACACGGATACCATCATCACACATGAGAATACCATCCACCAGGTACACGGTAAATACTCTTGCAACTCGGCCAACATTGTCTACCTGATATGTTGCAAGAAAGGATGTCCCGAAGCATGGTACATTGGGGAGACCATGCAGATGCTATGACAACGGATGAACGAACATCACTCGACAATCACCAGGCAAGACTGTTCCCTTCCTGTTGGCGAACACTTCAGTGGTCACGGGCATTCAGCCTCTGACCTTCGGGTAAGCATTCTCCAAGGCGGCCTTCAGAACACACGACAGCACAGAGTCGCTGAACAGAGACTGATAGCCAAGTTCCGCGCACATGAGGACGGTCTCAACAGGGATCTTGGGTTCATGTCACACTATCTGTAACACCTGTGACTTGCCTGGGTTTGCAAAACCTCACTCACTGTGCTGTCTGGAGACAATACACATCTCTTTAACCTGTGCTCAGTGCTCCTTCCACACACATTGTCGGCCACTTTAGGATTTGAACAGCAGGTTAGGTGTAAAGATTCGCATTCTAATCAGTAATCTCTAAACTGTCTGTGCTTTATATGCTCTGTCCGAGGCCAGAACTCTCCATTCACCTGACAAAGAGGCAGTCCCCTCAAAAGCTTGTGAGTTTACTATCAAATAAATCGGTTGGACTAAAACCTGGTGTTGTCAGACTTTTTACTGTGTTTACCCCAGTCCAACGCCGGCGCATCCACATCATGACTACTATTCTGTACTTGCCAGCTCTTGTTTTTGCTTTACCAGATGAAGGCTTCATATATAGTGCTGAATTTAACACAGTTTGCTGATTACAGTGTTCGGCTGATGATCTCAGCCAACAGGTCTCTTCTAGTTTAATTGGATTTATCTAACTCAGGTTCTAGAGATCCAGGGACATGGGGGTAAGGTTGGGAATAGTGGGCAACAATAGTGGGGGTTGCTCAGGTTACACTAAAGGTTACGTGCTTCTGCTTTTTCAGACACTGGTTTCAATGTGAGCCTTCACCAATCTCATCTTCCTCCTACAGCACTCACTCCACCCGACCAAGCTGTATGGGTTTTGACAGCCCCTCGTGTTCTCCTTTCCTCCAGAGAATATAATAATGGTCATTACTACCTATCACAAAACACATTGAAAATAAGTTTGATTTGGCTTCAGATTTCTGTCTAGATTGGCAACTGGAGACCATTTTAAGGTTTGTTGCCTGGAGAGTAGGGGAAGCTGGTGGCCTAGTGGTATTATTGCTAGACCACCAATCCAGAAACTCAGCTAATGTTCTGGGGACCCGGGTTTGAACCCTGCCACAGCAGTTGGTGGAGCTTGAATTCATTAAAAAATATCTAGAATTAACCACGAAACCATTGCCAATTGTTAGAAAAACCCATCTGGTTCACTAATGTCCTTTAGGGAAGGACACATAAATAGTAAAAGGATTGTAAAAGGAGGAATGGAGCTGATTAGGGACCTTGTGGGGAATTTACACATGGAAGTTGAGATGTGGCTGAGGTTTTAAATTAATTCTTTGCATCTGTCTTTACCAAGGAGATAGATGCTACCAAGGATAAGAGTATGACTCTGTCCCTAGAAGGGTTCATAATTGATAAGGAGGAATGGATTATCTGTACTCAAGGTTGACAAGACACAGAGACCAGATGAGGTGTATCCAGGAATATTGAAGAAAGTGAGTGTTGAAATTGCAGGGAAGCTGGTCATAATCTTCCAATCTTCTCCAGATTCAGCGGAGGTGCCACAAGACTGGAGAATTGCAAAAATTACACCCTTGTTTAAAAAGGGTCTAAGGAGAGCCCCCCAGCAATTGCAGACCAATCAGTTTATCACCAGTGATGGACAAGCTTCTAGAAACAATTATTTGAGACAGTAGTCACATGGAAAATGTGGGCTGGCTAGAGAGAGCCAATACATACTTTTACAGGAGAAATCATCTTTAACTAACTCACCGGAGTGTTTTGAGGAGGTATCAGAAAGGGTTGATGAGAGTAATGCTGTTAATGCGGCATACATGGACTTTCAGAAGGCATTGATACAGTGCCACACAATAGATTAGTGAGAAAAGTTACAGCTCATGGGATAAAATGGACAGTAGCAACATGCATACGAAATTAGTTGAGTAACAGGAATCAGAGAGCAATGGTAAATGGATATTTTTCAGGCTAGAAGAAAGTCTGTAGCATTGTTCCTTAATATTTTCCTGACATATATTAGAGATCTAGGGGGCTATTCTCCCACCAGTGCTGAATTGGCGAGACAACTGGTCTAGATCGCACTATTTTTTCAGTGCAAGTTCAGACTCGAATCTTCCCACTCTGTTCAAAGCAGAGGTTACAATTGTGAATATCATTAAAAGCTCAGGGGACAGGGCTTATTCACACCAAAGAGCCTGAAATTGGCAAGCCTTCCCTCTCTTGAATGGGAGTCCTGAGTATTGCCCCACTGCCCCCTGGACACAGCAGCTTCTTGAATGGCAGCCAATCAGCACCCAATGGATGGATGACAGTCAATTGATACCAGCCTTCAAAATCTCTCACAAGGATTTGTTGCCAATGGGCCCCTGATTGGCCACACTCACTGCACCCGCACTCCCCTGATTGGCCACACTCACTGCACCCGCACTCTCCTGATAAGTCTGAGCTGTATATAAGCTACAGGAAGGGACACACAGCCAGCCAGGCCACAAAGACAGTTGGGCGCAAACCTACACCCAGTTTCACAGGGGCAGACCAGGAGCACCTGCTGGATGCCGTGGAGGAGAGGCGAGAGCAGATCTCGCTTGGCCAGGGCCCCCATCCAATGGCATTTTGGAAGGAGGTGGCAGAAGCGGTGAATGCCAGGACCCTGACACCGCGCTCTGGCAGGCATTGTCGGAAAAACATGTGCAACCTTCTTCGAGCAGCAAGAGTGAGTGGGCATCCCATTTGGAACCCCGCACGTGCTTGTTACAGACCTCAAACCCTGCTTTGACAGCTGAAGGGCATGCAACAGCCGACCCTACCCCCAGGAACAGAATCTAACCCCTTCCCCTCACCCCTCAACGAGCCCCCTTCAGTAGTGACCGCTTTCCCTGAAACTGCCAGCACAACACCCGAGACACCGGCATGCATTGGGCACCGTGCACCGCGATATGTTAATGCTGGCTGTCCACCTTATACTCCCACAGGAAAGGAAAATCCACAATGCACGGGAGAAGACACAGACTGGTGGTGGTGTGCCTGACCTGTGGCAACTGAGTAGCATGGAGGAGCGTGCCATGGAGCTGGAAGGGGTGATGGGGGCATTCCAAATGGTCACTGACAGCCAAGCTGGCGTCCAGCGTGCAAGTGAGCATAAATGTACCCTCAACCTAGATCCTCCTCTAAGTAAGTGCCATGCTGCATGGAATGTTTTACCTCCCTTCCCCTAATGTGTGCTCTTTATTGCAGCTCTGGACCCAGAGGAACCCGGTCCTTTGGGTGTTGCCGCCCCCGCTGCTCTGGAATAAACTGCCCACGGCCCTCTGGATGACACCTCGGAGAGAGGAACTGAGGAATCCTCCGAGGGCAGCACCACTGAAGCGGCATTAGTATATACCACACAACCCACCAACACAGAGACTATCACCACAGTGGGTACCTTTGAGGCTTCTGAGTCACGGACTGGAGAGCACATCACAGACCGAGACGCACATTGGGTGGAAGTGGGCACATTCGGGGGCCTGGATTCAGCTGCCCCCAAGCCAGATGCCAGGCCTTTGGGTTTGTTCCTCCCAAGGCTGGTGCCGCATTATAGAAAGGATGTGAACACATTGGAGCAAGTGCAGAAGGGGATTACAAGAATGGTTGCTGGGATGAGAAGCTTCAGTTATGAGGATAGACTGTTCTCCTTGGAGAGGATAAGGCTAAGAGGAGATTTGATAAATCATGAAGGGGCTGGACAGAGTCGATAGGAAGAAACTGTTCCCACTTCTAAAAGGATCAAGAATTAGAGT
Organism: Carcharhinus amblyrhynchos; assembly: GCF_965287045.1. Taxonomy (NCBI): domain Eukaryota; kingdom Metazoa; phylum Chordata; class Chondrichthyes; order Carcharhiniformes; family Carcharhinidae; genus Carcharhinus; species Carcharhinus amblyrhynchos. The sequence goes on along the minus strand of NC_137340.1, from coordinate 13,108,062 downwards.
ACACGGATTTAAAGTGATTTGCAAAAGAAGCAAATGCAATGTGAGAAAAAAAACGATGCACTGCCTGGAGGCGTGGTGGAGGCAGGTTCAATAAGGTATTCAAGAGAACATTAGATGGTTATTTAAATAGATACGATGTGCAGGGATACAGGGAAAAGACAGGGGAATGGCACTAAGTCATGATACACGTTTGGAGAGCCAGTGTGAACATAATAGGCCAAATGGTGACAATCTGTGAGATCGAGCACCCCCCTTCCCTTCTGCCGCTCCCTCCCTGAAACCAACCTCCACACTTCCCCCACCCTTCTCCCTAACCTACCCAACGCTTCCTGGTCCAAGATCCTAGACTTACTCGCAGTGGGGATCCATCTTGATCTTTTCCTCTCGCCCTGGCACCTGCAGGGACTGATGGATCTGCGAACCCAATTGAATTGGCTGACAGCTGCACAGGGCAGGATTTCTACCCCAATGAGCAGCACATTTAGCCCACGTTAATCAGTCCCGCAATGCTTTATGGCAGCAGGCTGGATCGGCATGGATCATCTTGACTCCAGGCTGGCCTGGTTTAAATGATTGGAGAGGGGAGAGGGCAGAGGTCATCAGCCCCACCCCCCACATGCCCTGTTATTCTTTCTACCCTGTGTCTCCTGGATGCCCCTGGGGTCTTTGTACAGTGCTCTTAGTAAATAGTTTCAAGTAGAACGATAAACTATCGTTCATAGACTAGGCAAAAACTCATAACGACACCTCGAAACATTGGAAGTCTCACTTTTAACAAAAAACCTTTTAGAGTTCTAACCAACTTGATTAAGTATTTTCTTCATTTTGTTCATATTTCTAATGTACAATTCTGGCCCAACAGTTTTCAGGGCCCTTTCGCTTTTAACATTTCAGCAATATTTTTGATGTATGCAATTACTCCAAACAATCACGGAACTGGAATTTGCATTGCAGACACTGTGGTCATTGTGTGCAATGGAAACAGGCAACACTTAGCAGCATCCACTTTTCTCACTTAATACAATGTTTAAGTTATAAATATAACCTAAGAGAACAAGTAATACATCATGGAGAGCAGAACTGCAATTGGCCATGGAGAAAATAAAACCACACAGAATTTTAATATCCTGCTTGCTGAGTGTGGCTAGGATTGTTGCAAAATACGGAAGATCACAGAAAAAAAAACTGTGATGTCCTGCCCTAATGTGCACACAAGAACTTTATTGGTGTCTGGCCAAAACAGAACTTTCTACAGGGCAAAGGCAAATAGTGTTTATTAATTCAATATCATAGTTAACGGAGATTGCTATTTGCAACACATGGTACTTCTAATATGTGGTGAGGTGGAATTTCAATAAATAGAAAGAAATTCACATCCAAATGAATTGTAATTTAGGGCCCAATGGCTCCTTCATGTTATTACAAAGATCTAAATGAGCCGTCGTAGACATTGATATTTACTGGGAGGAAGTGGAACGGGCAGGATGTCTAACACTGACAATGAACTCAAGACCACAGAAACAGCAGTGGAAAGCACAGCGGGAGGGTGAGATTGTGAGGTATGTGTTGCTGAAAAGATTGTGGATAGGGTAGATCCTGGAATGATTGGGACAGCAGGATGCCAGAGGTAAGGCCTAGGGGAGATTTTGGGTTTGGAAGAGACTGTGCATCTGGAAGAGATTACAGTTCAAAGCCGAAGTTTGCAATCTGGGGAGGAATCATGGGCCTGAACAACAAAGTAAGTCTGGGGTCTCACTGGAGCCAGAGTGGCAAGGGCCATAGGGTGCCAGGATCCTCAGTGCAGTTGGGGTGTTGGGGAGGGGGGAGGGTGTGTAGGGGTAATGCATTTTTGGAGGTTTGACTTGCTTGGGTGAGGAGCCTCCACTGGGCATAGGACAACCCACCAAGAGGGATTCACACTCAATGTGCCACAAGGTTTTACTTGGCGACCTCATCCCATGACATGGACCACCTTGCACCATGTATAAATTCCCAGCAATGGCAGGGAAAGGCCAGTAATTGGCTGGTTAAGGGCCTCACTTGGCCCAGGGATAAGATGACCACCGAATGCCACACTCACCATGGGTAAAGCCCCAATAGGAGGCAGATAAATGACAGGGACTGCACCTCTTCCATGAGTCCAAATGTAATTCCCTCCAACTAACCTCACCACTTGGAAGGGGGTGTATAAAATTCTGGCTACAATGGCCAATTTGCACACAGCAAGCTCTGGCCATTGACAATGCGATAATGATTAGGTCATTTGGTGATTTTGGTTTTCCTCAATCCTTAAAGGTAAAAAGGCAATGCTCGACATGAACCAGGCAAACCCAAATCCATTCCTTGCTTGAACCAAAAGCCAAGCTTGAATTCCAATTGAATCCAATTCATGGTCCCCACAAGAAAGGCCAACAAGATCCAAGCTGACGAGATGGGCCACTGCACCCCATCTCGGGCTTGATCTGACACTTGATGGCCAAGAGACAAGTGTTCGCCAAGACACTGAGGATAATTCCCTTGCTTAAAAGGAGTGCTATGCATCCTTCCTGCCTCATTTAAAGGTCATTTTAAATGCCTTACTCGAAAGCTGGTATCTCCGACAGCACAGACCTTTTCTCATTACAAACGCTATTGTGTCAATGTAATATTTGGAATCATAGAATCCTACAATGCAGAATGAGACCATTCAGCCCATCAAGTGTGCACCAACTGCAACTCCACCCGGCCCCATCCTCATAATCCCATGTACTTACCTTAGCTGCCCCCACCCCCCGACACTAAGGGTTAATTTAGCATGACCAATGCAGCTGATCCATCATGTGTTTCGGACTGTGAAGGAAACCGGAGCACCTGGAGGAAACCCACGCAGACACGGGTGGAACGTGCAGACTCCACACAGACTGTGACCCAAGTCAGGAATCGAACCGGGTCCCTGGCGCTGTGCTAACCACTGTGCGACTGTGCTGACATTTCTAGCATGGAACCTGAACTCACACTTTCAGACGCAGATGTACCACAAAATAGAGCCACAGCTGTCACAAGTCACAGCCTCCGAGTCAGATAATGGTGGGGAAATGCCGTCCCAGGTCCCAGCCTCCAAGGGGTGACGGGGGATTGCATGGCTAAAACCCAGATATCAACTCCAGAATTTTCCAGCCCATTATCCTGGTGTGATCTTCCTGTCCCGCCACTGTGAATAGAGATTTCAGTGGCTCACCAGCCCCACCGTGGGGATGCTGGAATATTCCAGCTAGGGTGTTGGAATCTGTGCACTGGATGGAATTCATGCAATCATTTTTGTAGGTTTGGTTTCCTGTTTCCACCTGCAGGCTGCTTCATACCATCTCACCTGTATTTAAAGAGACAGTCCACAAATAATGGAGTTCAGGATGGATGTTGGGCACAGGGTCGGAGACGTACCCAGATTCAGCGACACATCACTGGAATTACTCCCGGGTTCAGAATAAACATAATATTTCCCTGTCAATGACTGGACAAAACTTGCTATCTTACCAAGAAGGTGTGGTTAGAGGATATTGATGAGGCAAGCTACAGGAGTATTGTTCCCAATTCATGTACACAACCAGAGAACCAGTTTAAGGACAGAGGGCGGCACAGTAGCACAGTGGCTCGCAGTGCCGCTTCACAGCGCCAGGGACCCAGGTTCAATTCCAGCCTCGGGTCATTGTCTGTGCGGAGTTTGCACATTCTCCCTGTGTCTGCATGGATTTCTTCTGGATGCTCCAGTTTCCTCTCACAGTCCAAAAATGTGCAGGTTAAGTGAACTGGCCGTGCTAAATTAACCCCAGTGTCAGGGGTTTTTAAGAACATAAGAACATAAGAAATAGGAGCAGGAGTAGGCCATCTAGCCCTTCGAGCCTGCCCCGCCATTCAATAAGATCATGGCTGATCTGTCGTGGCTCAGTTCCACTTTCCCGCCCTCTCCCCATAACCCTTAATCCCCTCTTTTATCAAGAACCCATCAACCCGCTTCTTAAAAATATTTAGCGAGGCAGCCTCCACCACTTCAACGGGCAGAGAATTCCAGAGATTCACCACCCTTTGAGTGAAGAAGTTCCTCCTCAACTCCGTTCTAAACCGCCTCCCCTTTATCTTGAGGCTGTGCCCCCTAGTCCTACTGTCTTTTTTGAGCGGGAAGAGTCTCTCCACCTCTATCCTATCCATCCCATTCATCATCTTATACGTCTCAATGAGATCTCCCCTCATTCTTCTAAACTCTAACGAGTACAAGCCTAGTTTATTCAGCCTCTCCTCATAGCTCAACCCCCTCAACTCCGGTATCAGCCTAGTAAACCTCCTCTGCACTCCCTCCAGGGCCAAAATAGCAGGATAAATGTGTGGGGTTACGGGAATAGGGCCTAAGTGGGATGTGGTTGGTGTAGACTCAACGGGCCAAATGGCCTCCTTCTGCACTGTAGGGATTCTATGATGGCAGTTTATATGATGGGAAGTTTATAGACAGCATGGCCTCCCAGACCTTCCTGTCCCATGTCACAGATACCTTGGAGAACAGAGAATGGGAGAGCCTGGACAAACCGCTAACTCTAATTGAATTGACTGAGGCCACACAACTCCATCAAGAAGAATAAAACTCCCAGCAGCAACGGCTTACCAGCTGAGGTTTCTTTTTACAGGGTGTGGGTGCCGCTGGCTGGCCAGTATTTATTACTCAGCCCTAGTTGCCCTTGGGGCATTGTATTCAGATCAGTGGAATTGGATTGGTTCCAGACCTGCTATATCTATATGAGCATTTGCTTCTGACCACAAGGAAAGGCATCATCACCCTCATCTAAAAGAGAACATAAGAAATAGGAGCAGGAGTAGGCCATCTAGCCCCTCGAGCCTGCCCCGCCATTCAATAAGATCATGGCTGATCTGAAGTGGATCAGTTCCACTTTCCCGCTTTCTCCCCATAACCCTTAATTCCCCTGTCTATCAGAAACCTATCTACCCGTGTCTTAAATATATTTAGCGAGGTAGCCTCAACCACTTCAATGGACAGAGAATTCCAGAGATTCACCACCCTTTGAGTCAAGAAGTTCCTCCACAACTCTGTTCTAAACTGCACCCCCCCTTATCTTGAGGCTGCGCCCTCTAGTCCTGCTGTCCTTTCTGAGCAGGAAGAACCTCTCCACCTCTACCCTATCCATCCCTTTCATCATCTTATACATCTCTATAAGATCCCCCCTCATTCTTCTAAACTCTAACGAGTATAAGCCCAGTCTATTCAGCATCTCTTCATAGCTCAACCCCGGTATCAGCCTAGTGAACCTCCTCTGCACTCCCTCCAAGGCCAAAATATCCTTGCATAAGTGCGGCGACCATAACTGCACACAGTACTCCAGCTGTGGCCTCACCAGTGCCCTGTACAGTTGCAGCAAGACCTCCCTACTTTTATATTCAATCCCCCTCACTATGAAGGCCAGCATCCCATTTGCCTTCCTGACCACCTGCTGCACCTGCAGACTGGGTTTTTGCGACTCATGCACAAGGACCCCCAGGTCCCTCTGCACCGTAGCATGCTGCAGCTTTTCGCCCTGTAAGTAGTAGTCCTTCCTACTGTTATTCCTACCAAAGTGGATAACCTCACACTTGCCAACATTGTATTCCATCTGCCAGGTCCTTGCCCACTCGCTCAGCGTACCTAGATCCCTCTGCAGACTTTCCACACCCTCCGCACAATTTGCTGTTCCACTTATCTTTGTGTCATCAGCAAACTTCGACACCTTACACTCGGTTCCCTCCTCCAGATCATCTATATAAATGGTAAATAGCTGAGGCCCCAGCACCGATCCCTGGGGCACTCCACTAGTCACCAACCGCCAATCCAAATAGCACCCATTGACCCCCACTCTCTGCCTCCTATTTGACAGCCAATCCCCTATCCACGCTAACACCCTACCCCCAACTCCATGCCCCCTAACCTTCTGTAACAACCTTTTGTGCGGCACCTTATCAAACGCCTTCTGAAAATCAAGAAACACCACATCCACCGGTTCCCCTCTATCCACTGCACTAGACACATCCTCATAGGATTCCAATAAATTCGTCAGACACGACTTCCCCTTAACGAATCCGTGCTGTGTCTGCTCTATCAAACAATTCTTCTCAAGATACCTTGCTATTTCCTCTTTGATGACGGATTTAAGCATTTTTTCCTACAACAGACGTTAAACTAACCGGCCTATAATTCCCTGCCTTTTGCCTGCCACCCTTCTTAAACAGCGGCGTAACATTAGCCGTTTTCCAATCTTCCGGCACTTCCCCGGGATCCAGCGAGGTTTGGAAAATAATCACTAAGGCATCCACTATCACCTCCGCCATTTCCTTCAGAACCCTTGGATGCATTCCATCCGGTCCTGGGGACTTGTCCACAATCAGTCCCACTAGTCTGTCGAGCACTACCTCTCTAGTAACAATGATTTCATTCAGGTCCTCCACTCCTACCACCTTTCCATCGTTAACACCCGGCAAACTATTCGCGTCCTCCTCCGTGAAGACCGAAGCAAAAAAGTTATTCAAGGCCTCAGCCATTTCCTCATCCCCCACCACTAAATCTGCCCTCTCATCCTCTAAGGGTCCAACATTCACCCTAGCCAGCCTCCTCCTTTTTATATATTTATAAAAGCTCTTACTATCCTTTTTTATATTTAGCGCTAGCCTAGATTCATAGTCTATCCTTTCTTTCTTTATCAACTTCTTTGTCGTTCTTTGTTGATATTTAAACCTCTCCCAATCCTCTTCTCGCCCACAACTTTTAGCCACTCTAAACGCATCAGCTTTTAATTTAATACTGTCCTTTATCTCCTTCGTTATCCGTGGCTGATTATCTCTTCTCCTACGATCCTTCTTTACCATCGGAATAAATTCCTGCTGAGCACCAAGAAAGATCTCCTTAAAGATCCTCCACTGTTCCTCAGCAGACCTACTGACCAATCTGCGCCCCCAATCTACATTTGCCAATTCCTCTCTCATCCTATTGTACTCCCCTCTGTTCAACCAAAGGACACAGGTCCAGGATCCTACTTTCTCCTCCTCCATCAGCACCAGAAACTCCACCATACAATGATCACTCTTCCCAAGAGGATCCCTCACAACAAGGTCCCTAATTCTATCTGCCCCATTACATGACACCAGATCTAAGATGGCTCGCTCCCTCGTCGGCTCCAGCACACAGTGTTCAAGGAAACTACCCCGGCAGCATTCCAAGAACTCTTCCTCAAGCCCACCGTGTCCAACATGGGTCAACCAATCAATATGTAGATTGAAATCCCCCATAATTATCGCCGTTCCATTCCTGCACGCATCATTTATTTGAGTGTTTATGGAGGAAAAGGGAAAGGGAGGAAGTTAGAAATCAGTGACCCATTTCACTGTAGAATGTGGACTATAAAATTCTGTCCAAGGTCATTGCCCTGGAATCACTGATCCACCCTGACCAGATCTGCGAATGCCTCACGCTACTCAGGGAAATGATCACCTGTTTGTGGGACAGGGCTGTGGATACTTAGCTCATCAGCCTGAATCAGGAGAAGACCTTTAACATGATGGGAGTGCTCCTAAAGATGGGTTTGGGGAGGGAATCTGCAACTCGATCCAGGTGCCGTATGCAAACATCAGTCACACAGTTTCAATGAGTAGAATTTAGAAAGCTTTCCAATCATACAATCCCTACAGTGCAGAAGGAAACCATTCAGCCCATCGAGTCGGCACCGATTCTCTGACGGAATATCTTACCCAGGCCCTCCCTCCTGCCCTATCCCTACAACGTCACATATTTACCATGGCTAATCCACCTAACCTGCACATCCGGTTTCCTCCCACAGTCTGAAAGATGTGCTCGGTGCATTGGCCCGAAAACGTGCCGGAGTGTGGCGACTAGGGGAATTTCACAGTAACTTCATTGCAGTGTTCATGTAAGCCTTACTTGTGACTAATAAATAAATTTGACATGACTTGATATCTTTGGAGTGTGGGAGGAAACCAGAGAACCTGGTGGAAACCCACAATACAGGGAAGAACATGCAAATTTCATACAGTCAGTCACCCAAGGCCAGAATTGAACTTGGGTTCCTAGTGCTGTGAGGCAGCAGTGCTAACCATCGTGCCGCCCAATCAAGCAAAGCTGCCTTCTTTCTCCTGTCCTGTTTGTTATATAGAATCCTTTGCTGAGTCCATCAGGAAGGATTCGGGTAGAAGAGAAGTGATGATCCCAGGTAGTAGAGGCATTCAAGTCAAAGCCTCCATGTATATGGACAACATCACCCTCTTCTGCTCAGATCCACTGTCGGTGCACAGAAATGCAACCAGTTTGAACTGACCTCAGTGCCAAGGTAAAACATGTCAAGAGTGAGGCCATTTCTATGGGAACTAGGCTGACCACTCTTGTTCCATTCACTGTTAGATCAGATGGCCAGAAGATTCTGGAAATATGGCTTGGAGGGATTAGGGCATCTGTTAGAAATTGGAGAGAGCAGGTAGCTATAATAAATCAAAAACTCCCTCTCCGTTGCAGGTATGAGCCTGGTCATCAGGTGTCAGGCACTCTCGGTGTTGCTGTGTGTGGTGCAGATCTGGCCTATTCTTCACCCCTGCACTGTGGCAATCCCCCGAGCCATTTTCTGCTTCATCCGGGGATCAAAAATGAACCACGTTCAGAGGGACGCAATGTACAAACCTCTAGATAAAGGAGGAAAATTATGTGCCGAACATTGCCCCAATCCTGATGGCCATCTTTGTGTGTGTCTGCATTAGTCTGTGCTTGGTACTAATAGGTCCTTGGTACACAAACATCAAGTGTCACTACGTACTGAGATTCTACCTGTCCCTGGTGTTCCAACGGATGGGTCTGGCCACACTGCCATGGAACATTCCAAGTTGTTGGACTGTGCTGTACCATCTGTCCTTTATAGAAACATTTATGCAGGAAACACCTTTGACTACAACGCAATGACTTGCACGTAACTTCCTAGAGGCCCTAAGGGAAAAGGAAGTGGTGGATTGTGCCGGATGGTTTCCTGAGCAGACTGGCAGAATGCCTCACCACCTGAACTTTGAAACAAGCACCAAGACCTAGCTTGGCTGGTGGTGAGCAAGGCCCTCCCCATTAGGTCCTTCTTCCATACCCAGAGTCTCAACCCATCTGCACGTTGCCCTCGAGGTGACTGTAATGGGTAAGAGCCCACTGTCCACCTCCTTGTGGAATGTGCCATTGCAAAATGGTCTGGAGAAAGAGTAAGTGGTTTTTGTCAGGGTGCATTGTGAGTAGCTGTACTAGAATATCTTGGCTGGGGGCTTAGCGAGTTCCATTGCCTTCAGCTGTTTCTTGATATCATGTGGTGTGAAGTGAAATTAACTGAGGACCAGTAGCTGTGACTCTGGTGGATCACCCACTCAGCACTAATGACTGAAGATTGCTTAGAATTCTTCAGCCTTATTCTTTTGTACCGATGTGCTGGGCTCCTCCATCACTGAGAGTGGGGATATTTGTGGAGTCTCCTCCTCCCCTGAGTTTTTTAATTGTCCACCACCATCCATTGGATGTGGCATGACGGCAGAATTTGGATCTGGTCCATTGCTTATTTCTGTCACTTGCTGTTTGGCACACAGGTAGTCCTATGTTGTATCTTCAGCAGGTTGCCACCTCATTTTTAGGTATGCCTAGTTTTGCTCCTTGCAAAACCTCCTGCCCTCTTCGTTGAGCCAGGGTTGATGCCCTGGCTGGTGGTAATGTTGGAGTGCGGGATACGCTGGGCCATGAGGTTTCGCATTGTGGCCGAGTACAATTCCACTGCTGTTGACTGCCGCAGTGTCTCGTGGATGCCCAGTCTTAAGTTGCTTGATCTGTTTGAAATCTATCTCATTTAGTACAGTGATAGTGCTAACATGATGGAGGGTATCCTTAATGTGAATATAGGAACCCCCATCTCCACAAGAATAGTGCAGTTGTCACTGTTAGTGATGCTGTGATGGACCAAAAGCGGGGGAGTCTAAAACTAGAGGACATAGGTTTAAGGTGACGGGGAGAGATACAAAAGTGTCCAGACAGGCAATTTTTTCCACACAGAGGGTGGGAAGTGTGTGGAACAAGCTGCAAGAGGTAGTAGTAGGGGCAGGGGTACAATTTTGTGTTTTAAAAAGCAGAGGTAAGATGGGTATAGAGGGATACAAACCAAATGCAGACAACTGGAATTAGCTTAGGGGTTTAAAGAAAAAGGCGGCACGGACGTGTTGGGCCGAAGGGCCTGTTTCCATGCTACAAACTTCAATGACTCTATGATCACATTTGACACTTGGGGAGTTATATTGAGCTGTGTTGCACCAGAATTGGATGAAGAATTTATAGAACAAGAAAATCAGTTTTGAATATTCTGCTAGAAAACTACAGTCCAAACACAAGTCTAGACAATGTATGAGTTCCTTCCACACATGACTCACATTTGCAGAACAAGTACTTTGGCACAGGTATTCACCAGAACAAGAGCTAAATAATGGAACTGAGCCTAAAGGAATGACACACTAGGAAGCATAACTGACAGCTTGATCAAAGCGATGTGCCCTCCATACGCAGTGCCTTTTTTATAGATCAGGAAGAGATGCAACATGTATTGTTCAATATGTAATGATTTGGAACGCTGTATCTTGTAGTGAATACTGCAGTCAGGGTCCTGGTCCCATAACAGGGTCCACTGAGACCTTAGATCTTGACCCAGTTTCACTGCTTGTAACACTTGCAATTAAAATGCCTCATTGTGCATTTGCCAACATGCTTTTAAGCACAAGATCATCCCTGTCTATTCTGAGTACCTGTGGCATGATGTTGCGCATTTGTGCAGCGTCACAGTGGGGGGCAGCGGGGGAAGGGAAGAAGTGAACAACAAAAGTGACAAGGAAGCCTTTCACAAGTCTGAACAAAACCAACAGTGAAGAGATTAGGGGAGTTTCTTCAGAATAAAGGCAGGCATTTGCACCAATAAAGACATCCATGAGAATGAAATACAGAGACCTTGAGGGGAAGCAGCATGTCATGGCTATTTCCTGCCTGGCCTGAATGGGGCTCTGTGAAGAGAAACATGTATGATCCACGTGAGTCTGAAGGTTTTGACTTGAATGCATCTTGATGTCCTACAGCCCAAGGGGATGGTGTGGCCCCAGAATACCAGCTTTGGACCATGCAGTTCCAGTCAATATCTTCTTGATCAATCCACAAATAATAAGCATCAAAATTGGCCCTGCACTGAATTATTTAAATAACTCAGTACCCAAATTGCAGGCAAGGAAATTTTTAAGAACTTTTGCTGTTGCAAAGTGTCTGTAAATGTTCTGGGGTATTTTTGGAGATGTTGTGGTGAGGAACAGAGTTTCAGTGAAATTGGCTGACTCACTGGGCGATATTTTATGATCTCATCACATCTGTTTTCAGGGGCGACACCTTTGTAAAGTGGGGAATAAAGCATTTTAGCGACTGGATCCATTTTACGACAACAGGATTTCCAGCACAGTCAGTCTCTCGCTAGAAATGGGCGAGAAGCACTTTAACTTAATGATTTTTTTTTGAAATAAGCATTTAAATGTCACTAGCAAGCCCGGCGCTCAATCATCCAGGTTCTCCTGCCTTTAAGGCCTAGCCAGGAGACGTTCTCACCAGCGAGGAATAGACACGCTCCCCATGAACGGGAAGCAGTCGACTTAGTCTCACTGGTGGCCACTGAGGCCCCCTGGGGAGGCTGAGGGCAAGGAGGGTGCTCAAAGAACAACACAGCACAGGAAACAGGCCCTTCGGCCCAACGAGCCCGTGCCACCATCTTAACAATGTGTTTTTCCTCCTCCACCCTTGACCCATGTCTATGCTTATGGTACCCCCATTGGAAACCAGATTAAGGGGAGAATAATTTAGGGACAATTTGTTCCACCAATCAGCCTAAGAGCACATCTTTGGGGTGTGGGAGGAAACCGGAGCACCCAGAGGAAACCCACGCAACCACGGGGAGAATGCGCAAACTCCCACAGACACTGGCCCAAATCCATGTATCTGCACAGCTAGCAGTGATAGTCACAGAGCTGTTGTGGTGCCCATCTGCTGGTCCAGTTTTAAGCATACACAAACAACGTGAAGTACTGGGCCACTCTCGAAACATCCAAGAGCAGCCCACGCACGACCCACCGTGTGCATGCCACTCGTTAGACAACAAGGTGGACCGATGCAAGGTGCTCCTTGGGCAGGACCGGATTGGCAATGCCACCCTAGCACCTGGGCAATGCCCACTGGGCAAAGTCAGGGAGCAAGGCCAATGGGGGAGAGGCTAGTGTGTGGCAGGACTAATGGGGGGAGGGCCCCCCCCCCCCGTCACTCTGCAGTGATCAGTGGGGGAGGGTTCCACGGCTACGATTGGTGGGGGAGAGAGGAGGTCCGCGATCGGTTTGGGGTGGTGGGGGTTTTGGAGGGGGCTGCATTTCTGGCCATTGGCCCTCACGATTGCAGTGGGGGGGTGGGGGTGGGGAGAGCTGCTTCAGGTTGCCTGCAGTAGCAGGGGCCTGACAGCTCTCTTTGTCTGTCAGACCCCTGCTGCTGCTAAAGCACAGAGGCCTGCACATGTGCACCACCTCCTTTTTTTTGGGGTGCATTAAGCTCCACCCACAGGCTTCTGTAGCAAGCAACAGACTTGTTCAAAATTTTGCAGCCAGAGTATGTATGGGAGGGGGCCTACAAATGTGTCCAAAAACAGATCTGGAACTCTTAGTTCCATGTATGCCCAGCACTTAGACACCCACACAGCGTCTGCTGATGTCTGGATGGGTTGTTGAGAAATGTGTGGACTCTGTCTTGGCTGCATTTGCCATTTAGTGTGTAGTGGGTCTGTTTGACGCTATTTATCTGTTAGTTTATATGTACCTCATATTAATGCTGAATGTTAGAAGTTGGATATTGTAAATTGTAAATATTGTAAATTTGTCTTTCCGACCTTTCAGAGTAAAGTTTACTTTTTTGTTTGTTCAACGCCTGTGGAACCTTATGGCTTTTGTTCTCTCCAAAAATAGTCCGAATTTGTCAGCATCAACAGTGACCCACATCACAGGAAGAAGTCTCACAACTCCAGGTTAAAGTCCACGGTTACATTCTCTTCTCTCAAGATGCCATTCCCCTGAGTTCCGAAACCTACACCTAAGCACTGACTCAAACGCACAACTTCAGTTCCTTAGCCGCGCTGAGCTGAACATTACTGCTCCAAAGGATTAGCACTGGTCCATGTACAGGCTGGCTGCAGGTGTGCAGTTCAGCATTTTGAGTTCTTTGGGCTGAGGATGGATCCAGTGCAGCTGGAAAAAAAAACAAAATCCTGGATCAAAGTGACCAGGAGCAGAGCACTACTGAAGAGAAGTGTCCTAGATATGGGACTGAGGGGTCTCAGAGGGAGTGGGGACGGGGAGATGTCCCACTCGGAAAAGGGATGGGGAGACGTCCCAGAGACAAAGGCTTGATTTGAAACTCTGTTATGATCCTAAAGCAGACCCCTTTGCTAAGGTATGGTAGGGGCCAGTAACTATTTTCTCTCATTGAGATGGCGGGTTGACTCAGGGAGAAGCATTTGGACTGTATCCACAAGACTATATATCTGCTGAGAATGTGGTATGATTATGCCGTGGGATTTTTGTTGATGTTAATTAGTTAGTAACAGATTTATGTAGTTTACGGTATTTGTTGCCAACTAATGTTTATTCAATACTGTTTGTTAGCTTGCTCGCTCCAGCAAAATTTTTAAAATGTGGAATCTTGTGCAATCTTTTCCATCGGTCACTGTCAGTCTCTACAGGGATCATAATAACAGGAAGGCAGATCAGTGGCTGCTGAGAAAGGACATTCTCCACAATGCCCTCTGCCAACTTGGAATGGAATGGGACTCCTCCATGCTCCTTAACAGAGCAGGTCAGTCAATGCATCCAGCATCCTGGTGTGCATCCTCATCAGTATTCTTCCATACACTCACCCACCGAGGTCTTAATTTCAATACCCTGCAGCAGCATTGATTTGTGGCCTTGCCCTCTAGTGAGTTGGCACACAAACTACTCTTTATTCTAGCCTGGCCTGTGCCCCAAAATCTCACCACGTGTTAATCACAATTCTATACCGGCCTCCTAGGTACGTGCCACTCCAGTATGTTAGCTGGAAGCTGTCTTTGCCAGATCAAGCGCTGGGGCCTCTATCACGGATGTGCTGGTGTCCTCTCTCCTCCTGGAAGACAGGTTCCCTTGGCTGGCTGAAAGCGGAAAATCAGAAGGAGAATGAACGCTGGTGTGAGGGAAGAGGCAGGGAGGAAAGCAATGGCCATATCCAGCTCTGTGGCCTGATACGGGTGAACTGGGAGTTGAGAAAGGGCATGATACAGGAAGATACCCTCGTGCTCAATGCTCTCGCTGATGCTGGTTGGCACAGACTTTGAGGCTCCGAAGATGTAGGTATCCTTGTCACTTGCCAATTTCTTTCTACTTTCTGCCACCTTATCATGTAATGTAGCAAATGTAACTGATTGTGTGGCAATGTGTTTGAGTGATGTACCTGGAGGGCTGTGGGGGGCACCGTTGATGTGTGTGAGAGGGTGAGGTGGAATATCTGGATGTTAGGAAGTCCTATGTGCCATCAATGGGTGATGCAGTGAGCAGTGTTAGAGGAGATGTTATGCAAAGATTATTCATTGAACTTGAGCACTTGCATGAGCTCATTAGACTTATTGTGCCACATCCGGCAGGTCCTCTGGTCCACTTTAGGACATGCCTGCCTTGCCCATGTGCTGATTCCTTCTGATGGTGCTCCTTGAGGGCTTCCTGAACTCCTACAGAACTACAGCATCAACTGCATCACTAGTGCCTTCAGCGCCACATTCGTCACCCCGGAACCTTCTCCCCGACCTGCTGCTGACTTTTCCATCACTTAGCTTAAAGCAATACTTAACACAGCTTCCCTTTAAGAGAGAGAGTCTGCCTTTGAAAAGAGACGGTTGGATGGCCCATTTGCTATCTGCACAATGCTGTTCAGGTGCCATATTGAGGTCAGAGGCAGCTGGAAGTGTGAGGAACATGCCAGCAATGGCACCCACTCCATTTCATTCTATACTCATGTAGGTGAGGGTGGATGCACTAGATTTGCATGCTGCCCACCTCAATCAGATGGGCTGTAGGTAAGTCGCAAATCACAACATCTACGTCAAACAATATCCTATGGTACATTGACCTTAGTCCCCAAGGTGTTTCCCTATTGACACTTCATCCACATCACTCCAATAAAGCAGCTCTAACCGTATTTCCTTTCTTGTTGGGCTGGACACATGTTGCTGTAAAAAAATTCTCCTGGATGCACTCTCATAACTCTTGCTCCCCTCTTCCCTTTACACTACCATTGTCCCAGGCTATATTCTGATAATAAAAGTCTCTCATTATAACTACTCTATAATGTCTTTGCAAATGCGTTCCTCTTCATCATTCTCAATAGTTGATGCCTATAAGTTACTCTAGGAAATACAAATGCACTTTTCCTTAGCTCCAGTCAAGCAGGTTCTGTTCTTGGCCCCTCTGAGATTTGATTTGATTTGATTTATTATTGTCACATGTATGAGTACACAATGAACAGTATTGTTTCTTGAGTGCTGTACAGACAAAGCACATCATTCATAGAGAAGGAAACAAGAGAGTGTAGAATGTAGCGTTACAGTTATAGCTAGGATGTAAAGAAAAGATCAACTTAATGCAGAGTAGGCCCATTCAAAAGTCTGACGGCAGCAGGGAAGAAGCTGTTCTCGAGTTGGTTGGCATGTGACCTCAGACTTTTATATCTCTTTCCCGACGGCAGAAGGTGGAAAAGAGAACGTCCGGGGTGCTTTGCCGAGGCAGCGGGAAGTGTAGGCAGAGTCAATGGATGGGGGGCTAGTTTGCGTGATGGATTGGGCTACATTCACAACTTCTTGCAGTTTCTCGTGGTCCTGGACAGAGCAGGAGCCATACCAAGCTGTGACACAACCAGAAAGAATGCTTTCTATAGTGCATCTGTGAAAGCTGGTGAGAGTCGTAGCTGACATGCTAAATTTCCTTAGTCTACTGAGAAAGTAGAAGCTTTGGTGGGCTTTCTTAACTATAGCATCGGCATTGGGGGGGGGGGGGGGGGGTCACGAAACCAGGTTGTTGGTAATCTGGACACCTAAAAGCCTTAAGCTCTTGACCTTTTCTATTTCATCCCCATTGATGTAGACAGGGGCATGTTCTCTCCTCTACACTTCCTGAAGTTGATTACATCTCCTTTGTTTTGTTGACATTGAGGAAGAGATTATTGTTGCCACACCAATTCACCAGATTCTCAATCACATTCCTGATCTCAGTCTCATCATTGTTTGAGAAGTAACCCACTACAGTGGTGTCATCAGCAAACGTGAACATCAAGTTGGAGGGGAATTTGGCCACACAGTCATAGGTATATAGTACATGATTTAAGACACAGCCTTGTGGGACACCGGTGTTGAGGATGATCATGGAGGAGGTGTTGTTGCCTACCCTTACCAATTGGGGTTGCCTGCTTGTGATTTGCTTCCTCTTGCATGGCAATGTTCATTGAATCCCTACAATACAGAAGGAGGCAATTTGAGCCATCGAGTCTGTACCAACCATGATCCCACCCATTCCCGTAGCCCCACACATTTACCCTGCTGATCCTCCAGACTCTAGGGTCAATGTAGCATGGCCAATCAACCTAACTCGCACATCTTTGGGCTGTGGAAGAAAACTGGTGCACCCGGAGGAAGCTCACACAGACACAGGAGAATGTGCAAACTCCAGAGAGTGAACCTGAGGCTGGAATTGAACCTGGGACCCTGGCGCTGTGAAACAGCATCGCTAACCACTGTGCCACCTTGCCGCCCATAAATTCTCCTTAATCTACGCTGGCAGTGCTCCAGCTTTCCTAAACGCTTTGCATTCTGGAATATTTAATACCTAATCCTGCCCTTCTTTGAGCCAAGCCTGTGGTTATTGGCACAACATGTGACTATCTGAGCCTGCAACTCACTGTTCTTATTTTCCACACACTGGGTATTCACTTACACGCACAGTAATTTACACTTTATTACTTTTCCCTTTACTCTGAAAGCAGCTAACAATGTATTATTCAGTACTCTCGTGTGATCTTTGCTAGTAGGGTCGAAATGAAGTGAGACTTCCAATTTCATTAGCATATTTTTGACTTCACTATATGCCTTCTCTCAGTCTCTTGTCCAAAGGCCATTTTTGGATTTTTACCGGAGTCCATTGCTGGTTCACAGATAATGATGTACGGAGTGGTTTTAATGCAGTGGTGAGATTCAGAACATATTTTCCATGACAATTGATGAACCAGTAGAAAAGAAATTTCACAGAATCCCACAGTGCAAAAGGAGGCCATTCAGCCCATTGAGTCTGCACCAACCACAATCCCACCAAGCCCTATAACTGTAACCATACGCATTTACCCTAGCTAATCCCTCTGATACTAAAGGACCAATTTAGCATGCCCTAACCCGCAAATCTTTGGACTGTGGGAGAAAACTGGAGCACCCGGAGGAAACCCACGCATACACAGGGAGGACGTGCAGATTCTGCACTGACAGTAACCAAAACCAGGGATTGAGCCCAGGTCCCTGGCATGCTGAGGAGGCAGTGCCAAGTATTCTTTGATCCAGACAGATCTGAAATCAGAACCATTTTCTTAACATCCTTGTGGAGTCCATCTTTATCAATTACATGGCCTAAATAGCTTATAATTAACTTGAAAAATTTGAATTTATCCTACTTAACATAAGAACATAAGAAATAGGAGCAGGAGTAGGCCATCTAGCCCTTCGAGCCTGCCCCGCCATTCAATAAGATCATGGCTGATCTGTCGTGGCTCAGTTCCACTTTCCCGCCCTCTCCCCATAACCCTTAATCCCCTCTCTTATCAAAACCCATCAACCCGCGTCTTAAAAATATTTAGCGAGGCAGCCTCCACCACTTCAACGGGCAGAGAATTCCAGAGATTCACCACCCTTTGAGTGAAGAAGTTCCTCCTCAACTCCGTTCTAAACCGCCCCCCGCTTTATCTTGAGGCTGTGTCCCCTAGTCCTATTATCCTTTGAGTGGGAAGAGTCTCTCCACCTCTATCCTATCCACCCCATTCATCATCTTATACGTCTCAATGAGATCTCCCCTCATTCTTCTAAACTCTAACGAGTACAAGCCTAGTTTATTCAGCCTCTCCTCATAGCTCAACCCCCTCAACTCCGGCATCAGCCTAGTGAACCTCCTCTGCACTCCCTCCAAGGCCAAAATATCCTTGCGTAAGTACGGCACCCAAAACTGCACACAGTACTCCAGCTGCGGCCTCACCAATGCCCTATACAGCCGCAGAAAGACCTCCCCACTTTTATATTCAATCCCCCTCGCTATGAAGGCCAGCCATCCCATTCTCCTTCCTGACCACCTGCTGCACCTGCAAGCTGGGTTTTGCGACTCATGCACAAGGACCCCGAGGTCCCTCTGCACCGTCGCCTGCTGCAGTTTTCTCCACGTAAGTGATAATCCTTCCCACCATTATTCCTACCAAAGTGACTACCTCGCACTTGCCAACATTAAATTCCATTTGCCTTTTCCTGGCCCATTCGCCCAGCCTATCTAGATCCTTCTGTAGACTCTCCACACCCTCCGCACAATTTGCCTTTCCTCCAATCTTGGTGTCATCAGCAAATTTCGACACCCTACACTCGGTTCCCTCCTCCAGATCATCTATATAAATGGTAAATAGCTGAGGCCCCAGCACCGACCCCTGGGGGCACTCCACTAGTCACCAACCGCCAATCCGAATAGCACCCATTGACCCCCACTCTCTGCCTCCTATTTGACAACCAATCCTCTATCCATGCTAACACCCTACCCCCAACTCCATGTCCCCTGACCTTCTGCAATAACCTCTTGTGAGGTACTTTGTCAAACGCCTTCTGAAAAATCAAGACAGACCACATCCACTGGCTCTCCTCTATCCACCGCCCTAGACACATCCTCATAGAACTCCAGTAAATTTGTCAGACACGACTTCCCTTTAACGAAACCGTGCTGCGTCTGCTCTATCAAGCAATTCCTCTCAAGATGCCTCGCTATTTCCTCCTTGATGACGGATTCTAACATTTTACCTACAACAGACGTTAAACTAACCGGCCTATAATTCCCTGCCTTTTGCCTGGCACCCTTCTTAAACAACGGTGTAACATTAGCCGCTTTCCAATCTTCCGGCACTTCCCCGGAATCCAGCAACGTCTGGAAAATAACCACCAAGGCATCCACTATCACCTCCGCCATTTCTTTCAGAACCCTCGGATGCATTCCATCCGGTCCTGGCGACTTATCCACAATCAGTCCTCCAGTCTGTCGAGCACCGCCTCTCTAGTAACAATAATGTCATTGAGACCCTCCAGTCCTACCACCTTTCCATCTCTAACACCTGGCAAATTATTCACGCCCTCCTCCGTGAAGACAGAAACAAAAAAGTTATTCAGGACCTCAGCCATATCCCCATCCCCTACCACTAGGTCCCCTTTCTCATCCTCTAAGGGACCAACGTTCACCCTAGCCAGCCTCTTCCTTTTTATATATTTATAAAAACTCTTGCTATCTTTTTATATTAAGCGCAAGCCCAGCTTCATAGTTTCTCCTACCCTTCTTTATCATCTTCTTTGTCAATCTTTGTTGACATTTAAACCTCTCCCAATCCTCTTCTCGCCCGCTACTCTTAGCTACTCTAAACACCTCCGCTTTTAATTTAACACTTTCCTTCACCTCCTTCGTTATCCACGGCTTATTACCTCTCCTCCTACGGTCCTTTTTGACCATCGGAATAAATTTCTGCTGAGCACCAAGAAAGATCTCCTTAAAGATCCTCCACTGCTCCTCAGCAGACCCTCCCTCCAACACGCTATCCCAGTCCACATTCGCCAATTCTTCTCTCATCCTACCGTACTCCCCTCTGTTCAAACAAAGGACGCGTGTCCGGGAACCCACTTTCTCCTCCTCCATCTGCACCAGAACTCCACCATACAATGATCACTCTCCCCAAGAGGATCCTTCACCGCAAGGTCCCTAATTCTACCCGCCTCATTACATAGCACCAGATCCAAGATAGCTCGCTCCCTCGTCGGCTCCAACACACACTGTTCGAGGAAACTATCCCGGCAGCATTCCAAGAACTCCTCCTCGAGCCCACCGCGTCCAACATGGGTTGACCAATCAATATGTAGATTGAAATCCCCCATAACTACGGCTGTCCCATTCCTGCACACCGCACTTATTGCGCGTTAACAGCCCGCCCCACCTCCAGATCATTATTCAGGGGCCTATAGACGACACCCACCAGCGTCTTCCTCCCTTTGCTGTTCCTAATCTCTACCCACAATGATTCCACTTTCTGCTCCTTGGCTCCAATATCATCCCTTGCTACCACCCTGATGCTATCCTTAATCAATCAGCAGAACTACACCCCCCCTTTTCCCTCCCACCTATCCTTCCTAAACACTTGATACCCCTGGACATTCAGCTCCCAGTCCCTGTCACCCTGCAGCCACGTCTCTGTAATGGCCACCAGATCATATCCATTTGTGCTGATCTGCGCCACCAGCTCATCCACTTTATTCCGAATGCTTCGTGCATTCAGATAAAGAGCCTTCATCCCAGCCTTCACCTGGACCCTATTTGCCGTAACGCCACCAACCATACTCACGCCCCCTACTCCCTCTATTACTGGGACATCCTCGGCCTCTTCCCTTACCTGTACCCTCTCCTCAACTTTAGCCCCCGTAACGTCACCTACCCTCGCACCCCACCGCCCCCCCCCCCCCCCCCCAATTAGTTTTAAAGCCCTGTCTACAGTCCTCTTTACTCTATTCACCAGCACTCTGGTCCCAGCACGGTCAGACAACCCCATCCTGCCCGAACAGGTCCCACCTACCCCAATACTGATGCCAATGCCCCATAAATTCAAACCCATTCCTCCCACACCAATCCCTGAGCCACCCATTCACTTCCTTAATCCTATCTACCCTACGCCCGTCTGCACTCGGTTCAGGCAGTAGCCCAGAGATAACTACCTTGTCGGTTCTACTCTTTAATTCCATTCCCAGCTTCTCATACTCCCTCCCCAGATCCTCAGTTCGCATTTTGCCTTACATCGTCGGCACCCACATGTACCACAACGACCGGATTCTCACCCTCCCACTCCAGGTTCCTCTGCAGCCCAGCTGCGACATCCCGGACCCAAGCACCAGGCAGACAACACACCCTTCTGTGCACTTTGTCATTGTGACAAAGGACACAAAGGTTGTACTTCTCTTAGACAAAGATAAACAGGAACATTTACAAAATGTAGAAGCAGCACTGGAGTCTATGATGAAAATGTCCTTAACTGGCCACCAACGAGGACAACTCGGATTTCACCCACTGATCTTTGGAATAAAGTTGGCACCGATGTTATTCTGAACGGTCGGTGTTTATTCTGGAACAATCCTTTGAGTAAGAATCATTAACAGTGATTGAGACTCAGTTGTCACCTTCATTTGGAGGTATGCTTAGAACAAGTTTATCTTACTGAGCTGCTGACAACCCCCCCGCCCCCACTGAGCCAATCCAGAGAATAACTCCTCAGTTAATAGTAAGGGGCACTTGTTGACACACAGCGCTGAGTTCATCATTGTTTTGAAGTCGTGGCAAATTCTTATAGAACCATCTATTTTAATGACAGGAACGATTGGAGTTGCCCAATATTTGTGATCACGGACTCTACATGTCAGATTTTACGGCCTCCCTCAAGCTAAAATCAGAAAATCCCACCCGACGCCAACAGACCTTCCCATTGTTCCTCCTCGGCCACTCCAATTCCTGTTGAGGGTGGGGTGATATAATCCTTCATTGGAATCACATCCTCAGTGTAATTTCCTCAGAATTATGTTAAACAGCTTTCACAATGCATTCTTGATCTTTGTTATTGACTTTCAGAGATACAGGTACAACAGCTCCTGTATCTACTTGCATATTAATTTTGTTCCCATTCAGCTTTGGGTGTTGGACTGGGTTAAGCGCAGTAAGAAGTCTCACAACACCAGGTTAAAGTCCAACAGGTTTATTTGGTAGAAGCTTTCAGAGTCACATGGTGGGGGGGGGGGGGGGGGGGGGGCACACGCACGCACGCACACGGGGGGGGGGGGCACACGCACGCACGCACACGGGGGGGGGGGGGGGGGGGCACACGCACGCACGCACGCACGCACACGGGGGGGGGGGGGGGGGGCACACACACGCACGCACACGGGGGGGGGGGGGGGGGCCGCACGCACGCACGCACAAGGGGGGGGCACACGCACGCACAAGGGGGGGGCACACGCACGCACAAGGGGGGGGCACACGCACGCACAAGGGGGGGGCACACGCACGCACAAGGGGGGGGCACACGCACGCACAAGGGGGGGGCACACGCACGCACAAGGGGGGGGCACACGCACGCACAAGGGGGGGGCACACGCACGCACAAGGGGGGGGCACACGCACGCACAAGGGGGGGGCACACGCACGCACAAGGGGGGGGCACACGCACGCACAAGGGGGGGGCACACGCACGCACAAGGGGGGGGCACACGCACGCACAAGGGGGGGGCACACGCACGCACAAGGGGGGGGCACACGCACGCACAAGGGGGGGGCACACGCACGCACAAGGGGGGGGCACACGCACGCACAAGGGGGGGGCACACGCACGCACAAGGGGGGGGCACACGCACGCACAAGGGGGGGGCACACGCACGCACAAGGGGGGGGCACACGCACGCACAAGGGGGGGGCACACGCACGCACAAGGGGGGGGCACACGCACGCACAAGGGGGGGGCACACGCACGCACAAGGGGGGGGCACACGCACGCACAAGGGGGGGGCACACGTGAGAGAGGGCACACACGGGAGAGAGGGCACAGCACAGGTTAAACAGATGTGTATTGTCTCCGGGCAGGACAGTTAGTGATTTTGCAAGTGCAGGCAAGTCGTGGGGGTTATAGATAGTGTGACATGTATCCAAGATCCCGGTTGAGGCCATCCTCACGTGTGCGGAACTTGGCTATCAGTCTCCGCTCAGCGACTCTGCCTTGTCGTGTGCTGTGAAGGTCATCTTGAAGAACGTTTACCCCAAGATCAGAGGCTGAATGCCCATGACTGCTGAAGTGTTCCGCGACTGGAAGGGAATACTCCTGCTTGGTGATTGTCGAGCGGTGTTCATTCATTCCTTGTCGTAGCATCTACATGTTCTCCCCAGTGTGCCTTGGGACATCCTTTCCTGCAGCGTATCAGATAGACAATGTTGGCTGAATCACAAGAGTAAGTACCGTGTACCTGGTGGATGGTGTTCTCATGTGAGATGACAGTATCTGTGTTGATGATCCAGCACATCTTGCAGAGGTTGCTGTGGCAGGGTTGTGTGTGGTGTCATGAACTGCAATCTCAACGGCAAGTTTTCGTGTTAAAGAACTTTTGGTGAACAACGATCTTTAAATTGCTTCATTTCAAAGTCCACAAACCAGTCAACCTTTGAGGGTTGGGCATTCATTGTTATTTTCCATTGTACGGCTACAAATTGTGGAATATTTTCACCTTCTTCTTGGCTCTGTCAATGAAATCTGAATTTCCCCACTATGATTAAAGGCATGGGCGAGGACCACTCTTCAACGATCTTAGCCAATTCCCTGCAAGTTTTTACACCACGTTTGGCGGAGATGGACAAGACTTTGTAATAAAGTGAAGATTTTCCATCCTATTACATTCAGGAAAGTTACTTCTTTAATTTCATTCAGTATCCTGTTCACAGCAAGGTAATATTGAAATCTCTTCTCATGGATACTCTAGGATTCCACATTGATGGTGGGAGGAAGTAGTGCTATGGAACCAGTTATCAGTCCTTAAGTTATTAGTACTTTGTTTAATGTTTCCTCCTCTCTAATTTCATTACTCTTCCAATTTAACTTGTATTATTTCTTTTGTTTAAAAAAATGTTTTGTTTCTTGGCTGGACTTGTGTTAAGAAAATATTAAAAAGAATTTTTACAAACATCAATCTGTTTTAAAATCCATGGGATTTAATTCTACTTAAATCATGATTATTGCCACATTTCTTTTCTTTTGGAATAGATCTTTCCAAAAACGGGTTTCTCCTCTCTCTCACGCAATGATTTCAAGGACCCAATATGGCAGCCTCCAACATGAGGGCACACAGCTGGAAATACTCTCCAGTTTTGGTAAGTAAACATTTTTACACAGGCTGCTGCCCGATTTCCTTAATCTGATTTTGAGCCCACTGTTTGTGCTAATCGACTGGTAATACCGTCGACATGCAAGCTGATGAATTTCTTTTTGCCACTTCCAACTCTCTGGGTGATCTCAAGGTCACGGTTGTGTAAAAGGAATTAAGGAATCGTTCAGAGAGCACAGCAATTATAAACTTAAACTTCATGTGCACCCTGAGCAAAGGCTGAAACTCTGTAGGCGATTCTCCCATGGCGACATGCGCATTTTTTGGCACAGTCGGAATTCAGTGATTCTTTAATTCTGATTTTTTTTTTAAAAAACTGGAAAACCATCTTCCTCACCAGATTTATCGTACTGTTGTATACAAAAGTTATCAGCTCATTTTGGTTGCAAGGATAAAGGGCAAGATTTTCTGGCTTTCCAGCAGTGGAAGAACGAAAGGGTTGCCACACAGTGGATCACAACCAGTTAGTGGAACTTTATTAGATAGGTGCTGCTTGCTTACAATCTAGGATAGAAGAGAGGGAAAAACTCCCAAATGCCGTAATCATGCGACACACTAAACAGAGCTGAATTGGTTTACAATAAATAACAGTAATCAATTTCCTTAAAATAAACAATTACATTCTATTAGCTTTCCTAATTACTTGCTATACCTGTACCCCAGCATTCTGTGATCCATGCACAAAGACACCCAGATCCCTCTATACCTCAGAGCTCTGCAGCCTCTGACCATTTAGATAATAAGCTCTTTTTAATTCTTCCTGCCAAAATGGACAATTTCACATTTATCCAAACTATACTCCATTTATCAGACTTTTGCCCACTCACTTAACCTATCTATGGTCTTTTGTAACATCCTTACGTCTTCTTCATAATTTACTTTCCTATCTATCTTTGTCATCAACAAATTTAGCCATTCTGCTAACCAGAAAAAGGTGTGGAGATGCCAGTGTTGGACTAGGGTAAACACAGTAAGAAGTCTCAACAATGTTTTGATCAGAATTCTCCACTCACCTGACAAAGGGAGAGAGGCCCGAAAGCTAGTGGCTTTTGCTACCAAATAAACCTGTTGGACTTTAACCTGGTGTTGTGAGACTTCTTACTGTGTTAACCAGAAAAAGACCT
This sequence comes from Carcharhinus amblyrhynchos, assembly GCF_965287045.1. Lineage (NCBI taxonomy): Eukaryota > Metazoa > Chordata > Chondrichthyes > Carcharhiniformes > Carcharhinidae > Carcharhinus > Carcharhinus amblyrhynchos. The sequence goes on along the minus strand of NC_137340.1, from coordinate 13,082,591 downwards.
AGTTATATTAACTCTATGTTTCCTGTCCCATGTCATTATGTTGTGCCTTACACATGAACATTATTTCCTGCAATAACAGTGGCACAGTGACTAGCACTGCTGCATCAGAGCACCTGGGACCAAGAATCGATTCCCAGCTTGGGTCACAGTCTGTGTGGAGTTTGCACATTCTCCCCGTGTCTGTGTGGGTTTCCTCCGGGTGCTCTGGTTTCCTCCCACAGCCTGAAAGACATGCTGGTTAGGTGCATTGACCCGAACAGATGCCAGAGTGTGGCGACTAAGGGAATTTCACAGTAACTTCATTGCAGTGTTAATGTAAGCCTTACTTGTGACTAATAAATAAATAAGCTGTATAAACAAAAAAACTTTTGATGTGGCATTTTATCAAATGCCTTTTGGAAACTTGAGTGTAATCCACTTGTTCCCCTTTATCCATAGCATATTGTGATTCCTTCAAAAAACCTCCAGTAAGTTGCTTAAACATGATTTCCCTTTCACAAAACTAATGTTGGCTCTGCCTGATTGCTTTTGAATTTTTCCAAGTGCCCTGCTATAACATCTTTTTAATGGCTTGTAATATTTTCCCTATGATGGACATTAGACTAAACAGGCTTGTAGTTTCCTGCTTTCTGAATCCCTTTATGAAAAAGGAGATGCATTTGCAATCTTCAATCTAATAGAACTTTCCCTGGTTCGAGGGAACTTTGGAAAAATAAAATCAAAGCATCAACTATCTCATTAGCCACTTCTTTCTGGACTGTAGGGAGAGGTCTATCTTGATCTCAGGATTTGTCAGCCCACACATCCAATTGCTCAGTCCACTTCCCTGGTGAGTGTAATTTTCCTGAGATCCTTCCTCCCTTCCATTTCCTGGCTTGGGTGTTACCTGTGCCCTCTATAGCGAAAACCGAAGCCGAATGTCTATTCAATTCATCCGCTATAGCCCCCATTTCCATGATCGATTCCCCAGACGCATGTGTCTATTCTGCATATTCCATTAAAAGTCTGCCACTGAATCTGTACTGATCTACCCCTTAAGCACCATTTGCCAGTTCAGTTTAGCTTGCCCCACTTTCATGCCCTCATAATTGCCCTTAGTTAAGTTTAAAATACTAGCCGAGAGCACATTCTTCTCTCCCACGAACAATGTAAAATTTAGTAATATTATGACCGTTGCTGCTAGGATTGCTTTCACTATGTTATCAATCAATCCTCTCTCATTGCACAATACTTGGTCTGGTATAGTCTGCTGTGCTTAATTACACAAAGTCTGTTCTCAGAAATTGAGCTGATATTTTTCAGTCTAGACATAGGTTAAAATTCCCCATGGTTGTCACCATATCTTTCTGACAAGCTCACATGATCTTATCTTTTCTTTATACTCCTACCACGTAACTACAATTAGGGGGTCTGTACACCACTCCCATTTCCTGCCTCAGATGAGAAACAAAGGATTATTCTGCTGACTGTGTGTGTGTGTGGACCAGCAGCTTTTATGATTACACGCAGTCTAACTTTCCCAGGGGCACCAGACACAAAATCCTTCCAAGAGTTGTCAAACTTAGTTCAAGAATATTGTAACCCTAAGCCGCCCCTGATCCTGCAGGGGTACTGTTTTGACTCCATATTTCGAGAAGCAGGGGAGTCAATCGCCAGTTTCCTAACAAGACTAAGATGTCCGGCGGAGATTTACGAATTCAGGGGGTCATTAAATGAGATGCTCCGAGACCGATTGGTGTGCGGAGTTAACGAAATGACTATATAGAAATGTCTGTTGGTGGAGGTCCAGCTGGACTGTAAACAGGCATTACAGCTAGCCTTTGTGGCAATTTCAAACAGAAGATAAATTGTTACTCTCAGCTAGACAAATACCTAATTCCCAGGACTGGGGGCCTGTATGCAAAGTTGGCAGGAGGACTCCTATTCAGAAAACTGGATATGAGCCACGCACACCTGTAACTACAACTGGACGAGGATCTGCAAAAATTAGCCACAATAAATACGCTGAAAGACCTCTTCCAGTATAAAAGATTGCCCTTCAGGGTTTTCTCAGCTTGTGCTATATTCCAAAGGACGATGGAGAGCATCCTGCAGGGGTTACCACAGGTTGCAAATTACCAAGATGATGTCCTCATTACGGAACATCTGCAGATCCTGGAGGATGTTCTCAGGAGATTTGCAGCAGCAGGAGTGCATTTGAAAAGGGAGGAGCACCACAAGTAACCTACCTCAGGTACAAAGTGAATAGGTCGGGCCTACATCCTCTGGAGGATCGGGTGCGAGCAATAAAAAGATGCCCCGGCTCCCGCAAGCATCCAGGAACTATGATCGTTTTTAGGACCGGTAACATACCACGGGAAATTCATACAGAATAGAGCCTCCACTCTGGATCCCCTCCATCAGTTGCTGAAAAGGGACAAAGTTGGGAATGGTTGGCCCACCAGGACAGGGCCTTCAAGAAAATTAAACAGCAACTCTCATCCAAAAATGTATTGGTACGTCATAACCCCGAGAAGGAATCAGTACTCACCTGTGACATATCCCCACATGGAGTGGGCACAGTCCTGGCACACAGGTGGCAGAATGGACAAGAGTGGCCAATAGCCTATGCCACCAGGGCCCTGGCAATGGCAGAGTGAAGATATGCCCAGATTGAAAAGGAAGGATTGGCGATAATCTTCACAGTCAAGAAATTTCACCGGTATTTATATAGCCGAAAATTTACAATTGCAACAGATCATAAACCCTTGCTGGGCCTACTGAAGGAAGACAAAGTAGCGCCGCCGATAGCGTCAGCCCAGATCCAGCGTTGGGGATTACTGCTGGTGGCATATCAGTATCGACTGGAGCACCAACCAGGGACTAGAGTGGCAAATGCCAATGCCTTAAGCTTGCCACCATTACCAGACACCCCACCATTGGTACCCAGAATGGAAGAGACCATTATGATATTAAACTTTATGGATAATCCTTACGGTGGATGCATACAAAATACGCCAGTGGACACAAAGACCCTGTATTGGCGAAGATAAAGCACTTGGTGCTAATAGGGCAGCTGGAAAGACCAGTCCACCCACAGTTCCACCCATACTGGAGCAGATCATAGCGGAAAACGGGATCCTGCTGTGGGAAGCATGGGTTATCGTCCCAAGGCAGGTCCGTCGGTACATACTGGCCAAACTACACCATGGGCACCCTGGAGTATCAAAAATGAAGATGCTGGCCAGGAGCTACGTCTGGTGGCCGGGTCTGGATGCAGACATAGCAAAACTGATAGGACAGTGCCAGAAGTGCCAACAGGGGCAGATGGCACCACCAGCAGCCCCGCTGCACCTGTGAAAACGGCCTGGCAGACCATGGTCGCAACTCCAAGTCAATTCTGCAGGCCCATTTATGGCGTCCATGTTTCTGGTGATAATAGATGCCCATTCCAAGTGGTTAGACATTTATAAACAAAACTCGGCAAACAACGGCAACCGTTGAGAAACTGCGCAGCTCATTTGCAACGCACGGGATCCCAGAGGTATTAGTTTCCAATAATGGTTCACAAAATTTATGAAATCAAATGGGATGCGACACATCAAAGTGACATCGAATGGGCTCACAGAGAGAGCAGTCCAGACGTTAAAAGCGGGTTGAAAAAACAGCCAGCAGCCTCATTAGAGACGAAACTCCCAAAGTGGTTATTTGATTATAGGATCACTCCACATACCATCATGGGAATGGCACCAGCAGAATTACTGATGGGCAGACAGCCCTGCACCAGACTGAGCCTGTTGGTGCCAAACCTGGGAGAGAAGGTGGAAAGATACCAGGAAGCCCAATTTTAGGGGCCATAGCACTCACCAAGAGAGGCACTTTGAAGCAGGGAAGAGAGTTTGGGTCAGAGATTAAGCAAATGGACCCACCTGAGTAACTGGAACAATCGCATTCAGGACCGGTGTCCTACTGAGTACAAGTAGGTGAGGCAGTGGTCAGGAAATACCTGGACCTCAAGATCTCCACCTGTTCTGGAGCTGAGTCCACCCTGCAGCCCCAGGGACAAGCAGAGTCCCCCTCGACAAGCCAGTACCACCTCCCCTGCACCCTCGACGGGGACCTCAGGGTCCAAAATGGACACAGGGGACAAAGCCGCAGCGATTCCCCTACCACCTGAAGTGGACGAGGAACCAGACTTCCGGTGTTCGCGGTGGAAGAGATGGGCACTCAACCGTTACACACCGCTGACATCAGAGGCTGAGTTGGAGGATCCAGATCCAGCGCTCAAGTGGAGGAAAAGACCCCTGAGGGAAGCAAATCGAGGGGATTCCTCGGACTTTTGGGTGGGGAGGTGTGGTGACTTCAGCCAGGCTAATGAGGTTGGCTTGTTAGAGTAGGAACTGCCTGATGAGTCCTAACTGATGGTTGAAATCAGGGAGTCTTATGTTCCCTAATTAAAGAGAGTGTGTCAGACTCCCAGCCTGCATTCAGCAGAGAGCAACTGGAGAGCTGGCTGTGTACACATGTATGGTGTAAATAAAGTAACTTTGTGATGGGGCTTTCACCTCCATGGAGTTATTACACTGTATTAGTTCCTTTCTATCTTGTTTTGTCTTACTCTTTGGTATACCACATCTTCCCAAATGTGATCCCTTGCCCCCACTGTTCAGATTAAAACTCTGCTTCCCTAGTTATGTAGCTCACTAGAACATCAGCTTCAGCATGGTTCAGACCATCCAACAGTACAAATCTCATTCTCTCCAGTATTGTTACCAATGCCCCATGAGCCAGGACCCATTTGTCCCAAACCAATCTTTGAGCCTTTACCTAATCTTATTTGTCCAATTCCAATTTGCACATTGTTCAGATTGGAATCCAGAAATTATTACCTTTGAGGTTTATTTCTTAATTTGGTCATTAGCTCTTCATACTGGCTACGCAGAACCTGCTTGCTTATCCTGCCTACACGGGAGGGAGGAGAAAGAGGAACTTACACAGGCCATGACCACTGGATCTTCCCCCTCCCACGGGGACCACTGCACATTGGAACTGGGCGGCTTCCTCTTTCCTCACCTTGTCTTCCTCTGTGTAGAATCTGCTCATTTTCCCTGTCAGCACTGGCATGGTGGCACAATGGTTAGCCCAGGACCCAGGCTCGATTCCCGGCTTGGGCAAAGTCTGCACATTCTCCCTGTGTCTGCGTGGACTACCTCCGGGTGCTCTAGTTTCCTCCCACAGTCTGGAAGCTGTGCTGATTAGGTAGATTGGCCATGCTAAATTCACCCTCAGTCTACCCAAACAGCCGGAATGTGGTGACAAGGGGATTTTCACAGTAATTTCATTGCAGTGTTAATGTAAGCCTACTTATGACAATAATGAATAAACTTAAAAACTTAATCTTATGCTGTAGACAAGTGATTGTGACCACAGTATATAACTACAGACTGAGGACAAATGGTGTGAGCAAAACCCTTGGTCAGACCAATAAGTCTTCAGTGTGTCACAGTTCTCCCTGCATATTTCACCAACTTTAAATGACAATACAAAATAGCACCTTCCAAACCCATGAATACTTCCATCTAGAAGGACAAGAGCAGCAGATAAATAGGAACACCATCACCTTCAAATTCCCCTCCAAGCCACTCGCCATCCTGACTTGGAAATATATTGCCCACCATTCCTTCTCAGTTGCTGGATCAAAATCCTGAAATTGCGTGTCTCATCTGATGTAGGAGGAGCACTCTGAAAGCACATGATTCCAGATAAACCTGTTGGACTTTAACCTGCTGTTGAGACTTCTTACTGTGCCCACCCCATCGCTGACATCACCACCTCACAAACTGAGAGTGATTGGTGACCTGTTCAATAGCGCTGATGAGTGATCCTTCCTGCTATTGAAGATATCCTAAAGACTACCAGGTTAAGAGCTTGGTATTGTGTAATGAACCAGGCCAAGTGTTAGATTTGTTTGTGGGAGAGCACTTTGGAGATAGTGACCACAATTCGGTGTCTTTCATTATTGCAATGGAGAGGGATAAGGTCACACAGCAGGGCAAGGTTTATAATTGGGGCAGGCATAATTACGATGCAAGTAGCCAAGAATTAGGGAGCATAAGATGGGAACAGAAACTGAGGTGAAGGCACAAATGAAAAGTGGAGCTCGCTCAAGGAACAAATGCTGTTCCTTGATAGGCATGTCCCTGTCAGGCAGGGAGGAAATGGCTGAGTGAGTGGACCATAGTTCAAGGTTGGATGTCTTGTCAAGTGGAAAAAGGAAGCATATTTAAGGATGAGAAAACAAGATTCATTTGGGTCGCTTGAGAGTTACAAGGTAGCAGGAATGAGTTTAAAAAAAAAAGGGCTCAGGAGAGTTAGGAGGGGGCACGAGAAGTCCTTGGTGGGTCAGATCAAGGAAAACCCCAAGGCTTTTTACTCTTATGCGAGAAATAAAAGAATGACCAGGGTGAGGTTAGGGCCAGCCAAAGATAGTAATAGGAACTTATGCATGGAGTCAGAAGAGATAGGTGAGGCGTTGAATGAATACTTTTTAGTGTTCACCAAGGAGAAGGGCTATGCTTTTGAGGATAAGAGTATTATACAGGCTGGTAGGATGGAGGAGGTAGATGTTCTGAGGGAAGATGCATTAGCAATTCTGAAAATTTGAGGGTTGATAAGTCTCCTGAGCCAGATGGGATACAACCTAGGATATCTTGGGAGGCAAGGGATGAGATTCTGGGGCCTTTAGCTTTGATCTTTGGGTCCTTACTGTCCAAAGGGATTGTGCCAGAGGACTGAAGAGTGGCGAACGTTGTTCCTCTCCAAGAAAGGAAATAGGAATGACCCGGGTAATTATAGGCCAGTTAGTCTTACTTCGGTGGTCGGTAAGTTAATGGAAAATATCCTGAGGGGTAGGATTTATGACCATTTGGAAAGATGCAGCTTAATCTGGGATAGTCAGCATGGATTCGTGAGGGGTAAGTCTGGCCTCACAAATTTGCTTGAATTCTTTGGAGGAGGTAACTAAGTGTGTAGATGAAAATAGAGTTGTTGATATCGTATACATGGATTTTAGTAAGGCGTTTGATAAGATTCCCCGTGGTAGGCTCATGAAGAAAGTAAGGAGGTGTGGAAGAGAAGGAAATTTGGCTGATTGGATAAGTAACTGGCTGTCTCAGACAGAGGGTGATGGTGGTGGAGGGAAAATGTTTAGACTGGAGGCCAGTTACCAGCGGTGTACCACAGGGGTCAGTGCTGGGTCCTCTGCTATTTGTGATTTTTATCAATGACTTGGAAGAGGGGGCTGAAGGGTGGGTTAGTAAATTTGCTGATGACACCAAGATTGGTGGAGTAGTCAATGAGGTGGAGGGCTCTTGCAGGCTGCAAAGAGACATTGATAGGATGCAGAGCTGGGCCGAAAAGTGGCAGATGGAGTTTAACCCTGAAAAGTGTGAGGCGACTCATTTTGGTAGGACAAACTTGAATGCGGATTACTGGGTCAACGGCAGGGTTCTGAGGAATGTGGAGGAACAAATAATCTTGGAGTTCATATCCACAGATCTCTGAAGGTTGCCACTCAAGTGGATAGCGCCGTGAAGAAGGCTTATAGTGTGGTAGCGTTTATTAACGGGGGGTTGAATTTAAGAGTCATAGGGTTATGCTGCAACTATACAGGACTTTGGTGAGACCACATTTGGAATATTGTGTGCAGTTCTGATCACCTCACTATAAGAAGGATGTGGAAGCATTAGAGAGGGTGCAGAGGAGATTTACCAGGATGCTGCCTGGTTTGGAGGGTAGGTCTTATGAGGAAAGATTGAGGGAGCTGGGGCTTTTCAGTTTAGAGCAGAGGAAGATGAGAGGCAACTTAATAGAAGTTTATAAGATGATGAGGGGGATAGATAGGGTGGAAGTTCACAGACTACTTCCTTGGGTGGATGTAGCTGTTACTAGAGGGCATGACTATAAGGTTCAAGGTGGGAGATATAGGAGGAATGTCTGAAGTAGATTCTTCACTCAGTGGTTGGGGTGTGGAATGCACTGCCTGCTGTGATAGTAGAGTCTGACACTTTAGGAACTTTCAAGCTGTTACTGGATAGTCACATGGAGCACACCAGAACGATAGGGAGTGGGATAGCTCGATTTTGGGTTTGGACATAGCTCAACACAACATCGAGAGCCAATGGGCCTGTACTGTTCTATATTCTATGTAGAGAGAGCATCAGCTGGAAGGTTGAGGTTAGAAATGTCACTGTTAGAGTCATATCAATATTTCGCACTGACTAAATGTTGGCAAACCTTCAGCATGTGCAGCACTAACCTACCCAAAAATGGTGTCTATGTCAGAAGTGTAGAAGCTCAGTATGGCTGCCATTTTGTGAACATGTTTCTCTGATATCCTTCCCTTTAATGCTTTAGATGTGTTTAAATGAATTGTCAAATTCAGTGAAATAGCAGATGAACGTCAAATGAATCTGAAAGGCATTCGCAGGCCAGTATCCTTCACAGTATAATTTACTTGAGGTTATCTGGATCAAAAAGGCATCTTCAAAGAGCTCTTCCAAAGAACAATACTGCATAGGAACAGACCATTCAGCCCTCAAGCCTGCACCAATAGTGCTGAAAATACAGGCACAACTGGAGTCAAATTTTACGTCAATGTAAACACAACCTGGGACCGATGTATTTTATTCTGTGCTATGTACCACTTATCTATTAATCAGTCTCTAGCAGGGAAATTTTGCTGTCATCATTCGTATTGGTTAGGGACGGAAACAAGGTGGTCAGATGCTGATTTTAGGTGTTGCTTTGCTCTAAACAAGCATATTGAAGAATGTCAGAGGAATATTGAAATGGAAATATTTAAACTGCTGCATTTAGAAACTGTCTGGCACCAACCACTCCTTAATAGCTCTGCTCCCCATCTCGTGCCTTTGAATGGTTTGAGTTTGTACATGCTGCTTCTGAGCAGTTTGAAATGACCCCCATGTTAAGCTCATGTCACAGTTATGGTAAGCATCAGTGGGATGGGCCAATTTCTCTTCTTCCTCCTGTAAACTGATTCTCATCTATCTTATAAAGTCAAAGATTTACGATAAGAAACAAAAGGTTGTGGGTTATCGGGGCGTGAAAGTTCAGTATAAACATGTTTCTCTGCTATTCTTAATTTTGCTCCTTTAGCAGAAGTAAATGGATTGTCAAATTCAGTGAAATAGCAGATGAATGTCAAATGAATCAGTATGCGAATGCCTTTCAATCTTTTACAGTACAATTTACTTGAGTTTATCAAAAGGGCATCTTTAGAAAGCTCAACCTTTACCTCTTAGCTCCGAATACTTTAGTGTTTTCCCAATTGGCAGCAAATTCCAAACAATCAGGAGCAAAGCAAAGCCAAGCGTGCACGTGAAGTCTTTCTACATAGTTTTTTTGAAATTGACAGACCATGAGTTCCAGAACTCTCACAGGCTACCTGCGTGTGAATGGGCACAGTAAAGCTTTGGTTCTGTTGTTGCGTAATGACAATAAGAAGTTTCACAACACCAGGTTAAAGTCCATCAGGTTTATTTGATAGTAAACGCCACTAGCTTTCGGAGCGCTGGCCTTTGTCAGACGAGTGGGGAGTTCCCACTCACCCGATGAAGGAGTAGTACTCCAAAAGCTAGTGGCGTTTACTACCAAATAAACCGGATGGACTTTAACCTGATGTTGTGAAAATTCTTACTGTGTTTACCCCAGTCCAACGCTGGCATTTCCACATCATAACTATCATCGACATTGCGTAATGAACCCAGAGGCTTGGAATAATAGAGTACAAATCCCACTCAGTTGAAACGTCGAGTGAATTTTCCCAAAAAATGACTGAGACCGCAATCTTACAACCTCTTCCCAGTGGATTTTCAGCAAGGCAAAGTGTTAAGATTAGGCAAGAGGTGAAAAGTCAGGTGCGCACTCAGTTTTTCCACTTTCCCTGATCATAGTGAGATTATTTTGTTTTAAAATGTCCCTTTATCTTAAAGTGAAAAGGATTCCCTGATTTGTGCGTGAAGCCAGCTTCACGCCCAGAAAGATTCGAATGTCACTACCAAGTACTGAATGTTATTGTCTGGGTTCACTTACCTTTACCACCTCACCAGCTGCAATGCCCCCTGGCAAGAATCATGTATGGGGACCAGATGTGATTGCCTCATCAGGGGCATTGACGGTCATTGAAGCTGCCAGGTGGTCAGGGGCAGGAGGTGCCTCTTGGGCAGTGCCAGCCTGGCAGTGTCCCCTGGGCAGCCTGGCACTGCCACCCAGCACCTTGGCACTGCACTGGGCAGTGCCAGCCTGGTACACTGAATGCTCAACTGGCACTGCTGGTGTCCCAGGTGGGCACTGCCCAGCCATGTCCCCAACCACCAGGAGTCTTCAAAGGCCTCTGACTGCACCCCCCACCCCCGTTGAGACCACCACACCTGGTTTCTGCGAGTGGAGAGCAGTAATGATTCTCACGGGGTTCTCACTACACCCGAGGGTTGGAAGAATCCAGCAATTGAACGGGTTAAGTATGTTTATATGCTATTTTAAAGATGCGAATCAGTCCTTCCTGGACATGACTTAGTTTGTCTCATTAGGAAGGGACAGCGATGATTGCAAATTATTTGGCACAAAACCCATTTTTAGGCTCACGCAATTTTCTGAAATTGGCGGTGCCTGTAATGATAACCACGAAGCTTTCAAGCCGTTTTGTAAAAACAGTTTGTTGACGTCTCTAGGCAGTTTTCCAATACATGACTCCAGCCCTACGCCATTGTGGCTGACTCAGACGTGTCTCTCTTCTTAGAAAGATTAACGATTGGCGACAAGTATCAACAATGTCCAAAGAATACATCTTTGAGCCGGGCCCCAAGTCAGTCCATGGTTAGAAAGAACATCAGGCTCAACAATCCTGGCAGCTGCTGCTGCCACTGCCTTCAACATGGAGTTGGTTAAGGCGGTACACTGTAATGCTGAATTCAGTCAGATTGTCCACGGCAAGGGAACATTCACAATCCTAATATCCTGCGTACCCCAACATGAATGCAAAACATAGCAAGATTATTTTGTTTTAAAACGTCCCTTTAACTTAAAACTAAAAAGAGAATAGTTCAGAGAGCAGGATGAGAGATTGAATTTCTACTAAACACATCAGTTTGGAGAAGAACAAAGAAAGGTACAGCACAGAAACAGGCCCTTCAGCCCGCGACGATCACGATGCCCAAACTAAGCTTAAAAAACCCTTCTGCCCTTACTTAGTCCATATCCCTCTATTCCCTCCCCACTTGTACCCATCCAACTGCCTCTTAAATGTTGCTAATGTGCCTGCTTCCGCCATCTCCTCTGGCAGCACATTCCAGGAACCGACTGCTCTGTGTATGAGGAATTCCCCAGCACATCTCCCTTAAACTTTCCCACTCACCTTGAACCTTTGCCCCCTTGTAATTGACACTTCCACCCTTCTGACTATTCACCCTGTCTATGCCTCTCATAATTTTGTAAGCCTTATCCCTTCAGCCTCTGCCTTTCCAGTGAAAGCAATCCTAGTTTATTCAACCTCTCCTCATAGTCAACGCCCTCGAGACCAGGCAACATTCTGGTGAACCCTCCTTGCATTCTCTCCAAAGCTTTCACGTTCCTCTGGTGGTGTGGCGACCAGAACTGTATACAATACTCCAAATGTGGCCTAACCAAGGTTTTATGTAGCTGCAATATGATTTCTCAACTCTTGTACTCAATGCTCTGGCTGATGAAGGTAAGTAATCATGCCACATGCCTGCTTACAAGTGCCCATGTGGCTTTATAGGGGCTGAGAAAAGAGAGAGAAACTCAAAATAACTCACCGAGGTGTTGAAGGTGGAAGCCTGAGGGGTGGCCCAAATCAGAAAGAAGTTAGTAACAGTAAATGGGACTAAAGGACAGGAGAAACAAAGCAATGTATCAAGTATGTGTCGAATGCGGAATGATGTCAAAAAGACAAAGTTAAAGACACTCTCTCTGAATACATACGCAGCATTTGTAACAAGGTAGATATCTGGAGGCACAAATAGAGGCAAACGGCTAGGATATAATTGCCATTTCAGCAATGGTGGACGAGACTAGGAACTGAACATTTAAGGATATTCACTGTGGCGCTAATGAGAGATGGGATCAGTACAGTAGTAAAGGAGGATCTCAAATTGGAAGGACAATATGTGGAATCTGTTTGGATAAACTAAGAAACAGCAAAGGTTAGCAGATGTTGGTTGGAGTTGTTTATAGAACATAAGAACATAAGAAATAGGAGCAGGGGTAGGCCATCTAGCCCTTCGAGCCTGCCCCGCCATTCAATAAGATCACGGCTGATCTGTCGTGGCTCAGTTCCACATTCCCGCCCTCTCCCCATAACCCTTAATCCCCTCTCTTATCAAAACCCATCAACCCGCGTCTTAAAAATATTTAGTGAGGTAGCCTCCACCACTTCAATGGGCAGAGAATTCCAGAGATTCACCACCCTTTGAGTGAAGAAGTTCCTCCTCAACTCTGTTCTAAACCGCCCCCCCTTTATCTTGAGGCTGTGCCCCCTAGTCCTACTATCCTTTCTGAGCGGGAAGAGTCTCTCCACCTCTATCCTATCCATCCCATTCATCATCTTATACGTCTCAATGAGATCTCCCCTCATTCTTCTAAACTCTAACGAGTACAAGCCTAGTTTATTCAGCCTCTCCTCATAGCTCAACCTCCTCAACTCCAGCATCAGCCTAGTAAACCTCCTCTGCACTCCCTCCAAGGCCAAAATATCCTTGCGTAAGTACGGCGACCAAAACTGCACACAGTACTCCAGCTGCAGCCTCACCAATGCCCTATATAGCCGCAGCAAGACCTCCCTACTTTTATATTCAATCCCCCTCGCTATGAAGGCCAGCATCCCATTCGCCTTCCTGACCACCTGCTGCACCTGCAAGCTGGGTTTTTGCGACTCATGCACAAGGACCCCGAGGTCCCTCTGCACCGTCGCCTGCTGCAGTTTTTCTCCACATAAGTAATAATCCTTCCTACCATTATTCCTATCAAAGTGGACCACCTCGCACTTGCCAACATTAAATTCCATTTGCCAGTTCCTGGCCCATTTGCCCAGCCTATCTAGATCCTTCTGCAGACTCTCCACACCCTCTGTGCAATTTGCCGTTCCACCAATCTTGGTGTCATCAGCAAATTTCGACACCATATACTCGGTTCCCTCCTCCAGATCATCTATATAAATGGTAAATAGCTGAGGCCCCAGCACCGACCCCTGGGGCACTCCACTAGTCACCATCCGCCAATCCGAATAGCACCCATTGACCCCCACTCTCTGCCTCCTATTTGACAACCAATCCTCTATCCACGCTAACACCCTACCCCCAACTCCATGCCCCCTGACCTTCTGCAATAACCTCGTGAGGTACCTTGTCAAACGCCTTCTGAAAATCAAGAAAGACCACATCCACTGGCTCTCCTCTATCCACCGCCCTAGACACATCCTCATAGAACTCCAGTAAATTTGTCAGACACGACTTCCCTTTAATGAAACCGTGCTGCGTCTGCTCTATCAAACAATTCCCTTCAAGATGCCTCGCTATTTCCTCCTTGATGACGGATTCTAACATTTTACCTACAACAGACGTTAAACTAACCGGCCTATAATTCCCTGCCTTTTGCCTGGCACCCTTCTTAAACAACAGCGTAACATTAGCCGCTTTCCAATCTTCCAGCACTTCCCCGGAATCCAGCGATGTCTGGAAAATAACCACCAAGGCATCCACTAACACCTCCGCCATTTCTTTCAGAACCCTCGGATGCATTCAATCCGGTCCTGGGGACAATCAGCCCCCTCCAGTCTGCTGAGCACTGCCTCTCTAGTAACAGTAATGTCATTAAGACCCTCCAGTCCTACCACCTTTCCATCGCTAACACCCGGCAAATTATTCACGTCCTCCTCCGTGAAGACCGAAACAAAAAAGTAATTCAAGACCTCAGCCATTTCCCCATCCCCTACCACTAAGTCCCCTTTCTCATCTTCTAAGGGTCCAACGTTCACCCTAGCCAGCCTCTTCCTTTTTATATACTTATAAAAACTCTTGCTATCCTTTTATTATATTAAGCGCTAGCCCAGCTTCATAGTTTCTCCTACCCTTCTTTATCATCTTCTTTGTCAATCTTTGTTGACATTTAAACCTCTCCCAATCCTCTTCTCACCCACTACTCTTAGCTACTCTAAATTCCTCCGCTTTTAATTTAACACTTTCCTTCACCTCCTTCGTTATCCACGGCTTATTACCTCTCCTCCTACGGTCCTTTTTGACCATCGGAATAAATTTCTGCTGAGCACCAAGAAAGATCTCCTTAAAGATCCTCCACTGCTCCTCAGCAGACCTACCTTCCAACGCGCTCCCCCAGTCCACATTCGCCAATTCTTCTCTCATCCTACCATACTCCCCTCTGTTCAAACAAAGGACGCGTGTCCGGGAACCCACTTTGTCCTCCTCCATCTGCACCAGAAACTCCACCATACAATGATCACTCCCCAAGAGGATCCTTCACCGCAAGGTCCCTAATGCTACCCGCCTCATTACATAACACCAGATCCAAGAAAGCTCGCTCCCTCGTCGGCTCCAACACACACTGTTCCAGGAAACTATCCCGGCAGCATTCCAAGAACTCCTCTTCGAGCCCACCGCGTCCAACATGGGTTGACCAATATGTAGATTGAAATCCCCCATAACTACGGCTGTCCCATTCCTGCATGCCGCACTTATTTGCGCGTTAACAGCCCGCCCCACCTCCAGATCATTATTCAGGGGCCTATAGACGACACCCACCAGCGTCTTCCTCCCTTTGCTGTTTCTAATCTCTACCCACAACGATTCCGCTTTCTGCTCCTTGGCTCCAATATCATCCCTTGCTACCACCTTGATACTATCCTTAATCAGCAGAGCTACACGCACCCCCCCCCCCTTTTTCCTCCCGCCTATCCTTCCTAAACACTTGATACCCCTGGACATTCAGCTCCCAGTCCCTGTCACCTTGCAGCCACGTCTCTGTAATGGCCACCAGATCATATCCATTTGTGCTGATCTGCGCCACCAGCTCATCCACTTTATTCCGAATGCTTCGTGCATTCAGATAAAGTGCCTTCATCCCAGCCTTCACCTGGACCCTATTTGCTGGAACGCCACCAACCATACTCACGCCCCCCACTCCCTCTATTATTGGGACATCCTCGGCCTCTACCCTTACCTGTACCCTCTCCTTAACTTTAGGCCTCGTAATGTCACCTACCCTCACACCCTCCCCCCCTCTAATTAGTTTAAAGCCCTGTCTACAGTGCTCTTTACACGATTTGCCAGGACTCTGGTCCCAGCACGGTTCAGACCCACCCCATCCTGCCCGAACAGGTCCCACCTACCCCAATACTGATGCCAATGCCCCATAAATTCAAACCCATTCCTCCCACACCAATCCCTGAGCCACCCATTCACTTCCTTAATCCTGTCAACCCTACGCCCATCTGCACTCGGTTCAGGCAGTAGCCCAGAGATAACCACCTTGTCGGTTCTACTTTTTAATTCCATTCCCAGCTTTTCATACTCCCTCCGCAGATCCTCAGTTCGCATTTAGACCAGCTAATAGTAATGGTAATGTGTGCATGGTATTAAATCAGGAGAGAGAAAAGCATGTAGATTTCTGATTAACAAAAGTGCAAAGGGTTATGGACATAATTGGAACTCATACAGGAAGGGGTTTTCTCTGGTGAGAAATGATGGAGAGCAGCAATAAGTTTTGACCTGGTACGGCATGGGATGATGAACCTCTGCTGGCTTTGGGAAATTAGGTTGAATGTACAACGGGGCCCAATGAAGGGCTCTTTAATTGCTAAGTCACCTTTCCACGTCTCCCCAGTGGCCATGATTTTCATTGCAGGTGATTGGTGCAAAGGTTGAGGAACGCACTCAAAAATGTATTGCAATAATTGATAGCTAATTATAATGTGCCTGCCCAAGCTTGGGTAGATGGATCAGATGTCCCATTCCTGCAAAAAAAATGCAAAGAACCAAGCCCCTAACAACTTTTTTACTACATTCCTGCAGGAGTTCTAAACAGACTGGGGTAAACTTCTATTTAAGCCTTCTGGCAGTGGTCTGACTGGGCTGCCAATGAGGAGCACTGGATCATCATCTCAATTTCACTAAAATGAAAATCAAGTGAGTTTTATAATAGGCAGGCAATCTGCTCTACCAAGTTATCATTCCCACAGGGTACAAAAGGAAATCTCACCTGTTGCATGACTGGGAAGATGATAAAAGATACAACAATGGGAGGAAATCATTAATGGGCAACACAATTAAAAATACAATCCAAATCCAGGAAAACCTGATAGTTATCAGCATGGCTTTGACAGAGAATAAGTCTTTTCTTTCACTTGCACAAATTATGATCACAGCAGGAACAGGGTATATACTTGACCCCTGTAAATAAAACTTACAGGAAACATCCAGTTCATATGTCTGTTCATTGAACAACTGAAAGGTCAGCTCCACTAGAGTGTTCAGTACATTTCTCATCAGTGCACGATCATTTAGAAGTTATTTTTCCAGGCAAAGTCACTTCGAGGTTGGACTGGACGAAGGAGCAGATTTTTCTTCATGGGTTAGCAATGGTCAGCCAGGTAAGTCTTAACAAGCATCTGATAGCTGTTATGATCACTATTATCTATAGCAACTTTCCTTGAAATTCAGATTTATTTAGTAAAACCCTTCAACCGCAATGGTGGGAATTAAATTCATATTCAATGAATTGTTAAGCCTTGGAACTTCTATTTTTGTAATCACTATGTCACTGTACCAACCATTCTTCTAGATTGAACTGGTAATGTAACTAAAGCATTTCTCACCAAATTCCCCAGGTTGTCAGTAAATTGGATGTTCACACACATTGCTATTCCACTGACTAATATTAGAAGGAAAGAACAAAAGGTTGGGGGGAAAGGAAATATTCTTGATCAGTTCTGCTGAGTCTACACAAACTGATTTTCATTCTGTGAATAGTTGAGCAAATGCAGGAAATGTCATGACATAGTTTATACACTCTTTGATCGATTCTTTTCTTCTTGATGTGGGGAAGTACATAACGAATTGGAACAGTAAAGTATAAGTGGCAAAAAGTGAGAGATGAAATCTGGTGTGGGCCAGTGAAACATGCTGCAGGCAGCAAAAGGTAATAGGGGAAACCTGGGTACTGGGTAGCTGTTCTGAAGTGGTTAAGGGTGAAACAGATGGAGTCCCAGTCTCAGTGTGAAGAACGTCCAACTAAACAGAGCAGGTGGAAAATAACTGAATGTCAAATCCTTTGCGCAAAACAACCAGGCAATTGCATGTTCCTGATCATTGCATGCAAATCTGGTCAACTCAAGTGAGGAGGAAGTCAAACACTGGTCACAAGCGCCACAATGCAGATTTAATAAGAGTTGATTTTAACCCTCCCTGTCTTAGTGAAAATCTGGCCCATTGGTTAGATGTGGGCAAATTTCTCAGAACCCAAGCTTTGCTAGTGTTAACCTCTCAGGGTGCGACAGAGGCGCCACCCTGAACCGGAGGGGAACCTCTTAAATTTGCACCAGTTGGGGTTTGAGTGCAGCATCAGGGGGTTTTAGCTGGGGCCTGTGGGGAAGTTTTCTCACCAGGATGAAGAGGGCTGTTTGTGGAGTGGAAGAAGCCTTCGAGGTAAGTTTCGAGCTTTTCTAATGGTGACGACTGGTGGTCAGAAAGGAATAGCTCATTGAACCCCACAAGAAAAGTTGTAGCTCCCTTTCCTCAAACGACCCAGCCTTGTCCCCACCACCTTAATCGCTTCCCTCCCACTTACATGGAAACCATTTTGAGCACAGCAGCATTTAAAACTGCCATGTTGTATTTGGCAGGGAGGCAGTGGGCCCTCAGCACCCTGACTTCCAGCTTTCAACTTCAGAGTGGAACTGGAAGCTGGGCCCTGCCCACTGCAGGGTACTTATTTGATAATATACTCACAAGCTTTCGGGGTTAGCCCCTTCGTCAGGTGAATGGAGAGTTCTGGCCTCAGACAGAACATATAAAGCACAGACAGTTTAGAGATTACTGATTAGAATGCGAATCCTTACACCTAACCTGCTGTTCAAGACCTGAAGTGGCTGACAATGTGAGTGGAAGATGTCTGGAGACAATACACATCTCTTTAAACTGTGATCAGTGCTCCTTCCACTCACATTATCAGCTACTTCAGGTCTTGAACAGCAGGTTAGGTGTAAGGATTCGCATTCTAATCAGTAATCTCTAAACTGTCTGTGCTTTATATGTTCTGTCTGAGGCCAGAACTCTCCATTCACCTGACGAAGGGGCTAACCCCGAAAGCTTGTGAGTATATTATCAAATAAATAGGTTGGACTAAAAGCTGGTGTTGTCAGACTTTTCACTGTGTTTATGCCAGTCCAACGCCAGCATACCCACATCATCACTGCAGGGTATTCATGGCAAGGCACTGAACCACCAGCCCAAGTGTACACCAGTCAGGAGATTCAGTCAACCCAGGGGGCTACCCTCAGGAAAGTCCTGGGTCAGGGTCTGAGCCCAGAGTGTAGCCTGAAGGAGGGAGGACCACAAGTTTCATGGAAAGAGATCAGGAAAGAGAGTGCGGGGCTGGTGCAGGGACCTAGGACAGAGAGAGTGCCAGGGATCTGGGTTTTATTTCTAGCTTGGGTCACTGTCTGTGTGGAGTTTGTACATTCTCCCAGTGTCTGTGTGGGTCTCCTCCAGGTGCTCCAGTTTCCTCCCACACTCCAAACTTGTGCAGATTAGGTTGATTGGCCATGCTACATGTCAGGGGATTAGCAGGGTAAATGTGTGGGGTTACAAGGATAGGACCTTGTTGTTGGTGCAGTCTCATTGGGAGAATGGCCTCCTTCTGCATGGTAGGAATTCTAAGAACCTATCTGTCTTAAATACACTCAGTGACCAGGCCTCTACAGCCTTCTGTGGCAATGAATTTCACAGATTCACCACCCTCTGGCTGAAAAAATTCCTCCTCATTTCAGTTTTAAAGGATCAACCCTTTATTCTGAGGCTGTGCCCTCAGATCCTAGTCTCTCCTATTAATGGAGGAATCTTCCCCCACATCCACTCATTACAACTTACAGAATACTGAAAGGCCTGGATAGAGATCCAGCCTTCATGAGGAAGAGGCTAGAGGGTAAAGGGATGTCAGAGGCATTTGGATTTTCCCATGATGAGACAAATACTTGTGAAGCCTCACTGCACACGTGTCCAGCAGATGGTAAACATTGTGGCCAATCTCAGTGCTATGCTTGGCAGCACTGAGGACTCATGTAAATGTAGAATATTGTGGAGCAGATGCTCACTCCAGTGATTCCCGCACACAGAACACAGAGGTCTCCAAACACAAACTCCATGGGTATATAGTGACAAATGATATCCTGATGCTGAGTATTTTAAGAAAGATGTGTAGATTTACTGTGCCGCTGA
Source organism: Carcharhinus amblyrhynchos (assembly GCF_965287045.1). Taxonomy (NCBI): domain Eukaryota; kingdom Metazoa; phylum Chordata; class Chondrichthyes; order Carcharhiniformes; family Carcharhinidae; genus Carcharhinus; species Carcharhinus amblyrhynchos. The sequence continues at coordinate 13,063,068 of NC_137340.1, read as the reverse complement.
TTCTAAGTCTGACTTCCTGTGTTGCCTGCTGCTCTTCCTGTTCTCTCAGCTAACGTCCGAGGGCTTCCCCCATCAAACAATATACTTGGCAGCCTTCCCCTCTGCTTCATTGAAATGCCCCGTGGAAAGACCCAGCCTGGAAGGAGACTTCTAAATGGAAACTGGCAGTCAAAAGTAAAAAAAAACAAGAAACTGGCAAAAGGCCTATCAAAAGTAAAATTGCGAGCTCCCACATAACACAATGAAACAGAGAAAATGGCCTTTCAGAGAACAGAACCTCTCCTTCCTTATCAATAATGACTTACGGTTAGGCCAGTGGATCTGATAAAGTGATGGAATCTAGGGCCACTACAGCCACTTTGGTTCAAAATCATTGAGTGCATAGTTGTGTCACAGTTAACAGGGCCTCAACTTAAACTCTCCTTCACTTCCATCAGCATTTACAGCTAAATTTCAAAACAGCAGCTCTTTAGCAGCAAAAACTTTCATTTATATAGCACCTTTAAACATTCTCCCCAATTCCAATCACTGCAGATGGAAGCATTCTGATTCAACCCTAAACCATCAAAAACGTGGGGGCAGGGTTTCTATCACATGGGTCACATTAAAGGAACTCAGCAGCTTTGGAGGAAAGAATGGAAAAACCACTTTTCAGGTGTTAGATGTCGCTACTGGGAAAGCTACCTCAAATGATTCATTAAACACAGGTAGGGCGATTTTTTAAGCCCACGTTTGCCTTCAGAGGAAGAACGGCAACGCAGGCAGAATATTCAGAGAATCAGGAAACGTCAGTGAGGTTTACAATAGGTTCAGCCAGACATCTACATGTTGTGGGGATCCTCTCAGGTGCACCAAGGTGAGTAACGATGGGCAATGCCCAGCCACATCCCCGACCACTGTGGGCTTCAATGGCCTTCGATGCCTTACCCCCGGTCTGACCATCTCCATTTGTGGAGATCAGTAATGATTCTCACCGGGTTCTTGCTGAGCCCGAAAGTCGGAAAATCCTGTGAGCAGGGAAGATCCAGCCTCAAATGGACACTGCTTATTTAAGTGCTGATTTGAATGTGCTGATCTGGTTCCTGCCCACACTGGATTAGGTCCAGGAATGGTGGGTGGGAAGATATCGAAGAGGTTTCTCATTGATGCAGAATGTGCTAAACCCCTCGCCCGCGATTCTCCAGCCCCACTCCAATCTAACGCCGTCTGTGGCAGGCACAAACACGTCTGGAAAATTATGGCCTTTGCCATTTTTTGATAAGATTCCATCCAAAGATTCAGGATGCAGGGTGGGCAGAGGTTTCTGTGGAGTATAGTCATAAGCGTAAACCTGTTGGGCCAAGTGGCATCTTTCTGTACTGTAGCTTCGATGTAATCCTGCGTGAATATTGGAGATTCATGCAATGGCACCCAAATTGCAGATTGAGTGAATACCTAGAGGAAAGGCAGGTGTGTAAAGCTTGTAAGTTAAAGACATAATTAAAACAAATTGCCTGACAAACATAGGCAAAGTAACAATTATCTAGTGCAGCTAGTAAGGTATGGAAAATATTTACGTCCTTTTTATGCACTGTGACATTTCTCCACAAGACACAATAACCTTTACATTTTCACACGTGGCTAAAGATGGACCAGCTCCTGTGCTTTTTTGGGGGACAGTATCAAAGGAAATTGATAAGACTGATATTGATCTTTTTTAACTTTACCACCCAAATCTATTTTTTGTAGCTTTCCACTGTGATCATTGTGTAATGATGAATCACTTTACCAAAAGCATTTCAGCATCACAAAACTAATCTACCCACAAACAAATGTCCCTTGTGTTTGAGAAAATATTCAATTAGTTATACTCTGTTGGGGACAATGCTGGAGAATGATTCACACAGCTTAAGAACCAGCTTGAGGGTAGTAGGCATTTCTCGTAATGTTATAACATGTGCTAAAGAGGAGCAAATCATCTATTGAAATACTGTATGGTATTTTGGAAAGTGGATTGGTGTAACAGATGATCAGCAAATTGATATGGAAAATTAAAGCAAGTTCCACATGCATAAAGTAAAAAAGGTGAATGGTGATGAAACTAGGGAAATGCAGTTAAGAAATTGCCCATGTTACTCAATAGAAAACAGATCAGGATGGCAGGGAATGGTAGAGGATATATTAAGGCTTTCTACCAATACTTTTCCCTCATGTTAGTTCCCTTGCCGCCTGCTGCAGACTCACTCTAGCAGTTATGTCTTTTAGATTTTGGTTAGGAGTGCGACACGGTGACACAATATTTAGCACTGCTGCCTCACAGCACCAGGGACCCAGGTTTGATTCTTGGCTTGGGTGACTGTGCAGAGTCTGCCTGTTTTCCCCATGTCCGCATGGATTTCCTCCAGGTGCTCCATTTTCCTCTCAGTCTGAAAGAGGTGCTGGTTAGGCACATGGGAGAATTTAGCACAGCCAATGTACCTAACCAGCACCTCTTTCAGACTGAGAGGAAAATGGAGCACCTGGAGGAAATCCATGCGGACATGGGGAAAACAGGCAGACTCTGCACAGACAGACAGTCACCCAAGCCAAGAATCAAACCCGGGTCCCTGGCGCTGTGAGGCAGCAGTGCTAAATATTGTGTCACCGTGCTGCACTCCTAACCAAAATCTAAAAGACATAACTGCTAGAGTGAGTCTGCAGCAGGTGGCAAGGGAACTAACATGAGGGAAAAGTATACATGACCTGATCCTCACCTTTCTGCCTGCCACAGATGCATCTGCTCGTGACAGTATTAGTGGGAGTAACCATCACAGATCAAGTCCTTGTGGAGACAAAGTCCCAAGTTCACATTGAGGAAAGCCTGTATTGTGTCATGTGGCAAAGCCACCAAGCTACGTGGGATAGATTTTGAAAAGGTCAAGTACATCAAGTCTAGGCAACCAATGTGGTGTGGTGGACCAGCATCAGTACAACTGTACACAGCCACAATCTGTGATCTCGTGGCCCAGCATATCCCCAACACGGGTTTGCAAAATGTGTTTCATGAAGTGCCACAGAATAACGTACACACAGAAAACAGACAAACGAAAACGTGGACATGTTGAAATATTGAGACGATATGATATGTGCCAAAAGGGTAATAACTGTACCAAAATCATTCTTCTGGCATACAATCAAAAGGAAACCGTAGGCAGTGAGACACTCAGCAAGAAGAGGAGTATAATCAGAAATAAAATGTCAAGATAGTTACTCACAAATAAATAAAATGAGCACATAGGAAAGCATTTCATACAGTTCTATTAAAAGTCATGCAAGCAAAATTTACTACTTCCTTGCTACCATTTTTGGAAATGCACCAAAAATAGGAATACTGTCTGAGAATTTTGGTGTTAAATATTAATCTTTAAAAGTTTATTTATTAATGTCACACATGGGCTTACATTAACGCTGCAATGAAGTTACTGTGAAAAATCATCTAGTCGCCACTCTGTTCGGGTACACCAAGGGAGAATTTAGCATGGCCAATGTACCTAACCAGCACATCTTTCAGACTGTGGGAGGAAACCAAAGCACCCGGAGGAAACCCACGTAGAGATGGGGAGAACATACAGACTCTGCAGACAGTGATCCAAGAGTGGAATCGAACCTGGGTTCCTGGTGCTGAAAGGCTGCAGTGCTGACCACTGTGCCACATGCTGTCCACAAGGAGGTACAGTGACAGCCAGGGTATTCTAGAAGACAGGCAAAAGGGAGGTAGCATGGGCATACTAGTGGCTGATCTCACCCAACAAACATTCTGTATCAGAAGGTTGTGAGTTCAAGCCCCATTTCAGAAACCTAAGCACGTAGTGGATGCTGACCCTCCAGAGCAGTGCTGAGGGAATGCTGTACTATGAGAGGTGTCAGAGGAGGTTTACACTGCAAGAGGGAGGTAGAAACTGAACTGGAACTTAGTTGGCCAAACTGGGATGATTTAGTTGATATAGTCTTGACTTAACACAAAATTGGATTATGCCAAATGTGCTGTGCTTCCATGTATATGTAAACATACAAATTAGGAGCAGGAGTAGGCCACTCAGCCCTTTGATCCTCCGCCTACCATTCAATAAAATCACAACTGATTTAATTATAACCTCAACCATTTCTTGCCTACCCCCCACGATAACCTTTCACCCCTCCCCCCTTGCTTATCACAAATCTAAGTAAATTAAAGTTTATCTATTAGTCACAAGTAGGCTTACAGTAACACCAATGAAGTTACAGTAAAAATCCCTTCGTCACCACATTCCAGCACTTCTTGGGGTCCACTGAGGGAGAATTCAGCATGGTCAATGCACCTAAAACTACCTCTTTGGACTGTGGAGCACCCAGAGGAAACCCATGCAGACACGGGGAGATGACGCAGATGGTTGCCATGCTCCTTGGAGTCATTGTTGCTATCTTAGAAAGTCATGAGAAGTTTTAGACATCACAAAATACAGATGAGCTATTGCTCACATCAGAATATCTTCCATCTTGTTTCACTGTGACATTAAATGAGACTATGCAAATATTTCTTGCCAATTGTGCACCAACTATTACTCATTTGGTTGTTTTCATGTCTTGTTTTAATAATCTCCCTGATTCTCAATGACAGTAATAAGTCATCTCATATTTGGTTTTGACTGTTCAGTTGACCAACTAACCACTCTGTTACAAGCAAATGGCCATTTTTGTCTATCTACTTCAGGAATGATCAAAGCTATTCATGAACCCAGAATTTATTTCTGACGGGCATGGATCAGATTACGGCAGATTCCAGATCTAGATACTTATTGTCTTGCTGAAGGAAAATTGTGACAGAACAACAGTTTAAGTTTATTTATTAGTGTCACAAGTAGGTTTACACTAACACTGCAACAAAATTACTGCCACTTGTTTGAGTATACTGAGTGGGAATTTAGCATGGCCAATGCACCTAACCAGTATACCTTTTGGACTGTGGAGGAAATCGGAGCACCCAGAAGAAACCCACGCTGACATGGGGAGAACATACAGACTCCACACAGACAGTCATAGAATGGAATAGAATTGCTACAGTGAAGAAGGGGCCATGCAACCCATTCAGCCTGCACCAGCAACAATCCCACACAGGCCCTATCCCATGTATTTACCCTGCTAGTCCCCCTGACACTGAGGGACAGTTTTGCATGACCAAGCCACCTAACCTGCACATCTTTGGAGTGTGGGAGGAAACCAGGGCACCCAGAGGCTACACAGGCTGACATGGGGAGAATGTACAAACTCCACACAGGCACTGAACCAAAGCCAGAATTGAACCCAGGTCCCTGGTGCTGTGAGGCAGCAATGCTCACCACTGTGCCATCCCTTTACACAAAGTCATGATGGAATTGCAATCTTACCCAGCCAATAATCTAGACTAAAAAGGGTCATTTTTAAAATATGAGCCCTCTGTTGGCACTTTGACATCTGATGAGCAAAAAAATGAACGAATGATTGGTTCATATATTTTGGTAGTGTCGGTTGAGGGAGAAACGTTGGCCAAGTCGAAGACTAAAAATCCCTGCTCTTCTCTCCATTGGGAACTTTTACATGCACAGGCAGATTAGAATTTGGGCCAAACAGCATTTTCTAGCAATGTGATAGTCTCTTGCTACTGCAACTGCAGTGCCCAATTTAGATTATGGATTCATGTCCAGGACTGGAACTAAAATATCACCCTTCCAACTCAAAGGCAAGGCTGATATCAAAGAATAAAAAAAAAATTACAGCACGAGAACAGGCCCATCAGCCCTCCAAGCCTGCACTGACCATGCTACCCAACTTAACTAAAACCTACTATCCTTCTGGGGACCAAATCCCTCTATTCCCATCCTATTCATGTAGTTGTCAAGACACTCCTTAAAACTCACTACCATACCCGCTTCTACTACCTCCCCCGGCAGTGAGTTCCAGGCACCCACCACCCTCTGTGTAAAACGCTTGTCTCATGCATCTCTTTTAAACCTTGCCCGGCATACCTTAAACCTATGCTCCCTAACAATTGACTTTTCCACCCTGGGAAAAAGCTTCTGACTATCCACTCTGTCCCTCAATCTTGTAGATTTCCATCAGGTCTCCCCTCAACCTCCATTGCTCGAGTGAGAACAAATCATGTTTGTCCAACCTCTCCTCATAGCTAATGCCCCCCATACCAGGCAACAATCTGATAAATCTTTTCCGTACCCTCTCCAAAGCCTCCACATCCTTATGGTAATGTGCGAGCAGAATTGAATACTATATTCCAACTGCGGCCCAACTAAGATTGTGTAAGGCTGCAACATGACTTGCCAATTTTTAAACTCAATGCCCCAGCCGATGAGGGCAAGCATGCTATCTGCCTTCTTGACTACCTTCTTCATCTGCATTGTCACTTTCAGTGACCTGTGTACCTGTAAACCAAGATCCCTCTGCCTATTAATTAAGGGCTCTGCCATTTCTTGCATATTTCCTGTCTTTATTAGATCTTCCAAAATGCATTACTTCACATTTGTCTGGATTAAACTCCATCTGCATCTCTCCACCAAGCTCCAATCTATCCATACCCTGCTGCATCCTCTGATGGTCCTCATCGCTATCTGCAAATTCACCAACCTTTGTGTCGTCCACAAACTTACTAATCAATCCAGTTACATTTTCCTCCAAGTCATTTATATATATATATTACAAACAGCAAAGGTCCCAACACTGATCCCTGAGGAATGCCACATGTCACAGCTCTCCATCCAGAAACACACACTTCCACTGCTACCCTCTATCTTCTATGACCAAGCCAGTTCTGTATCTACCTTGCCAGCTCACCTCTGATCCCATGCAACTTCACCTTCTGCACCAGTCTGCCATGAAACACTTTTGTTAAAGGCCTTACTGAAGTTCTATCGACAATATTCACTGCCCTACCCTCATCACTTCCTCAAAAAACTGATCAAGTTAGTGAGACATGACCTCCCCTTTACAAAACCATGTTGCCTTCTCACTAACATGTCCACGTATTTCCAAGTGGGAGTAAATCCTGTCTCAAAGCATCCTCTCCGATAATTTCTCTAACATAAGGCTCACTGGCCTGTAATTACCTGGATTATTTTTGTTACTAGTCTTAAACAAAAGGAACAACATTGGCTAGTCTCCCATGCTCTGGGATTGCCCCTGTAGCCAGTGAGGTTACAAAGATTTCTCTCAAGGCCCCAGCAATTTTCTCCCTTACCTCTCTCAGTATTTGAAGGTATATTCCATCAGGCCCTGAGGACTCGTCTATCTTAATGTTTCTCAAGAACCCCAATACCTCCTCCTTTTTGATCGCAACATGACTCAAACTAGCTACACATTCCCAGACTCATCATCCACTAAGTCCTCCTCTTTGGTGAATACTGATGCAAAGTAATCATTTAATACCATGCCCATTTCCTCTGGCTCCATGCATAGATTCCCTTCCTTGTCCTTGAGTGGGCCAACCCTTTCCTTGGCTACCCTCTTGCTCTTTATATAAAAAGCTTTGAGATTTTCCTTAATCATGCTGGCCAATGATTTTTCATGACCCCTTTCAGCCTTCCTTACTCCTTGCTCAAGTTTTTTTCTACTTTCCTTGTATTCCACACTTGCTTTACGTGTTCTCAGCCTCCCAGCTTTGACAAATGCTTCCTTTTTCTCTTTGACTAGGCTCACAATATCTCTCATTATCCAAGGTTCCCAAAACTTACCATACTTATCCCTCATCCTTACAGCAATGTGCCAGTCCTGAATTCCAATCACTTACACTTGAAAGCCTCCCACATGTCAGATGTTGATTTGTTCTCAAACATCTGCTCCCAATCTACATTCTTCAGTTACTGCCTAATAGTGTTGTAATTAGTCTTCCCCCAGTTTAGCACCTTCAGTTGAGGACGCCACTGCTTTTTATCCATCAGCACCTTAAAGCTTACTGAATTGTGATCACTGTTCCTGAACTGCTCCCGTACTGAAACATCGACCACCTGGCCAGCCTCATTCCCAGTACCAGGCTCAGTATGGTCCCTTCCCTAGTTGGACTATCTACATACTGTTTCATGAAGCCCTCCTGGATGCTCCTTATAAACTCTGCCCCAGCCATGCCCCGAGCACTAAGTGAGTCCCAGTCAGTATACAGGAAGTTAAAATCTCCCACCACAACAACCCTGTTACTTTTACACCTTACCAGAATCTGCCCATCTCCCACTGGCTGTTGGGCATCCTCTAGTAAACCCATATTGCCTTGCTGAATGAGCTCTCCACACCACAGGCCCCTTCCCCTCCCCCATACAGACGTTGCCAGCCACAGCGCAGGCCCCCTCCCGCATACAGACATTGCCAGCCACAGCGCAGGCCCCCTCCCACTCCCCCATACAACATCACTGGCAACCCCCATTCAAAAATCACTACACTCCCCATCAACAGACATGGCTGCTCACTTACCCCATGCCTCCACAGCTCCAGGTAATGCAATCACCAATCCCTCCATCCATTGAACATACTGCTGCTCTGCAGGGAACTTGTACAACTTGTGAGCCTTCCCTCAATTGAATGGGAGTCCTGAGTATTGCCCCACCCCTGCACACAGCACCCTATTGAATGGCAGCCAATCAGCACCCTGTGGTGTCTTTCGGGTCAAACCAAGTAAACAAACTTAAATTACATTCGGACAAAGAAAAAGGGGGCGCCTCCCCAAAAGGAGGGGGAATGGATCAGCACCCTGAGGGATGCATGACACTCAAATAAAAGCAGCTTTCAAAATTTCTCACAAGGATTTGTTGCCAAAAGGCCCCTGATTGGCCACACTCACTGCACCCGCACTCCCCTGATTGGCCACACTCACTGCACGTGCAATCCCCTGATTGGCCACACTCGCTGCACGTGCAATCCCGATTGGCCACACTCGCTGCACGTGCAATCCCCTGATTGGCCACACTCGCTGCACCCGCAATCCCCTGATTGGCCACACTCGCTGCACGTGCAATCCCCTGATTGGCCACACTCGCTGCACGTGCAATCCCCTGATTGGCCACACTCGCTGCACGTGCAATCCCCTGATTGGCCACACTCGCTGCACGTGCAATCCCCTGATTGGCCACACGCACTGCACCCGCACTCCCCTGATTGGCCACACTCACTGCACCCGCACTCCCCTGATTGGCCACACTCACTGCACCCGCACTCCCCTGATTGGCCACACTCACTGCACCCGCACTCCCCTAATAAGCCAGAGCTTCTGGAGCTCAGTCCAGCTATCCTGGCATCCCATGGAGTGCCCCTGGGCATCCCAGGGAAGAGGAAGGACTTGGGCCCATGCCAGGGCCTTCCACACAGGAGATCCTGGATGTCCCGAGACCTTCCGATTCCTCCCTTCTTCACACTGGGGCATCTCAGGGCCAGCAAGATGAACAACGTGGCACCAAAACAGTGCCATCCACAAGTCAGTGGGGCCCTCAGGTCCCGACCACCCATGAGACATCCACCAAGGGCATCACAGACAATGGAGAGTGCATCAAAGCTGGGCACCCCCACCTCTGATGTGCATCCTGGGGTAGCACCTGGAAGGAGGAGTAATCAACCAAAGTTGTAGTTCACTAGAGGGCATGGGTAAAGGTCACCAGTAGTCAGGGTTTATTCATCAATAATGTTAACAGCACAATAAACTTTTATTTGCACCTCACAGCCATGACTGATGTGTCTCAGATCCCACCCCCCATCCCGTCCCCTCCCGCACAGGGCTGAGTGGTCCCCATTCCCATGCATCGAGGTGCTTTCTTCTGCGCCTTACGAGACTCAGCCACATGTTACAGAGTGTCTGCCCTACCTCCCCTTCCTAAACATCCACCAGACCCTTGGTGCAAGTGCCCCCATCCCATCCCTTCCCCTTCCCCCTTCACCTCCACCCATTGGCCAAAAAAGTATGTGTCCCCAACCCTTGAAGCTACCTGGGCCAGGGTGGCAGCTTGCAGTCAGTGTACAGGTAGGAGTCAGACTTGGATTGCAGCAGGGCAGGATCCCAGTGTGTACAACAGTGAGCCATCATCATCCTCCAGTCTTCAACCAAGACTCGCAACCATTGCCAGCCCAGGCACATTCACAGATTTGGATGTCTCTGGGGGATAGGGCAGTGGGATGACAGAGGAAGGGGAAGGATGATATGGTTCGAGGGCTCAGTTCATTTTGGAGAAGGAACGACAGCTGCCCTTGCTCCTGGGGTGTGGTGGATGTGGGGTGGTGGCAGCCCCCTCACTGCACAGCAGCAGGCTTCAATCAAGATGTCCCTCACTGCCCTTCCCTGCCGGATACCTGCCCTCTTTCCTCTGGCTCCTCATTCGGCAGGACGCCCACTTCACCCCGCTCGCCGCTCCTTCTCCTACTCCAGCTGGTCTCCCCGCTGCTGGGTGATGTTGCGCAGAGCACAGCAAATGATCTTGATGTGTGAAGCAGGCACAGGGTCATACCGAATGTTCGAACGTAAACAGTGACAACTTTGATTGTATGTAGTGTGATCAATAGGGACAAGATGTAAGGGTCAGCTGACCCAGTAAAACATGAAACCAATTGCAGAGTGATGAAATAGTCAGCTGACCAGCTGATTCACTATAAATAAGGAACTATGTATAATTGTGGGGAGCTTGGAGTGGCCCAGGGTGAGGTCTCAAGTTTGGAGTAATGATGTTTCTGTATTAAACCCTTTCTTTGATTTAAACGTTGGAGTAAGTTTTGTGGAAATGTGGATCTCTGTCATCACAATATAGAAAAAAAAAGCAAGGTGTGGTATTAGCTTTGTCACTTCTAATTAGCACCAAGATAAGAAGCAAAGTATTTTCCGACGGGACAGCAGATGCCCTGGATAAAGAAGAAGGGCTTAAACACTATGCATGTTGGGAGAAAGGCCTTCATTAAGGCTAAGATTTCAGAACAGATAAGAAGGACCCTAAGGCATCGCATAAGGCCATTGGAAGTATACTTTGAGAAAGAGGATAGGGTCTGCTATAAAAGAGAAGGAAAAAATGAATGGAAAGGGCCCAGGCAAGTGATAGCAACAGATGGAAGGTAGTTATCATACAACACGAGCCCACTCAGAGAGTAGTGAGACTTGGGTATGAATGTGGAGCATCTAGGCAACATGCAGAAGCATAGGAGGCACCTTGAACCTCACGTGCACATACCCTGAGTTACTATGAGGACAGTCAATAATGAAGAGAGGGAATCTGATGTTCAACAAAGTACCAGTGAAGCAGGGGGTGAAGCTGCTACTTCAAAAGGTTCAGCTACCCAAAGTAGGCACACTGTTGTCATACATACCCAAAGGGTCAAGAGAGTGGAGGGAGGCCACTATAATCGGGAAACCAGGAAAGGCCTCAGGAAAGTACAAACACTGGCTCAACATACAACAGTGAGGGCAAGAAGCCAAAACTATAGATTGGGAAAATGGGGTAGACAGATGGGAACCAAAAAATCAAGACACAAGTCTCCGAGAAGGAGACAGTAAGCATTCATGAACCCAGGAAAAAGTCACAAATCTGTGACCAAAGGTGTGTCAACTGAGAACAGTGGTCGGAGAGTAACAGCCCTGACCGAAACAGACATAGTAAGTAGTCTCACAACACCAGGTTAAAGTCCAACAGCTTTATTTGGTGGCACGGGCTTTTGGAGCACTGCTCTTTCATCGATGAGGACAAACATCTTCCCACACCTCCACTACTTGTCTTCAAACAACTGCGCAATCTCAAATAGACCATTGTACTCTTCTCCTTCAGAAGAGTGATCATGATACCACACAACCCTGTCACAACAACCTCTGCAAGATGTGCCGGATCATCGACATGGCTGCCATCATCTCATGTCCACGGTACATGCTCTTGCAACTCGGCCAGCATTGTCTACGCTGCAGAAAAGGATGTCCCGAGGCATGGTACATTGATGAGACCATGCAGACGCTACGACAAGGAATGAATGAACACCGCTTGACAATCACCAGGCAGGAGTGTTCTCTTCCTGTCGGGGAACACATCAGCAGTCAAGGGCTTTCAACCTCTGATCGTCGGATAAGCATTCTCCAAGGTGGCTTCAAGACACAAGACAATGCAGAATCGCCAAGCAGAAACTGATAGCCAAGTTCCGCAGATGAGGACGGCCTCAACCAGGATCTTGGTTCATGTCACACTACCTGTAACCCCCACAACTTGCAAAATCTCACTAACCGTCCTGGCTGGAGACAATACACATCTCTTTAACCTGTGCTTGGCCTTCTCTCCGCTCACGTTGTCTGCACCTGTGAAGATTTGATTACCTGTTAAGACTCACATTCCAACCATTTTCTTGTAATTGCGTTTGTGTCTATATATGCCCTGTTTGTGAAACAAATCCTGCACTCATCTGATGAAGGAGCAGCACTCTCAAACCTGCTGGACTTTAACCTGGTGTTGTGAGACTTCTTATTGTGCCCACCCCAGTCCAACACCAGCAACTCCACATCACAGAAACGGACATGGCAGCAGAGGCCAGAGCTTAACGAGGAAGGCTAGGGATCAAGCCAAAGATAGGAATAGGAGTGGAAGCCCCATGATAAGGGAGTACTGATAGCTGCAAACAAAATGGAGCTTGCAGGACTAAGAGAGGCCAGACAAAGGCAGCTGGACAGTTGGAAGGGGTTTGGGGTGTATACTGAATATCAGATGAAGAGCAGCCTGCTTTGTCCCATAGCTGGGTTTGCACAGAGAAAGTTTTGCAAGATGGAACACACAAAACTAAAGCCAGATTAGTAGCCTGTGCGTAAGAGGAACATTTGGATGGGAGAGACATTAGGGTTAATTCACCCACAGCAGGGAAAGTGACACTGAATTTTTTTTCCCACTGTTCTAGCCATCACATAATGGAAGTGTAAATCAATAGTTAGCAAAGCAGCATTTCTGCAGGCTGAAACATTTCAAAGAAATATTTTTTTGAGGCCATCCAAAGAAGCAGGTAATGCACAGGGACATTTGTGGAAATTAAATAAATGTGTATATGGGTTAAGTGATGCATCAAGCTTTGGTATTTCTCTTGTGCGTTCTGTATTGCTGAAGCCTGGCTGTGTTCAGTCAAAAGCAGATCCAGCAGTGATTTACTGGAAAGCTAAAGGAAAATTAGCTGAAATTTTTATAATGCATGTGAATGATTTCCTACAGAGTGGAACAGAAGAGTTTGAAAAAAAGAATAATTGAGAAGCTGAAAACAGAATTTTGAGTAGGGAGTCAAGCAGCCGGTGCTTTTCAATATCTTGGTCTTGATTTCTGACAAGTACCTCTGGAGTCAACACGGATATCTAAACAGTATTGAATCCACTCCCATCACCAGAGATGGGAAAAGAGGAATGGGCCAACAAAAAAGAAACAGAGTTAAGGAAGGCGGCACAGTCGCACTATGGTTAACACCGCTGTTTCACAGCTCCAGGGACCTGGATTCGCTTCCCGGCTTGGGTCACTGTCTGTATGGAGTTTGAACATTCTCCTCATGTCTGCGTGGGTTTCCTCCAGGTGCTCCGGTTTCCTCCCACAGTCCAAAGATGTGCAGGTTAGGTTGATTGGCCATGCTAAAAATTGCCCCTTAGTGTCCTGAGATGTGTAGGTTAGATGGATTAGCGGGTAAATATGTAGGGATATGGGAGTAGGGCCTGGGTGGGATTGTGGTCGGTGTAGTGCCTCTTTCCGCACTGTGGAGTTTCTATGATTCTATGAAGAAGTATGATGGAACATCTAAATTGGCAATGCACACAAAGACCAGATGGTCTTTCATATCCTAGAGCTTAGTAATACATTGAGCAATATGTCAAACAGATCTTGCAGGTTTATAAGACACTTAAAAAGTTCAAATTAGAGGAGTGTGTAATTAAATTCCCAGCATTAGGAGAACTGGAAAATATGAAATTGGTTGTGTTAGTGATGCCTCACATGCCAATCTACCAGACGGACATTCAAGTTGGATTCATAATATTCCTGGTAGGTCAGGAAGAAAAATGTTGTCCCTTAGCCTGGGAAACAAAGAAAATAAAAAGGTAGTCAAAAGCACATTTGCGGCTGAAACCCTAGCTTTAGTGGAGGAGTTGGATATGGGGATATATTTGTCAGACACATTAACAGTATTATTTTTTATGGGCACATTGGATAAGAAACTACCAATTAAGTGTTACGTGCACAATTGGTCTTTATGGAACAATGTTCTCTCATCAAAGTGTAGCGGAAAAAAGATTAAGAATTGATTTGGCCAGCATTAAGCAAATGCTGGCAAACAAGGGAGTTTCCAAACTTAACTGGGTCGGTGCTAATTTACAGGTATCTGACTGTTTTACAAAAAGGGTGAAGGTACTGGAAAGTTATTAAGAATACTGGAGGATGGCTGTCTTAAATTATTTTGAAAAAAAACATTTTTAAAAAAGAGAATTTGTTAGAATGTGACAACTTTGATTAGATGTAATGTGACAAATGGGAACAAGACATAAGACAAGGAACCAATTACAGACTGATGTAATAGTCAGCTGACCAGCTGCTTCACTATAAATAAGGAACTACGTAGAATTGTGGGGAGCTTGGAGTGGCCCTGGGCGAAGCCCCATGCTTGGAGTAATGATGTTTCCATACTAAACCTTTTCTTTGATTTATAAGTTGAAGTAAGTTTTGTTGTATTTTTCAGTAACTGCATTTTGAAGAGTTCTTGCTGAAGAAACACTGAAGGCTCCCCCCCACCCCTCCCACAAGAGTGGTCCGAGCAGCGGAACCACATCTTCAGCAGGCCGATACACCACTCTATGGAGAACCAGGTGGCTGCATGGGCCTCGTAGTAGCGGTCTCCACCTCAGTCTCGGGCCTCCACACAGGCGTCATCAGCCATGACCTTAGCAGGTAACCTCTGTCGCCTAGTAGCCATCCTGGAGCCTGGGCTGGTCTTCAAAGAGGCCAGGGACGTCCGACTGTCTGACGACAAGGCTCTCAGGGATGCTCCTTGGATGGTGTGCATCAACCTGCATGATCCTCATAAGATGGTCGCAGACAATTTGAATGTTTAGGGAGTGGAACCCCTTCCTGTTCACAAATCGATGTGGTGCTCCATGTGGGGCCCACAAGGCAACGTGCGTCCCGTCCACTGGTCCCTGGACACTGGGAATCACAGCAATGGTTGCGAAGCTGAGTGGGATGCGCACGGCCCACATCAAAGCTTACGTATTGTCCTGCCTGGGCACACGGGGCATCACTGAACTGCTGCACAAATCCGTGCACGGAGGCCTGGGAGGTCCCACTGAAGTCACCACTGGTGCCTGAAATGATCCAGATGCAAAAACGTTCAGGGCAGACATCACTTTCACGTCCACAGGGAGTGGGTGGCTGCCCCTCCCCTGACATGCCAGGTGCGAGAGCACCTCACAAAGGTGTCGCACTGTGCCCTTGGAGAGCCCTCCCTCTCCCACAGAGAAATGCACTGTTTCACATAAATCCAATAAGTGTATTCCTTTGTAGAAGTCAGCAAGTTGAAAACAGATGCTGGATAATTCCCTTTTACAGTAGAGATGACTTCCCTGATGACATAGGCATAGAGAGATGAACTAGCCTTGTCGGCAATGATGTAGAAGTTCAGAAGTTTCAGTAGAAAAAGTGTAGATAGTGCCAGGCATTCAAACCTGGACAAAGCCACTTGTCTATGTTCCTGCTTGGTAGATGGCAAACTGAGCCTTTGAGCTCCACAAGACACTATTACAGTTTCCACCAGCCAAGTGGGTCATGTCATATGGCACCTATCCCTCCACTTTGGCTTTGGTAAAGGGCGTATGTATGTCCCTTTCTCTGGGTTTATGAGATTGCTAATGTTCCAAGAATTTGAAAAGTCCCTTTCTCCCAGGCTGGCTTTGTGAACTGGAGATTGCCTTTGCATAATTCCTTTTGAATTTGATCTCGGCAGTCCACAGGGTCATTGTGGAGTATTGTAAAGCAACCCTGACGTTTCAGGGCGAACGCAGTTGGAAAATCATGCCTAAAGTCTTTCAGCGTGCAACATTACAAGTAACTCTCTACATGAAGCATTACTGTACTGTGTTTACTTGACATTGACTTTTTTTAGGGTCTTGTGTTTTCATCCAATAGTACTTGTGTGGGAATGTAGCTTTTAATTCCAAACCGCTGGTATTTACTAAATGCACAACCACAATGAGTACTCAGAAATGCTTGAGCAAATCAACCACAGGCCAAGCAAGTTGCCATTGGCAGTGACTCTGCAGCTGCATTAATAGATGATGAGGCTGCTCAGGTCTACAAGACAAAGAGTTTATGTCAGCTGAGGGAATGAGAGGCAGAGGGGTAGAAAGTAATCTTCTACATCAACGCAGAATGAAGAATATTGAGGAGTGGTGCAATTCTGCACTGGTGCCTATTGCAGAAAGAACAGGAATGAGTGAAGTAGGTGAAAACAAGGATTGGGTGGGAGAGCAAATGGAAGAGCTGGAGAGGAATAGGGGACAAAAGAGAAAGAGCAATTGGAAGAGGAAAGGCATGAGACATGGTGGCACAGTGGTTAGCACTGCTGCCTCGCAGCACCAAGGACCAAGGTTCAATTCCAGCCTCGAGTAACTGTCTGTGTGGAATCTGCATGTTCTCAGCGTGGGTTTCCTCCGGGTGCTCCAGTTTTCTCCCACAGTCCAAAAGATGTGCGGGTTAGGATGGTTGGCCATGCTACATTGCCCTTTAGCGTCAGAGGGGGTAGGCAGAGTTTACAGGGATAGCCTGGATGGGATTGTTGTCAGGGCAGGCTCAATGGGCCGAATGGCTTCCTTCTGCACTGTAGGGATTTTATGACTCTACGATTCTATACACGAAGGAGAGAAGAAAAGATTATGCGAGTTAACAACCAGATTTCAAAAAACATGGGTACCAAATAACACTGCTTAGGAAATCTATGCAGGTATGTCAAATGTCATACATTATATATAGTTATAGTGAGATATCAATAAGCAGTTTGATAAAATATATTGATGGCCTGCGGCTATTATGAAAGGTACGTTTTGTTCGTCTGGCTCTTAAATTAATCACTGCTTAATCACTCTTTGTCTGCAAATTTACATCTCCATATTCCACTTGAGATGGACATCTGGGCAGACATACCCAGACGCCTGGGAATCAATGCTTTCCAGATTGCGCACCCTGATGTAGCGCCAGGATATCAGAATTGAACCATGTTCAATGTACTCCCTTGTTACTCTGCCAACAACAAGCGCTAAACCATTAGACAAACATTACACAAATATTACATAAAGGGTCGGGAACCCAAACTAGCCAGAAAGAGAATTTCCACAAATATGTATTTTTCCGTTGCCAGGTGTTTGGAAGCACTCTGGAATATTTTTGAAGGCGTTGTGATGATTTGATAGCAAGTGTTGCTGCAGAGAAGGCAGAGGGGTTAAGTGAGTTGTCCACGTGGGCCTACAGTGTCTTCGGTCAAAGAGTCATCTGGACTTGAAACATCAACTCTTTACTCTCCTTACAAATGCTGGCAGACCTGGCTAAGATTTTCCAGCATTTTCCCTTTCTCAGACATATGCTAAAAATTCTATCTACATACAGTCAGACCAATGAAGAAATACTTGAAATAGCAAGGGCAAAAAGAACTCTAAAAAAGTGACATCCAGAATAGAAAACGTCAGTATTTTGGCCATTTGATCAGACCTGAAAGGTTGCAGAGATCTCTTCTAGAGAATAGCCAAATGAGGGATCAACCTAGGACGTATAGACTCCACACAGACAGTGACCCAAGGCTGGGAGTCGAGTCCTGGTCCCTGGCGCTGTGAGGCAGCAGTGCTAACCACTGTGCCAACCCAGATGTATTGAAAGGATATACAGAAACAAAGGTTGAGTGGTAGCCATTGTTTCTTATGGAGAGGATATTATGACAAGTGATAGATGCCCAGAGACACACAAAGAGGAAAACGTAAGACTGTCACTTATGCACAGTACACTGGTGAGACCATGTAGACATCATGACAACAGATTAATGGACACCACTCGACAATCACCAGACAGGAGTGTTCCCTTCTTGTTGGGGAACACTTCAGCAGTCAAGGGCATTTAGCCTCTGATCTTCAGGTAAGCGTTTTTCAAGGCAGCCTTCACAACACAAGATAACACAGAATCGCCAAGCAGAAACTGATAGCCAAGTTAAGCACACATGAGGATGGCCTCAACCGGAATCTTGTGTTCATGTCACACTACCTGTAACCCCCACAACTTGCCTGCGCTTGCAAAATCTCACTAACTGTCCTGGCTTGAGACAATTCCCACCTCTTCAACCTGGGATTAACCCTTTCTCCACTCGCATGGTCTGCATCTGTAAAGACTTGATTACTTGTAAAGACTCACAGTCCAACCATTATCTTGTACTTGAGTTTGTGTCTACATATGCCCTGTTTATGAATCCAACTTCCACTCACTTGATGAAGAGGCAGTGCTCCAAAAGCTCGTGCTACCAAATAGACCTGTTGGACTTTAACCTTGCGTTGAGACACTACTTACTGTGCCTACACAAGTCCAATGCCGGCAACTCCACATCATAACATCACTTGGAGCAGAGAAGCAATAGATTAATTGATTTTACGTATTGGTTTATGAGCATCAAGTTAGGAAAAAGTATGTCCCTTACAGTCCAAAACATGGGAATTTACAACAGAGAACAAGGAAATGGCAGGACAATTACTTTAGTTCGGTCTTCATGGAGCAAGACACAAATAACTTCTCAGAAATTGTGGAGGACCAAGGGTCTAGTGAGAAAGAGGAATTGAAGGAAATTAGTAGAAAAATAGTGCTAGGTAAATTAATGGGACTGAAAGCTGATAAATTGCCAGGGCTTGATAATCTATATCCCATAGTACTAAAGGAGGTGGACATGGGAACAGTGGATGTGTTGGTTATCTTCCAAAATTCTGTAGATTCTGGAAGTCACACCAGACTGGATGGTGACAAATATAATCCCACTATTTAAAAAAGGAGGGAGGGAGAAAACAAGGAATTATAGATTGGTTAGCCTAACATCAGTAGTAGGGAAAATGCTACAGTCTATTATAATGGATGTGATGACAGGAGGTGGAGGTGCTAGCGTTGGACTGGGGTGGGCACAATAAGAGGTCTCAAAACACCAGGTTAAAGTCCAACAGGTTTATTTCTAATTACAAGCTTTCAGACCGCTCCTCCCCACCTGATGAAGGAGCAGTGCTCCGAAAGCTCGTGTTTCCATATAAACCTATTGGACTTTAACCTGGTATTGTGAGATTACTTACTGTGATAACAAGATACTTAGAAAACATTAGTGGGATAGACCAAACAAACATGGATTTGTGAAAGGAAAATCATGGCACATAACTTTCTAGGAGGGGCATTTTGAGGCAGAGTAAAATCTTCACTTCAAATGGGGGTGGCACAGTGGTACAGCAGCTAGCACTGCTACCTCACAGCACCAGGGACCCAGGCTTAATTCCCAGCTTGGGTCACTGTCTGTGTGGAGTTCACACGTTCTACCCGTGTCTGAGTGGGCTTCTGCTGGGTGCTCTGGTTTCTTCCCACGATTCAAAAATGTAGGTGGATTGGCCATACTAAATTGACCTTTAGTGTCAGGAAGATTAGCTAGAGTAAATGCATGGGGTTTTGGGGATAGGGCCTGGGTGGGATTGTGGTTGGTGCTGACCTGATGGGCCGAATGGCCTCCTTCTGCACTGTAGGGATTCTGTGATGATTCTATCAAGCTGTTTCACTCGGGTGACTGAGGAACTGAAGGACTCAGGCCGTGTGAAATTGAAGGAGTGAAGTGCATCCCTGGCTCCAGTGGCGGAGTGCAAAAGGGGTAGAGCGAAGGTGGACTTCCCCCACTCCACCCTCCTCCCACCCTTTTCACTACACTCGCTGCTGGAAAGCTGGTGAGTCTGAAGGTCCCTTTGAAAGGAAGAAATAGAGTTTCTAAGCTAAGTGAATGGGATATGTGAGG
This sequence comes from Carcharhinus amblyrhynchos, assembly GCF_965287045.1. NCBI lineage: Eukaryota > Metazoa > Chordata > Chondrichthyes > Carcharhiniformes > Carcharhinidae > Carcharhinus > Carcharhinus amblyrhynchos. The sequence continues at coordinate 13,043,070 of NC_137340.1, read as the reverse complement.
GGGTGTTCAGGCAATGAGGGAGGCTCATTGGGTTGGAGGGATATTGGGTCAGAGGGTGTTCAGATTAAGGGGAGAGTGGGGATTCCCGTGCAGGTGGGGAATACCGTGTGTTAGGCAGTGACGAGTAGGAATCAGAGCATGGACTCCAGCTATTCATAACATATACCTACAATTTGGATGAGGAAATCAAAATATTGGTGCTTAGTGGGTGGTTGTGGGTGACCTGTAGGAGGGGGGTCAGGGGTGTGGAAGGGGTGTTCTGTTTGGGACTCAGTCTGGGTGTTTAAAATAGTTACTCTGGAATTAAAAAGTGCTTTCTTTTACCCTCGTAGTTACTTTGAAGGAGTAACTTTCAAAGTAACTATGAAGGTAAAAATAAGAGAGCAATTTGAAGTTAGTGATTTGACAAAGGGTTCTCAGTCCAGTGCAATTGTTCAGGAGAAGTTAGCGCTTCTGGGACAATTGCCAGGTAAATCCTTACCTGGGACAATCCGAGAGGAATTCCCCAGCACATCTTTGGAGTACACCCCAAATTCGACACCTGGGATCCAGGAAGTTATGTCCCCAGGTACAAACCTACTGGAGGTTTTTGAGGATGTAATTAGTAGAATAGAGAAGGGAGAACCAGTGGATGTGGTGCACTTGGATTTTGAGAAAGATTTTGATAAAGTCCCAAAGAGATTAGTGTGCAAAATTAAAGTGTTTGGGGTTGGCGGTAATACATTGGCATGGATTCAGAATTGATTAGTAGACAGGAAACAGGGTAGGAATAAATGGGTCTTTTTCGAAGTGTTAGGCAGTGACTAGTAGGAATCAGAGCATGGACTCCAACTATTCATAACACATATCTACAATTTGGATGAGGAAATCAAAATATTTCCAAGTTTATTGATAACACAAAATCTAGTGGGAATGTGAGTGGTGAGAAAGATGTTAAGAGGCTTCAAGGTGATTTAGACATACTGAGTGAGGGGGCATATACATGGCAGATGCAGTATAATGTGGATAAATGTGAAGTTATCTTCTTGTGACAGAGGAACAAGCAGAACGGCAGATTATTATTAAAATGGTGATAGATTGGGAAATGTTCATGTACAAATGGGACCTGGGTGTCCTAGTGCACCAGTCACTGAAGGCAAGCACGCAGATACAGCAAGCAGTTAGAAAAGCAAATGGTATGTTAGCCTTTATTGTAAAAGGACTTGAGTACAGGAGCAAGGAAGTCTTACTGCAGTTGCATAGGGCCTTGTTGAGACTACATCTGGAATACTGTGTGCAGTTTTGGACTCCTTACTAAAGAAACGGTATACTAGGGACAGTAGTGAAGGTTCACCAGGCTGATTCCAGGCATGGCAGGAGTATTGGATGAGGAACAAATGGGCTGACATGGCCTGTTTTCACTGGTAGTTAGAAGAATGAGAAAGGATCTCAATGAAACATCTGATAGGGTGGGACAGACTGGATGTAGGAATGTTTCCTCTGACTGGATGTGTGGAGGGGAAGGGGAGTGGTCTAGAACAAGGGGCCACAGTCTACAGGACATTTAGGGCTGAGATGAGAAGGTTCTTTACTTAGGGAATGGTGAACCTGTGGAATTCTCTAACACAGAGTGACCTCATCACTGAATATAATTGATGAGGAAATAGATTTCTAGATTCTGAAGATGTCAAGGGGGATGGGGAGAGTACGGGAGTATTGCATCGAAAAAGGGGATCAGCCTTGATAATATTGAAAGGCAGAGCAGGCTCAAAGGGACAAGTGGCCTATTCCCGCTCCTATTTTCTATCAGTCTATGTTTTTATGCCTACATACTTAACTGTATAAAAGATATGATGAACAAGAGTGTCTCAAGGGCTTCCATCTAACCTTGTTTAAACTAGCATGAGCAATCTAGCCCTTGCTTACTATATGAGTTTAACTGCGCAGGCAGGTGGGTTTTGAATGGGTTAAAATTAGGCCTCATAATGTCTGCCACATGTAAGCTACTTTCAGAACCTGTCTCATGGGCACTGCATATAATGATTTGATAAATGAAAGAGTAATGCAATTCTCTCGGTATTTCCCAGCCTTCAATTCCACTCAAGGCGAGGACCTTATAAACCCTAAAATTACCCTTACCGTTTCATACACACACGCCTCCATTGTGTAAAACCAAGAGACACTACTTTTCTCAAAGGTAAACGTCCAACCATAGAACAGATTCTAACCCCTCTGTGCCGAGGTGTGTCTCTGCTGCTAGGGAGTTTTTCAGTCGATCAGAAGCCTTAGAGGGTGGTCCTGTTCTCTAAAACTGAGTGTTTGTTTATTCCTTCAGGTGAGACTGGCAACATGGAGTGCTGTCCTATACGCCTCATGATACCTACTGGCTAATGCCTGCAGGCCTGCACAACAATAGGTGCACTTTTGATGGCACAGTAGCACAGTGGTTAGCCCTGCAGCCTCACCAAACCAGGGACCCGAGTTCGATTCCGGCCTCGGGTCACTGTCTGTGTGGAGTTTGCACATTCTTCCCGTGTCTGCATGGGCTTCTTCCGCATGCTCAGGTTTCCTCCCACAGACCAAAGATGTGCGGGTTAGGTGGGATTGGCTATTCTAAATTGCCCTGTAGTGTCAGAGGGACTAACAGGGGAAATATGTGGGGTTATGGGGATAGGGCCTGGGTGGGATTGTTGTCAGTTCAGCCTTGATGGAGCGAATGGTTTCCTTCTGCACTGTAGGGATTCTATGATTCTAGAAAGCTGACAATATCAGCTTCTCTGCTGATTTTACTCCTCACCCACATTGCTCTGGACACTGCGGGTCACCCGCTGGTGAGTTTAGTTAAAGTGGCAGCAATATTACGCTGATTCTGACTGATCATTAATTGAGCGCAAATTCCTTTTTCTTTACGCGAGGTTGATACAAAGCATCCAGAGATAAAATTCCTGAAAGCCATGTGAAAAAATAAACACGGTTTCCTTCATAACCCAAATGTGTATCATTCACAATTCTTGGAAGGAAAGTCAAGCTGGTTATTGTCAAAAAATGCATGGTTCTCGGTTGCAACATCAGCTATCAATTAACATCTGCTAGGTTCAGCATTATGGTGACGCAAAACCAGAACTTGTCCGTCAGCTCGGCAATTACAAGGCAAGAGTGTTCCCTTCCTGTCGGAGGCCACTTCGACAGTCAAGGATATTCAGCCTCCAATCTTCAGGTAAGGTTCTCCAAGGCAGCCTTCACAACATATGACAAAGCAGAATCGACAAGCAAAAACTCATAGCCAAGTTGTACACACAAGAGGATGGCCTCAACCAGGATCTTGGGTTCATGTCAAGCTATCTGTAACCCCACGACTTGCCTAGGTTTGCAAAATCTTACTAACTGAGCTGGTTTGAGACAATTTTTACCTCTTTAACCTGTGCTTAACCCTTTCTCCACTTGCATTGGGTGTACCTATGAAGACCTGTTAAGACTCACATTCCAACCATTATCTTGTACTTGAGTCTGTGTCTATATATGCCCTGTTTGTCAACTGAACTCTTCACTCCCCTGATGAAGGGGCAATGCTCCGAAAGCTGGTGCTACCAAATTAGCGTGTTGGACTTTAACCTGATGTTGTGAGACTTCTTACTGTGTCTACTCCAGTCCAACGCCGGCATCTCCACATCATGATCAATTCTATGGGGAACCAAGCACATTCTTTCCCCAAATCAGCTCAGCTATATTAATATTCGAAACCACTTTTGGCTGCTTGCTGAGGTATTTAGCTCTGATTATGACTGATCTCTGCCATTCTGACTCTGTGATCTGTCATCTCCATCTCCCATTGTATTATGCAATTTATAACCACAACATGCTCTTCAAATGTGTTAACATTAGTGTGAACATATTAATAGATCCCTCTTTGAAATGATATTTTTAAGCAATTCAATCAAACTAATGACTGCTGGAAGATACAAGAAAGAATTTGCTTTTAAGAAGTGTTCTGCCAGCCATAGAATGTCCCAAAACTGCTACACAACTAATTAAGTACTTCTGAAATGTAGTCATTCTTGCAATGTGGAAAATATGGCACAAATTGAACACAGCAGGATTCCACAGAGAACAATGAGATCTATTGTCAGATTTTTTTTATTGATGTTGGCTGATGGGAAGTACTGGCTTGCTGAGACACCAGGAGGGGTACTATCGTGGGATTTATTACGTCCACCTAATAGTATAGATGGAAGACTGCACTTCTGACAATGCAGCACCCATTCAGTTCTGCACTGAAGTGTCTGCTGGATGCTCAGATCTCGAGATTCCAGATTGACTTTCAGACACTAGGAGGTGAAAATACCATCACTAAATTGCAAGAAGCATTCATTTAAGTAATTGTTTGAAATATACCTAAAGCCTGGTACTTATTGGAACAGATACGTAGGCAGATTTTAATAAGGTGTAAAAGTAAGAGGGTTGTTGTGGTGGGAGATTTTAACTTCCCCTATATTCACAGAGGCTCACTTGGTGCTAGGGGCTGAGTTTGTAAGGAGCATCCAGTAGGCTTCTTGAAACAGTATATAGATAGTCCAACCAGGGAAGGGGCCACACTGGACCTGGTATTGGGGAATGAGCCCAGCCAGATGGTCGATGTTTCAGTAGGGGAGCAGTTCAGGAACAGTGATCACAATTCAGTAAGCTTTAAGATACTGATGGATAAACTTAATTGTAGTCCTCAAGTTAAGGTGCTAAACTGAGGGTAGGCTAATTACCACAATATTAGGCAGGAACTGAAGAATGTAGATTGGGGGCAGACGTTTAGGGCAAATCAACATCTGGCATGTGGGAGGTTTTCAAGTGCAAGTGATAGGGATTCAGGGCCGGCACATTCCTATGAGGATGAAGGATAAGTATGGCAAGTTTTGGGAACCTTGGATAATGAGAGATATTGTGAGCCTAATCAAAGCTGGGAGGCTGGGAACACATGAAGCAGGTGTGGAATACAAGGAAAGTAGAAAAAAGCTTAAGCAAGGAGTAAGGAAGGCTGAAAGGGGTCACGAGAAAGCATAGACCAGCAGGATTAAGGAAAAGGCTTCTTATACATATATAAAGAGCAAGAGGGTAGCCAGGGAGAAGGTTGGCCCACTCAAGGACAAGGAAGGGAATCTATGCATGGAGCCAGAGGAAATGGGCAAGGTATTTAATGAGTACGTTGTGTCTGTATTCACCAAAGAGAAGGAGTTGGTGGATGATGAGTCTGGGAAAGGGCGTGTAGATAGTTTGAGTCATGTTGAGATCAGAAAGGAGGAGGTATTAGGGTTCTTGAGAAACATTAAGGTAGACAAGTCTCCAGGGCCTGATGGGATATAACCAGAATACAGAGAGGCAAGGAAGGAAATTGCGGGGCCTTGAGAGAAATCTTTGTATCAGGGGAGGTCCCAGAGGATTGGAGGGTAGCCAATGTTGTTCCTTTATTAGCAAGAATAATCCAGATAGCAAGAATAATCCAGTTAATTACAGGCCGGTGAGCCTTACATCAGTGGTAGGGAAATTATTGGAGAGGATTCTTCGAGACAGGATTTATTCCCATTGGAAATAAATGGATGTATTAGCAAGAAAACATGGTTTTGTGAAGGGAAGGTCGTGTCTTACTAAATTGATTGAGTTTTTCGAGGAAGTGACGAAGATGATTGATGAGAGGAGGGCAGTGGATGTTGTCTACATGGACTTCAGTAAGGCCTTTGACAAGATCCCTCATGGCAGACTGGTGCAGAAGGTGAAGCCGCATAGGGTCAGAGGGGAGCTAGCAAGGCGAATACAGAACTAGCTCAGTCAAAGAAGACGGAGGGTAGCAATGGAAGGGTGCATTTCTGAATGGAAGGTTGTGACACGTGGCATTCCTCAGGGATCAATGCTGGGACCATTGCTGTATATGTATATGATTTGGAGGAAAATGTAACTGGATTGATTAGTTTGCAGATGACACAAATGTTGGTGGATTTGCAGATAGCGATGAGGATCAACAAAGGATACAACAGGATACAGATCAGTTGGAGACTTGGACGGAGAGGTGGAGTTTAATCCGGACAAATGTGAGGTAATGCATTTTGTAAGGGCTAATACAGATAGGCAATATACACAAAATGGCAGAACCCTGAAGAGTATTGATAGGCAAAGGAATTTGGGTGTACAGGTACACAGATCACTGAAAGTGGCAATGCAGGTGGAGAAGGTAGTCAAGAAGGCATACTTGCCTACATCAGCCGGTGCATTGAGTTTAAAAGTTGGCATGTCATGGTGCAGCTTTATAGAACTTTAGTTAGGCCGCACTTGGAATATAGTGTTCAATTCTGGTCACCACATTACCAGAAGGATGTGGAGAGGGTATAGAAAAGATTTACCAGGATACTGTCTGGTATGGAGGGCATTAGCTATGAGGAAAGGTTGGAGAAATTCGGTTTGTTCTCACTGGAAAGATGGAGGTTGGGGGAAGACCTGATAGAAGTCTACAAGATTATGAGAGGCATGGACAGAGTGGATAGTCAGAAGCTTTTTCCCAGGATGGAAAAGTCACTTACTAGGGGGCACAGGTTTAAGGTGCAGGGGGCAAGGTTTAAAGAGTTGTAGGAGGTAAATGTTTCTTCGGAGAGAATGGTGGGTGCCTGGAACTTGTTGCCGGGGGAGGTAATGGAAGCTGATACAATAGTGAGTTTTAAGCAGCGTCTTAACAAGTACATGAATAGGATGGGAATAGAGGGATACGGTCCCTGGAAGGGGAGGGGGTTTTAATTAAGTCGGGCAGCATGGTCGGTGCAGGCTTGGAGAGCCAAAGGGCCTGTTCCTGTGCTGTAATTTTCTTTGTTGTTTTGTTCTTTTATTCTTTGTTCTTATCACTGCCTAAAAGTATAACAACCCTTCAAGTCAGATTTGTTTGGACTCTTTGGGTCATTTCTGATCATTTTGCACAAGGCGAAAGTGTTTATTCTGGATGACGAGCATAGCGGAGACTCAGGGTTTTCCAGCTGCGTTTGCCCCGAAACTGGAAAATCCTGACCGAGGGCAAAGGACCTTTCCAGCCCCTCACCAGCTGCAACGCCCATGGCAGGTGGAAAATTTATGCTGCTAATGCTGTGGCTTTACTGCGGGGCAGGAACAAGAGTTGAACATTACACCGTTTGCATTATCCTGAATCACATGCTAGCCAACTGAGCTTAGCAATAGCAATTAGCAATACGTCAGATCAAATTTATTCGCTAATTGTTCACATAAAGTTCAATTTCATACAATCGGCATTGTGAAATCTTAACCCACGCTCTTTATAAGCCACTTATTGTTTGAGATTGCACAGTGAACGCATGTTTTTCAGTGTAAGAGTAACATAAATTTATTTGTGGTTTTTATGTAATTGGTTGATGGTGGCCACAATGACTGAATAGGTTTCTCAAGTGAAAACTTGTTAAATGGATTCTCCCGTTCTCCTCTCAATACTTTTCTGCTGTGACCCCTCCTTCTCCATTACAACTGCAGATATGTTATGTGACCTCCACATAGATCCTGAGCCTCTTAGAATCTTAGAATGGAATCGTAGAATCCCTACAGTGCAGAAGGAGGCCATCCAGCCCATTCAGCGACAACAATCCTATCCAGGCTTCATCCTAGTAACCCCACGTATCTACCTCTGACAGTAACGGCTGGATTTTACAGCCTCGCTTGTCCCAAAATTGTAAAATCCCAACTAAGGTCAACGGACCTTGCCATGACCGGCCCCTCACCACTTTCCATGGTGGGCGGGACTGTAAAATTCCAGCCTGAGAGTCAATTTAGTACGGCCAATCAATCTAACTTGCACATTCTTGGACTGTGGGGAGAAACCGAAGCACCCGGAGGAAACCCACGCAGACACGGGGAGAATGTGCAAACTCCATACAGACAGTCACCCAAGGCCTGAATCGAACCCGTGTCCCTGATACTGTGAGGTAGCAGTGCTAACTACTGAGCTACCGGGGAACCTGAATGATTATGTTGATTCTTAGAGAGGTTGATTTTCACACAGTTGTTGATGCATTTAGCAGAACAATAAAGCATGTTCAGCCGGAAGTGCTGAGTAGAGATCCAATTGGCTTTGTCCTGAACCCGCCATTAACACAGACCCAACTGCTTCTGAACCATGTGTTATTGAGGAATGGCAGCGAGCACTGGATACAGCAAGGTCTGTGGATTCTGACGACATCCTAGCTGTAGTGCTGTAGGTGTGCGCTCTGGATCTAACTGCACTTCTCGCCAAATTGTTTCAGCACAGCTCTAACACGGTCATCAACTCAACAGCATGGGAAATTGGCCATGAAGGGCAGCATAGTGGCAAGTGGTTAGCATTGCTGCCTCACAGGGCCAGGGACCCAGGTTCAATTCCTCGCTTGGGTCACTGTCTGTGCGAAGTCTGTATGTTCTCTCAGTGTCTGCGTGGGTTTCCTCCAGGTGCTCCAGTTTCCTCCCACAGCCCAAAGATGTGCAGGTTAGGTGCATTGGCCACGCTAAATTCTCCCTCAGTGTACCCGAACAGGCACCGAAGTGTGGCAACTGGAGGATTTTCACAGTAACTTCATTGCAGTGGGAATGTAAACCTTATGACTAATTGTGACTAATAAATAAAATAAATGCATTAGCTGCTCAGAAAATGTAAGAAAAACAAATCCAATCCAGCCAATTGCCTCCCCAGCAGGGCACTCATCAGATAAATGAAGCTTCGGGAAGTGGCGTTTGCTTACAAATAGCCTTCTCACTGATGCTCAGTTTGAGCTCTGCCCAGGACACTTGACTTTTCTGCATTGCAGCTTTGCTCCAAACATGGACAAAAGGGCTAAAAACAAAAAGCATGTGGGGTCTCGGGCTTCATAAACAGAGGCGTTGAGTACAAAAGCGGGGACATTACACTAAACCTTTATAAAGCTTTGGTTAGACCCCATTCAGTCATGGTCTTCACACTTTAGGGATGATTGAAGGTCCTTGAGAGGGTGCAGGGATTTGGGAGGATATTAGTTTCAAGGTGAGGGTCGAAAAGGCTGGGGTTAGTCTCCTTGGAGCAAAGGGGATAGAGGGAAGATTTGAAGAGATGTTTATGACGGACTTAGCTAAAGTGGACAAGGAAAAACTCTTCCCACTAGTTGATTATATAAGAAAGTGGGGGCACAGATTTCAGATACTGGGGAAGAGATCGAGAGGAATATGAGAAGAAATCTTTTATGCAGTGAGTGGTAATGACCTGGGACTTGCTGCTCAAGAACGTAATGGATAAGGAATCAATGATTTCAAAAGGTCATTCAAAGGGAATAAAACTGCAGTGCTATGGGGCAAATGGAGGGGTGAGACTCAGTGGATTGTGCTGGCAGGGACACGATGGGCCAAATAGCCTCCTTCTGTGCCTTATATGACTCTGGGTGAGGTTCGAGTAACTGTCCTTGGCATCACTGGAACATTTGACTGAGTGTAGCAACAAGCAGACTTAGCAAAATTCCAACTGATCGGAAGATGGCTGTGGCTGTTGGCGAACAATCATCTCAGCCACAAACAACATGACACAAGTTCCTCAGGCTAGTAACGTAGGGCTATCCATCTTCAGCAATGACCATCCCTCCATTATAATGTCAGGGGTGGGAATGCCTCACTGATGGAGTTCTCCAACTCCTCAGGTACTGAAGCAAATCGTGCCCTAATGCAGCAAGACCTGAACAACATTCAGATCGTCTTAAATCCTTCTATGGAATGTGGATGTCACCAATTGAGGTCAGCATTTGCTGTCCATCCCTAATTGCCCTTGAAAAATAATGGTTTGCGAGGCCATTTATAAGTCAACTGCACTGAGAAGAAGCAAACAACATTCAGGCCTTGCAAGTATCGAGCAATGCCTATCCCTGCCAAGAGAGAATCTAACCACCACCGCCCCACCTACCGCCCCCACTCACCTTTAACATTCAATGGCATCATCATCACTAATTCCCTACTATCAACATCCTGGGCGTTGTCATTGAACAGAAATTGAGCTTCACGTAAATACTGTGACTACCAGAGCAGGTCAGAGGCTAGGAATTTTGCAGTGAATAATTTAATTCTTGACTCTCCAAAGCCTGTCCACCACCAGCAAGGGACAAGTCATGAGAGTGATGGAATGCTTTCCACTAGCCTGGATGCTCTAACAACATGATGTGGAAATACCGGTGTTGGACTGGGGTAAACACAGTAAGAAGTCTCACAACACCAGGTTAAAGTCCAACAGGTTTATTTGGTAGTAAAAGCCACTAGCTTTCGGAGCACTTCGTCGGATGAGTGGGAGTTCTATTCACAAACAGGGCATATGAAGACACAAACTCAATTTACAGGATAATGACCCCGCTAATGATTGTGTGAGATCCTTGTAAAGAATAGTCCTTCAAGTGCATGATGCCACGATGAGGGTGCTGAAGGGTGAGTTACCCTGGCAGTTGGATGACATCCTCTTCCTATACTGGATAGCACTGGGAGTGTGGTGACTAGCTGAGCTGTTTTGCTGAGCTGAGCTGTTTTGTAACTTGAGTTTGTGTCTTTATATGCCCTGTTTGTGAATAAAACTCCCACTCACCTGACAAAGCGGCAGCGGTCCGAAAGCTAGTGGCTTTTGCTACCAAATAAACCTGTTGGACTTTAACCTGGTGTTGTGAGACTTCTTACTGTGCTCTAACAACACTCAGAGAACACAACACCATTCAGGTCCGCCACCCTAAATATTCACACACACAACCACCAGTGCACCTTGGATGCAGTGAAACTTGTCGGTGATACACTTCTGGGCATTTATTGCTCAATTGCCAAAGAATATTTTATATAGTTTGCTTCTAGGCTAATATATTTAGAAAAATTCTGCAAGTATCAGCTCAACAACATAACTAGGTTATTTTTTGGCCAAACCCACAAGCTAACTCCGAGGGCAGTATATGCACTGGAGCACCATGATCTGCAAGAGTTATCCTCCAAGTCATGCAACATCCTGACTTGGAAGGATATTGTTGTTCCTTCACCAGTAGAGGATCATAATCCTGACTCCCTTTTGAAAATGCCGTGGGGGTTCCTACCCCAGTGGTTCAGGAATGTAGCTCACCAATACCTTCTCAAGGGCAATTCGGAATGGGCAGTAAACGCTGGCCTTGCTGATGATGTCCACAGCCCATGAATGAATTCAAAGAAATAGGCAGTTTGAGGGATGTGATGGTCACAGATTTATCAGTGAGTTCTGATGAAAGGTCATAAACTTGATCCTATCATTTCTTCTCAAAAATGACTCAAGGGCTGCTGAGTATTCCCAGCATCTCGCACTTTTCATTTATGTTTGTGGTGTTGCAAAGTCAGCATAGGGTAGCTGTTACAAATACTAATTGTCTGGCGGTGACACAATTTATCGGGAAATTGAACTGATTTCATGCTTTGAAATTGCCTTATTTACCAAAAGAAAATGTCACAGTGCTGTGACTAATTAACCTCACTGAATCTATACAATTTCGGTGGGAGAATCATAAAGAAAATGTGTAGTTCTCCTTCGTATGCAAGGATTGGCATCTAGAAATAATTGGGAGATGATGGGCCTGGAGCTTAAACGTCTAAAACAGCTCACTACTCATCCCAGGACATAAAGACAATTTGCAACTTCCCTACAAACGACCTTAAAGAACCCTGCCTTTCCTCACTTCTGACACTGTGGTTGAAACTTTCCGTTTTTTTAAACCAGGTGTAGTGGCAGGAGCGTTCTGTCATACCTTTCCACATGCCTGGAATGGCAGGAAATCACATCCGATTCAAGACTTGGAAACTCATTAATTATGTACAGGTGAACATCTCTCTGAATCACCTGGCGGTCGGGAACTGACTTGTCTGCCCGGCTGTTACTTGACGGGGTCAAAAGGTCCTGGCACCGTATTAAAATGCCACCCAAGAACACACATCTGGCTCTGTCCGGCATTCCTGCTTTCAAGGAGACATGTCGAGATGTCTGTCCACCACAGAAAGAAAGCCAGCCACAATATGTCCAAAGATGTGCGGGTTAGGTTGATTGGCCATACTAAATTGTCCCTTAGTGTCAGGGGGATTAGCAGGGTAAATACGTGGGAATACGGGTGGGATTGTCATCAGTGCAGGCTGGTTGGGCCGAATGGCCTCCTTCTGCACTGTAGGGATACCTATGATTCTATGAGAATATGGAGGCTTCACCCCTCTTCTGCTCCTCAGGACATTGACACAAGCAGCACGGCAACACAAGAATGTGCCATCGCAGAGGAGGTCAGCTCAGCTAGTCACCACACTCCCAATGCTATCCAGTATAGGAAGAGGATGAATGATTTTATCCAACCACCAGGGTAAGTCACCCTGCAGCACCCTCATCAGTGGCATCATGCACTCGAAGGACTATTCTCTTCAAGGATCTCACACAACCATTAGCAGGGTACATATATCATCGTTGATAATCCCACAGAAACTCATCCCATTTCACCTGCTGCTCACACTCCCTCCTCAGCCTCTTCTGGGGAAGGTCGGGCTCACTACACATACTTTCCCTAACCTCTGTTCCATCCCTTGCCTTTCTCTTAGCATCGTTCCAGGTCAATCTGGTCTATAAGAGGCGGGAAAGATCCCAGTCCAGGGGAGGGATGGTTGACATGGTTACCCTGATGCAGTTTGAGGAGGATTCTGCTGAGTTGCCTGGGGAGGACAGGGATCACTCCTGTAGGGAAAGAGAGATCCCATTCTCAAAGTAACCCAGTACAGATGTCACCTTCATGAACTCAGCACATCCTGACATTCACAGTGCGTGACATGCAATTTTGTAATCCACGTGCTCAGGAACTCAAACTTTCCTTTCTCTCTCATAGGCACCAGCAGATCAAGGCCCACAAGGCCAGACAACATAAGCTCCAGCCTCTAGACCACGTTGAAGAGTTCACCCACGCCCGCCACCAGAGCAGAGACTCACAACTCAGTGTGCGACACGGGTGTGAAACTACTGTAAAAATATCAACATTTTTAATACTACGTTTGATATTTATGTGAGTGCCATGATCAACCAAATGCATTGTGATTATACACATCAGAATCTTGTTATTTCGCCATCCTCCCACTCTGATTGTGTACCTCTGAGATTCCAGCTCACTAATGATAGTTTCTAGTTTCTTGTGTGATATCTTTGATTTGATTTATTATTGTCATATCTATTAGTATACAGTGAAAAGTATTATCTCTTGCTTGCTATACCGGCAAAGCATACCGTTCATAGAGAATGAAAGGAGACAGTGCAAAATGTTGTGTTACTGTCATAGCTTGGATGTAGAGAAAGACCAACTTAGTGCGAGGTAGGTCCATTCAAAAGTCTGATGGCTGCAAGGAAGAAGCTGGTGACCTCAGACTTTTGTATCTTTTTCCCAAAGGAAGAAGGTGGAAGAGAGAATGTCTGGGGTGTGTGGGCTCCTTAATTACGCTGGTTGCTTTGCTGAGGCAGTGGAAGTACAGATAGAGCCAACGGATGGGAGGCTGGTTTGTGTGATGAACGGGGCACCATTGACGACCATTTGTAGTTTCTTGCGGCCTTGGGCACAGCAGGAGCGATACCAAGTTGTGTTACAACCAAAAAGAATGCTTTCTATAGTGCATCTGTAAACGTTGGTGAGAGTTGTAGCTGACATGCTGAATTTCAGAGAGATGTGTTATAATTGTTATTGGAAGTGTGTGATTGGAGAATTTGTAACTTGTTTACCTCACCACTTGCCATTGTGTGAGGGTAAGTGAGCAGTCTTGAGTGATTAGTGATATTTAGTTGTCCTCAGTGTTAGTGACAAAGGGCAAGACCTGGACAGGAGGAGGTTATCCCTAACCATTTCTTCATCTCCCTGACTGCTGCAGTTTCTCATTAATGTGGTGACAACTGGACCAAGTAAGTTCCTGTAGCATTCTCACTCTTATTTCCCTGAGTGAGCACATGTAGGATGCACTGCTGAATTTTTTTATAGATCATGACCTGGTTAGTCATGAGGGTAGAAGATGCAATACTGAAAGCTGAACTTGCTGTCATTGTGACTGGCTGGACATCCCTTTCAATGCAAGGCCAGGAGAAATGTGGTCATGTAGATTTCACGTTACTCTTAGAATCTGACAGTGATTAAAGTAGGATGGGCACATCTGCCACATCTTGCTTCCTCGATGGAGTCGTCCCGTGAAGCTGATCCTCATCACCCTCTTGAAGTTCCTGGGACTCTTGCTCTTCATCATCTGTCACCTTCAAAGCCACTGGCAGAGGGGTCACCTCCCATTCCATCGGATGTTAGGTTTTCATGAGTAAATGGGTGAGGTGTGATCTACTAGAGCTTGGGACAAGCACCAACATGTGTAGCATTATCTCTCACTCGTCTGTAAATAGGCTTAGCAAGTTGCCTCCACGATCTGGACCTATCCTTCTGAACCTCATTCTTGCTGTGGCTCCCCTGCACCCAGAATCACAGGCTGGGCATCCTCCAGAGTCTGCACTCAGCTCCGCCTGTCCCTTCTACTCTTCCTCCATTGTATTAGAACACTCAGAAAGGCAGCTTTTGAACAGGGCAGCAAGCTGGCACAGTGGTTAGCATGTTTCCTCACAGCTCCAGGGAAACGGGTTCGATTCCTGGCTTGGGTCACTGTCTGTGTGGAGTTTGCGCATTCTTCTCCTATCTGGGTGGGTTTCCTCTGGGAGCTCTAGTTTCCTCCTACAGTCTAAAGATGTGCGGATTAGTTACATTGGCCATGCTAAACTGTCCCTTAGTGTTCTGGAGGCATTACAAGGACAAGACCCAGGTGGGATTGTTGTTGGTGCAGACTCGATAGGCCGAATGGCCTCCTTCGACACTGTAGGGATTCTGTGGGTGTATTACTGTTTTATTGTCATCTCTGAAATTACTTTGAATAACAGGTGAATATAGTGAAGCTCAAACCCTTACTAACAACAACTGTAATCTGCCCTTCTAGCCTTGTCAATGGTGCCACTTTGCAACTTGCTGATCTATACATCAGGAAACCAACAAGACATCCCTGAAACTTAACATCAGAATCCCACGGTGATCGGAAAATCATAGAATCCTTACAGTGCAGAAAGAGCCCACTGAGCCTGCACCGACCATAATCCCACCAAAGCCCTTTTCCAGCAATCCCACGTATTTACCCTGCTAATCCCCCTATCACTAAGGGGCAAATTACCTTAGCCAATCAGCTAACCTGCACATCTTTGGAAGGTTTGATTGACATGTATGTTTTGTCCTAGCTCAGTGGTCCAATCTCAGATTTGGTCAATAAATTGCTCACGATTAATGGTTGGATGTTCTTCGGGAGATTGAGCTTCATAGAGACCGAAACCTCCTCCTGTGTCCAACCTTTGGATTGAGGAATAAAGGATTTGCAGACAAAAATCTCAGACCAAAACATCACATCAGAACCTGACACAGTCACTCGATCCGAAAGGATCTGAATTTCATTAGTCTTTCAGTCTAGAAGCAGAAATGTCTGTTCTGCTTCAAAACGTTTTAAACATCAGTGTGATTGGAAAAGCACCATGACTTACACACACACACACACACACACACACACACACACACAAAGAGAGAGTGTTCCAGTGCACTGACTGAGGAAAAGGCTTTAACCAGTTATGCACTCTGTGTTGTGTTGTGTGTGTATCGATGAGGCATCAACTGAGTCTCAAGCCTGACACCTAAGGACATCTGCGTTATGGAGAGACTATAGAAATATGAGGATCGTGGGAAGGGATTCAAAGTCCTATCTGAATATCAGGAACGGCACAGCAGCACTGTGGTTAGTGCTACTGCCTCACAGCATAAGGGATCCAGGTTCAATTCCTGTCTTGGGTCACTGTCTGTGCGGAGTTTTAATGTTCTCCCTGTGCCTGCGTGGGTTTCTTCCAAGTGCTCCAGTTTCCTCCCACGGTCTAAAGATATGCAACTTAGCTGGGCTGGCCATGCTAAATTGGCCCTTAGTGTCAGGGAATTAGGGGATAGATGTTGGGTTATTGGTGTAGATCTCCTTCTGTCCTGAAGGAATTCTGTGATTCTGTGAACTGGAAATTCATTGACACAATCACACTGGGGAAAGACTGCTCACCTGCTTTGAGTGTGGGAAGAAGTTCACTCAGACATTCCACCTGCAGACACACAAGTGCAGACTGCAGACAGAGCGTTCATCTGCATTGATGTGGGAAGGGATTCACTGACACGTCAAATCTGCTAACATACTGACGCAATCACTGTGTGGAGAGGCCATTCTGAGAGTGGAAAGAATTCAAAGATTTATCGACCCTGCAGACACATCTATGAATTCACATCAGGGAGATAGCATTCACCTGCGCTGAGTGTGTGTGTGTGTGTGTGTGTGTGATGGTGTTTTTCCAATCACACTGATGTTTAAAACGTTTTGAAGAACAGACATTTCTGCTTCTAGACTGAAAGACTAATGAAATACAGATCCTTTCGAATCGAGTGACTGTGTCAGGTTCTGATGTGATGTTTTGGTCTTAGATTTTTGTCTGCAAATCCTTTATTCCTCAGTTATCCAACCTATTAACACACCAGCGAGTTCACACCAGAGACAGACCATTCATCTGCTCTGAAAATGGGATAGCATTCATTAAATCATCGAGTCTGCTGACACATCAACGCAGTCATACTGGGGAGAGGCTGTTCACCTGAGGGTGAGACAGTATTCACTCAGTCATCCAGCTTGCTGACACACTGGCAAGTGTGCACACCAGGGAGAGGCCATTTACCTGCTCTGAGTGTGAGAAGAAATTCGCTGATTCATCCAACCTGCAGAGTCACCAGTGAGTTCACACTGGGGACAGGCCATTCACCCGCTCTGTCTCGGGAAATAATTTAATCAGTCATCCTGCTTGCTCACATGCCAGCGAGTTTTAAAATAAAGTTTATTTTATTGGTGTCACAAGTAGGCTTCCAGTGCAATAAAGTTACTGTGAAAATCCCCTACTCACCACACTCCGGTACCTGTTTGGGTACATTGAGGGAGAATTTAACACAGCCAATGCCCCTAACCAGCTCATGATTCGGACTGTGGAAGGAAACCCAATCAGACACAGGGAGGATGTGCAGACTCCGCATAGGCAGTGACCCAAGCTGGGAGTCAAACCCAGGTCCTTGGCAGTGTGAGACCACAGTGCTAACTCTGCTTCTGGCCATTTGCTGACTCGCATCTCGTGGAGCCAATTCCACAGGGTTGCCTCAGATAGGTGTGTGAGTCAATAAGAAGGTATCGACTAGGCACAGACTGTGCCTGCCACGCTCCAATCAATTTGCCCTCTTCTTCATCTCAGAAAAAACATAGGAGAGATTCCCACCAGGAAACACATTGTTCCTATATCAGGAATACCCCAGCAGGAAGCAGCAGTCAGTGTCTATAGCGTGTGTACCCAGGAGCAGTATCTCTTTACCATAGAATCGTAAAAACCCAACAGTACAAAAAGAGGCCGTTCGGCCCATCAAGTCTGCACCGACCACAATCACACCCAGGCCCCACCCCCATATTCCTACATATTTTACCCGCTAATCCCTCTAACCTACGCATCTCCAGACACTAAGGGCAATTTTTAACATGGCCAATCAACCTGACCCGCACAACTTTGGACTATGGGGAGGAAACCGGAGCACGCGGAGGAAACCCACACAGACACGAGGAGAATGTGCAAACTCTACACAGCAAGTGGAGTTTAGCGGATGTGATAAACCTGCCTCCCCTTGACGCAGACTCCTGGTGAGGATGAGCCAACAATCCCAAGTACCAGTCACATGGCCTAAGTGTGCATCTCATAAAGTGTCACCCGTCAACTGGTTCTGCATTTGTTCGTTTGCCAAAAGCCCCATTCTCATGAAACCTTACCTCTCTTCCGCTACTCATCACACACCTGCAAACACCACTGGGAGATTCATTACAACTGCAATGTACCAGTTAAAGTCCTGATCATTTTGGTGCACTGTAACACAGTGCAGCTGCATACATCACAATTACAGACTGCACATGGAGGCACAGTGGTTGGCACTCAAAGCACCTGGAACCCGAGTTCAACTCCCAGCACTGTCTGTGTGGAGTTTGCACATTCTTCCCTTATCTGCGCGGATTTCCTCTGGGTGCTCCAGTTTCCTTTCACTGTCTGAAAGACATGCTGCTTAGGTGCACCAGGCCATGCTAAATTCTCTCTGTGTACCCAAACAGGCACCTGACTCGGGGATTTTCACAGTAGCTTCATTGCAGTAAGCCTACTAGTGACTAATAGATAAACTTTAAACACAGGATGGGCAGCAGCTTGGCTCCATGTCAGTCACTTACCGCACAGTCTCCCCTTGCAGGAAGGTTTAACTTTCTCAGTACCTTACTGTCAACAGGAAAACCAATCAGACCAAAACCAATCTACCAGCGAGAGTAACCTTCAACCTCACGTTCATCACAAGAATCTGTAATAGTTGGTTTTCAGAGGTAAACACAGTGCGAATCTTTCATGAATGCGAATTGTAGAGAAATGTCAACATGCAACCAGTGTGAATGGTCCATCCAGCCCCAGATGGGATCGATCCTCCATACAAACTGAATCCCAAGTACCTGCCCTATTCCCATATCTCCCTTTTCAACAATCATTGAGCAGACCTATTCTTAAATGTAAGTAACCATACAGCGTTCAGTTTAATCCTGTTAGTACATCAAACAGAAAAAGAGTAGTTAAAAATAAGCAGTCGTTATATAAGATAAGGGGCTGGGGGTTTGGAGGGGATGTGCACAAAGGGTGGAAGGAGTTTGGAACTTATTGCCTGAAAAGGTGGTGGAAGCAGAGATCCTCATAACATTTAAGAAGTTTTCAGATGGGCACTTAAGATGTCAAGGCATACAAGGCTATGGGCCAAGTGCTGGGAAATGGGATTCGAATAGTTGGGTGGTTTGTCTTTGACTGGCACAGATGTGATGGGCCGAAGGGCCTTTTTCTGAGCTGTATACCTCTACGACTCTATTTATTTGCGCAGAACCTGACCTTTTCCACCATAACTGGGACGAGGACCTCTGCTTAAAACAGGTGAAGTTGACAAATTTACATAGAACGGGGACAGCTTTCCCACCAGGGTTGAAAGGGATTTCCGGCAGCAGACAGAACCCATCCTCTGATACAAGTATAAAAGTTTCTCTTTCTGGGGCTGGATGTGGAGGGAGACCAATGAATGCTGATTTCCCTTCAGCATCAATCTCCCCACCCATTCCAGGTGAAAAGTGAACTAACATTGAACTGAAACACAGGCCTCCTGAACATTTCATAGTGTCAGAACACAACCCTCCCCCACCTCGACACACCCACACACAATCCCCCCCCACCTCTACACACAACCCCCCCCCCCACCTCTACACACAACCCCCCCCACCCACCCACCCACACAACCCCCCCACCTCTACACACAACCCCCCCCACCTCTACACACAACCCCCCCCACCCACCCCCCACACAACCCCCCCCACCTCTACACACAACCCCCCCCACCCACTCACACAACCCCCCCACCCACCCACACAACCCCCACCTCTACACACAACCCCCCCCCACCTCTACACACAACCCCCCCCACCTCTACACACAACCCCCCCACCCACCCACACAACCCCCACTCTACACACAACCCCCCCACCCACCCACACAACCCCCACCTCTACACACAACCCCCCCACCCACCCACACAACCCCCACCTCTACACACAACCCCCCACCCACCCACACAACCCCACCTCTACACACAACCCCCCCACCTCTACACACAACCCCCCCCACCCACCCACACAACCCCCCCACCTCTACACACAACCCCCCCACCCACCCACACAACCCCCCCACCTCTACACACAACCCCCCCCACCCACCCACACAACCCCCCCCACCTCTACACACAACCCCCCCCACCCACCCACACCCCCCCCACCTCTACACACAACCCCCCCCACCCACCCACACACCCCCCCCACCTCTACACACAACCCCCCCCACCCACCCACACAACCCCCCCCACCTCTACACACAACCCCCCCCACCTCTACACACAACCCCCCCCACCTCTACACACAACCCCCCCACCTCTACACACAACCCCCCCCACCTCTACACACAACCCCCCCCACCCACCCACACAACCCCCCCCACCTCTACACACAACCCCCCCACCTCTACACACAACCCCCCCACCTCTACACACAACCCCCCCCCCACCTCTACACACAACCCCCCCCAACCTCTACACACAACCCCCCCACCTCTACACACAACCCCCCCCACCTCTACACACAACCCCCCCCCCACCTCTACACACAACCCCCCCCCCACCTCTACACACAACCCCCCCACCTCTACACACAACCCCCCCCCCCACCCACACAACCCCCCCCACCTCTACACACAACCCCCCCCACCCACAACCCCCCCCCCACCTCTACACACAACCCCCCCACCTCTACACACAACCCCCCCCCACCCACAACCCCCCCCCCCCACCTCTACACACAACCCCCCCCACCTCTACACACAACCCCCCCCCACCTCTACACACAACCCCCCCCCCCACCTCTACACACAACCCCCCCCCCCACCTCTACACACAACCCCCCCACCTCTACACACAACCCCCCCCCACCCACCCACACAACCCCCCCACCTCTACACACAACCCCCCCCACCTCTACACACAACCCCCCCCACCCCCCCACACCCCCACCCCCACCTTCACACAACCCCCCCACCCACCCACACAACCCCCCCCCCACCTCTACACACAACCCCCCCCACCCACCCACACAACCCCCCCCCACCTCTACACACAACCCCCCCCACCTCTACACACAACCCCCCCCACCCACCCACACAACCCCCCACCTCTACACACAACCCCCCCCACCCACCCACACAACCCCCCACCTCTACACACAACCCCCCCCACCCACCCACACAACCCCCCCCACCTCTACACACAACCCCCCCACCTCTACACACAACCCCCCCCACCTCTACACACAACCCCCCCCACCTCTACACACAACCCCCCCCCCCCACCCAACCCCCCACCTCTACACACAACCCCCCCACCCACCACACAACCCCCCCCCACCTCTACACACAACCCCCCCCACCTCTACACACAACCCCCCCACCTCTACACACAACCCCCCCCCACCTCTACACACAACCCCCCCCCACCTCTACACACAACCCCCCCACCTCTACACACAACCCCCCCCCACCTCTACACACAACCCCCCCCCACCTCTACACACAACCCCCCCACCTCTACACACAACCCCCCCCACCTCTACACACAACCCCCCCCACCTCTACACACAACCCCCCCCCCACCCACACAACCCCCCCCACCTCTACACACAACCCCCCCCCACCCACAACCCCCCCCCCACCTCTACACACAACCCCCCCCCACCTCTACACACAACCCCCCCCCCACCTCTACACACAACCCCCCCCCACCTCTACACACAACCCCCCCCCCCACCTCTACACACAACCCCCCCACCTCTACACACAACCCCCCCCCACCCACCCACACAACCCCCCCACCTCTACACACAACCCCCCCACCTCTACACACAACCCCCCCCCCACCTCTACACACAACCCCCCCCACCCACCCACCCACACAACCCCCCCACCTCTACTACACACAACCCCCACCCACATCACCCCGCACCCAAACCACGCACACTCACACTCACATGCACGCACACTCACACACTCACATGCACGCACACTCACACTCACATGCATGCACACTCACATGCATGCACACTCACACTCACATGCATGCACACTCACACACTCAACATGCACGCACACTCACATGCATGCACACTCACACTCACATGCATGCACACTCACACTCACATGCATGCACACTCACATGCATGCACACTCACACTCACATGCATGCACACTCACACACTCAACATGCACGCACACTCACATGCATGCACACTCACACTCACATGCATGCACACTCACACACACACACATGCACACTCACACTCACACACAGACATGCATGCACACACACGCACAAACTTGCCCTGTTCCTCCTAATACCACTTTGGGCTAAAGATCAGTACCTGCTTCAATCACGGGCTCCAAGAACACAATCCTTTCTCTATACTGTTATAAATTATACATTCCCAGCACTTACCTTTGATTGTCACGATAATTTATCGTGTATTTTATTGCCATCCTCAGTTTGCTCAAGATTTTATGGGGCCATCTTGTGGTTCCAAAGCTGATAAGCAAATTTGCAAAGCAAATTTCACCAGAACAAACGCTCAAGAGGATAGTTTTGAAATGATGGTGAACAGCGCCACACGCTGTCCACAGCAAGCATTTTTAGATCAATTAGCAACAACAATCGCATTTATGTAGTGCCTTTAGTTAAACGTTCCAAGCTGCTTCACAGGGGCATTATTCAACTAAGTTTGACATTCGAAGATACTAGGACAGGTGACCACAGGCTTAGTTAAGGAGGTACATTTAAAGTGATGTCTTAACCAAGAGAGAGAGAGCATAGAAACAGAGGAAATGGAAGCAGCAGTAGGCCATTCCTCACCCCATCCCCTCCCCAAACCTACTCCACTGTTCAGCTTGATTATGGCTAATCTTTCACCTCAACGCCATTTTCCCGCACTATCTCCAGATCCATTTATATCTTTAATATCCAGATATCTATCAGTGTCTGTCTGGGATATACTCGATCACTGAGCTTTCACAACACTCTGGTAGAATATTCCAAATATTCACCACCCTCTGAATGAAGAAATCCCCCCTCACCTTGGTTCTAAATGGCCCACCTCTTATTCTGACAATGTGTCCACTGGTTCTAGAACCACCGCCCCTTCTCCTCCGCAGCCAGAGGAAATTTCCTACATTGTAGGAATTGTCAGAATTTTGTCCATTTCAGTGAGATCACCTCTCATTCTTCAAAACCCTGGAGAGTACAATTTCCTCGATCATTCCTCATAGAACAATCTCACCATCACAGCAAATCAGTTTGGTGAACCTTTGCTGCACTCCGTCTATGGCAAACATTTCCTTCCTTCGGTGAGGAGATGGAGAATGTACACAAGGGGCCAATTTTACCATTTTGGTTCTAAGCACTGGGCGGTCTTGAATCTGGGAATGTTTCAGATCCGAGTTTTAGACCCGTGCTGAGGGGACTCCATACGCACTTTACCTTAAAAAACTCAGCGATTCTGAATCAAGCTGCACAAGATTGTGGGCGGAACAGCACACCCAGAACCCTGCAGCTCCGATCGACACCTCCAACTGCACACGCACAGAAAAAAATGATAGAATAACGCTCTACTACCACTCTACTCCCTGGCCGGATAATGCCTCCCCCTGGCCCTGACAGACATTACCCCAACCCCACAACATTATTGGCCCCCTTATCCCCCTGCCACCCAGAATGATCATGGGCCCCTCCCCCTCTTCCCCCCCTACCAATCTCAGGCAGAGAGATCCACCCTCCACCTTACAGATATCCGGCAGATTGATTCCCCTCACCCTCACCCTGGACCCTCCCGCACAAGGCCCCCATCTCCTCAGGATTCTGATGGCTGTGTGACACCTCCTCTCTCTTCCCCACCCCCAATCATTGAGGCACTGATCCAGCACCCACTCCCCTCCATCAGCACACCTGCAAGTGCTCACTTGCCTTCTCCTCAATGCTAACAAGCAAACTGCATGGAACTTATACATTTGTTAGAGACAAGAGGGTTAGAACATAGAACATTACATTGTCAGGGAAAAAAAAAATCGGACTTCTCAGGGACAAAGGAGGGGAATTATGCTTAGAACCCAAGGAAGTAGGTGACATCCTAAATGAATACATCGCACCAGTATTCACAAAGGAGAGGGACATGTTGACTGGTAGTGTCTCAGAGGCATGTGTTGACCCATTAGAAAATATCTCAATTACAAGGGAGGAAGTGTTTGGTTTTTTAGGAAACATTAAGATAGACAAATCGCAGGGCCTGATGGCATTTATCGTAAACTGTTCAGGGAGACAAGAGATGAAATTGCTGGGCCTCTAACAGAAATCTTTGTCTCTTTACTGGACACGGGTAAGGTCCCGGAGGATTGGAGGATAGCGAATGTGGTCCTGTTATTTAAGAAGGGTAGCAAGGATAACCCGGGTAATTATAGGCTGGTGAGCTTGATATCCGTGGTAGGGAAATAGTTGGAGAAGATCCTTAGAGATAGGATATATGCACATTTAGAACTGAATAATCTCATTAGCGATCGACAGCACGGTTTTGTACGAGGGAGGTCATGCCTCACAAATTTGGTTGAGCTTTTTGAGGAGGTGACAAAAATGATTGACAAGGGAAGGGCCATGGATGTCATCAATATAGATTTTAGGAAAGCGTTTGACAAGGTCCCTCGTGGCAGGCTGGTGCAAAAGCTTAAATCTCACGGGATCAAAGGTGAACTAGCTAGATGGATGGAGAACTGGCTTGGCCATAGAAAACAGAGGGTAGCAGTGGTGGGGTCTTTTTCTGGTTGGAGGTCTGTGACAGAGCTCTGTACTGGGACCTCTGCTGTTTGTGATATATATAAATGATTTGGAAGAAGATGTAGCTGGTGTGATCAGTAAGTTTGCAGACGACACAAAGATTGCTGGAGTTGCAGATAGTGATGAACATTGTCAGAGAATACAGGGGGATCTGGGTGTGCAAGTCCACAGATCCTTAAAGGTGCAGCACAGGTGGAGAGGTGGTAAAGAAGGCATATGGCATGCTTGCCTTTATTGGATGGGGCATAGAGTGTAAAAGTTGGCTTATGATGTTGCAGCTATTTAGAACATTGGTTAGGTCACATTTGGAATACTGCATCCAGTTCTGGTCACCACACTACCAGAAGGACGTGGAGGCTTTGGAGAGAGAACAGAAAAGGTTTACTAGGATGTTGCCTGGTATGGAGGGTCTTAGCTATGAGGAGAGATTGGGCAAACTGGGGTTGTTCTCCCTGGAAAGATGGAGGATGAGGGGCAACCTAATAGAGGTGTATAAAATTATGAAGGGCGTAGATAGGGTGAACGGTTGGAAACTTTTCCCAGGTCGGAGTTGACAAACACAGGGGTCACAAGTTCAAGGTGAGGGAGGCAAGGTTTAACACAGATGTCAGGAGAATGTATTTTACACAGAGGGTGGTGAGCCCTGGAATGCACTGGCAAGCAATAGATAGCCATATGAACAGACTGGGAATAGAGGGATACAAACAAATGGTCTAGTTGGGCTCATGAGCGGTGCAGGCTTGGAGGGCCGAAGGGCCTGTTCCTGTGCTGTATTGTTCTTTGTTCTTGCTGGAATGTTCTGCAAACTGCCTGCAGCTGATCTGCCCTAACAAAGGGTAGCTCCATCAAAAACTCAGGCAGGCGTTCCTGCATAAAACGTGTGCACGACCAGTCCCCCGATTCTCTGAGGGTGACCTGGGGAGGCTACTTGATGCAGCAGAGGTGAGGTGGGATACCCTCTTCACCCAGGGCCCAGGGGTTCTGATGGAATGCCGCCTGGGAGGAAGTCACCACCTTGGTCAGTACCAGGGAACTGGACCCCCCGAACCAGGAAGCCTTGCCGAAAAAAGTCAATAACCACACCCCCCCAATGCAGCAAGGGTGAGTGCTGAACCCCATCTTGCATCTTCCTCCAAATCTCCCCCCAATTCCCCCAGCCACATGCTCCCCACAATCACAGCCCCCCCAATTCCCCCAGCCACATGCTCCCCACAATCACAGCCCCCCCAATTCCCCCAGCCACACACTCCCCACAATCACAGCCCCCCCAATTCCCCCAGCCACATACTCCCCACAATCACAGCCCCTTGCAGTTGAGAGGCTGCACCATGCAATTTGCAAGGGCTTTGTGCACATCCTTCAGCTGAAAGTGAGCTGAGTGCACTAGGACCCAGCAGCACCACAAGACGTGAGATCAGTGCTGAGACCCAGGTCTGTGCTGCAAGTCGGACATCAGAGACCCTGCAAGTCAACAGCCACCCCCACCACTCCCACACACTCACAGAGCCACCACCAACCCGAGACGCAAAATGGCCACAACAACAGGGCACCCGCGAGCGGCAGAGAGCCGTCGGACACCACGCACCTACCTCCTCACTAACCCTCACTGATGGAGTGCCCGAATCGGACTTTTGTGGATTCCGGATTGGCACACGCGGTGGTAAAGGGGGAAATGCTGGTAAAGTTCAGCGTGCAGTCCATTAATGCACTTAAAAGCACGCAAGTACGTTTAAATGGTCATCACGCCCATTTCGGGTGCAGTCCCGATCGTGGCCATTTTCGGGCCTTGGTAAAGGAGAAACCAGTGCGGACGTGGGCGCGGTTCGCTCTGTTCACCTCATGCCCGACATTACCAAATTTTCACGCCCGAAAACGGGCATAACTTGATAGTAAAATTGGGTCCAAGGTGTGGTCTCACCAAAGCTCTGTACAGCTGCAGTAAGGCCTCCTTACTGCTGTACTCAAATCTTCTTGCAATGTGAGTCAACATACCATCTGTCTTCCTAATTGTTGCAACTTCACGTTAGCTCTCAGTGATTTATAAACATGAACACCAGGTCCCTTTTGATACCAACACTTCCTAACCTCTTACTATTTAAGATAGTAACTGCACTCCTGTTTCTTTTACCAACTTCACATTTGTCCACATCATATTCCATTTGCCATTTTCTTGACCATTCCTACAATGGAGAAGGAGGCCATTCTGTGCATCAAGTCTACACCAGCTCTCTGCAAAGCATCTTACCCTGGTACACCCTCCCTACCCCATCTCCATAACCTCACGTATTTACCCCATTAATCCCTTAGCCTACGCATCTTGGCACACTAAGGGGAAATTTTAACACAGCCAATCCACCTAACCCGCGTGTGAGAGGAAACCGGAGCACCCGGAGGAAACCCATGCAGACACGGGGAGAACATGCAAACTCCACACAGATAGTGAGTGACCCAAGCCGGGTATCGAATCCAAGTCCCTGATGCTGTGAGGCATCAGTGTTAACCACTGTGCCACTGTGCAACCTTTGAAGCCCTTTTAAATCCTCCTCACATTGCTGCCTTGGAAATATTGGGCAGGATTTTGAGCCCACTCTCGCCGCCCATGAAATTGCCGGCGTCGGCTCGGGTTGAGGTGAAACTCAGAAGGCGCGGATCTTGCTGGTGAGATCGCAGCCATCGATTTTCGCTAGCCCTCATCGGCAATGCGATCAGATTCACTTCCACAGTGAATCTGATTTACATACATTTTAACAGATTTCCGTAACATTAAACGTCCCCCTTCCACCACCTATCGATACCACGCCGACGTGACGTCACATCAGCAAGATGTACAACAGGTTCACCCAGACATGAGCCTGTCATGGGGGTGTCAAGGTGAATATCACCTTCTGGAGGAGTGGGACAGGGCCAGGCAATCCCCTAGCAATGCCAGCTGGCCCTGCCTCATGACACAGAGAGTTTGGCACCATGCCAACCTGGAAGTGTCAGCCTGGTAGTGCCAAACCCTGACAATGGGAGCTGGGAATGCCACTGATGGCCATTTGGAGTAGGCGTGGGTGCCAGTATTGACTGTGTAGTTTGGGGGGAGGTGTCAGGATAACAGGGGGGTGGAGGGGGGCAGTGGTGGTGGCATATATGGTCGGGGGGGGTGGGGAAGGAGTCTGATGTTCAGGGGGAAAGAGGGTGGTGGTGACTGTTAGGGGTTGAGTGGTCTGATGTTCAAGGGAAGGAGGAATGGTTCATATTATTCAGGCAGGGGTATGAGTGCCAACTTCTATCAGGGGTAGGGGAGAAGCCTCCAAAACTTGCATGATGGGTTTGTGGGAAATATATTCAAGCTCTGACCAGAGTGCCCTTTAAACAATGTTCTCCAATCTCACTGCAGATGGAGTTTGCCAACATGTTTAGCCTCCCATCTCCCCGCTCCCCCCCCTCCGCCTCCACCCCCCGAATCACATTGTGAAACTCAGTTGGTTGTTATTTTTTGACAGAGCGTGGTACAATCTGGAGAGAAACACACCATTCTCTTGCTGGAACCAACACTCTGCCAAATTCTGGTAAGATTGCCCCCATCATATCTGCTCCCCACATCCAAATCATTCATATAGATTGTGAACATCCAAGTACCAATCCTTATGCAACTCCACTAGTCACAATCTGCCACCTGAGGACAATTCTAATCTCTCTTTTCTGTTCATTAGAAATCCTTAATCCATGCCAGTATGTTACTACCTCAATCACATGTGCTCTCATTTTGTTTACTAACCTCCTGTGTGGAATCTCATCAAAAGCCCTCACAAGATCCAAATATACCGCATCCAGTGGTTTCCCCTTATCAACCCACTGATTATATCCTGAAAGATTCCCAACAGGTTTGCCAAAACTGATTTCCCTTTTATAAATCCATGTTGACTGGGCCCAGCCCTAGTAATATTTTCGAAGTACCCAATTATCACATCCTCCATAACAGATTCTAGCATTTCCATCACTACAGATGTCAGGCTAACAGGGCTGTAGTTCCCTGTCTTGTCTCTCCCTCCTTTCTTAAATAGTGGCTTTATATTTGCTTTCTTTCACTCTGCGGTGACCATTCCAGAATCTATAGAATCTTAGAAGATGACCA
This sequence comes from Carcharhinus amblyrhynchos, assembly GCF_965287045.1. Lineage (NCBI taxonomy): Eukaryota > Metazoa > Chordata > Chondrichthyes > Carcharhiniformes > Carcharhinidae > Carcharhinus > Carcharhinus amblyrhynchos. The sequence goes on along the minus strand of NC_137340.1, from coordinate 13,014,342 downwards.
CCAGTGCATCCACTATCTCGACAGCCACCTCTTTCAATACTCAGGGATGTACATGACTAGATGCAAGGGATTTACCAACTTTCAGTCCCATTTAATTTCTTCAGTACTACTTCATGACTAAGACCTTTTTTTTCAGTTCCTTATTCTTGCTAGTCCCTTGGTTCTCAATTACTCATCAGAGATTTTTTTGCATCTTCCTCTGCGAAATCATACTAAAGTCTTTGTTTAGTATCCCTGCTATTTCCTATTGACCTTTATAGGTTCTCCTATCTCTGCCTGTAATGGGCCCCACCATGTCTTTGCTAATCATTTCCTCTCTACAAACAGGTAAAGGTTTTTACAATTTGTTTTGATTTTTCTCGCTCATCTACTTTCAAATTCCATTTTCTCTTTCTTAATTAATTTCTTAATCCTCCTTTGCTGAATTCTAAAATACTCCCCATCCTCAAGCTTGCTACTTTTTTAACAACTCTATAAGCTTTTTCCTTTGAGCGAGTATAATCCTTAACTTCTCCTGTTCATGGCCGGGTTATCTTTTCTATTGAGTTTTCATCGCTCAAAGGAATGTAAACCAAATATTAATTCTTTAACTGCTAGCCATTCTCTGTCTACCTCCATACCTTCCAATATTGTTGCCTAATCTATCCCAGGCAACTTGCCCCTCATTCCTCTATAGTTTTAGAAACACAAAAACATAGAAACTAGAAGCAGGAGTAGGCCATTCGGCCTTTTGAGCCTGCTCCGCCATTCATTATGATCATGGCTGATCCCACCTTCCCCCATACCCCTTGATCCTTTTAGCCCCAAGTGCTATATCCAATTTCTTCTTGAAATCACACGATGTTTTGGCCTCAGCTACTTTCTGTGGTAGTGAATTCCAAACATTCACCACTCTCTGGGTGAAGACATTTCTCCTCACCTCAGTTGTAAAAAGTTTACCCCTTACCCTCAAAGTATGACCCCTAGTTTTGGATTGCCCCACCATTGGGAACATTCTACCCTGTCTCATCTTGTTAGAATTTTATAAGTTTCTATGAGATCCCCTCTCACTCTTCCAAATTCCAATATCATCCTGACCCACTTAGCCTCTCCTCATATTCTTTATTTAAATGTAAGATCCTACATCATTTTCAATTCTATCATATAATGGTCACTCTTCCCTAAAGGCTCCTTTACAACAAGCTTATTAATTAGTCCTTTCTCAATGCACAATACTACACATGATAATAGCCCACACTTTATTTGTTTCTTCCACTAAATTGTTCTGGAAAACCCAGGAAATTGTCCTCCACAGTATTAGTGCTAATTAAATTTACCCAGCCTAAATGTAAATTGAAGTCCACCATGATTACTGTATTTGCTATATTACCGTTGTTACACACACATCTAATTTCCTGATTTATACCATGCTCGACATTACCACTACTATTTGGTGGCTGATAAACAACTACCAAAGTTGTCTTCCTCTTGCTGTTTCATAACTTCACCCAAACTAATTCTGCATCTTGATCTTCCAATCTAAGATTCTTTCTAATCTCATATATTATCAGCAGTGCAATCACCTGCACCCTCACCCCTTTCCTTTTGGCTTATCCTTTCTGAATGCTGTACACCCTTGAAGATTCAGTGCCCAGCCTTGGTAACCCTACAGCCACATCTCCAGAATAGCAAATAGACCGTGGCCTGAATGTTAACAGCTGTTCACGCCTCCTGGAGTTTTCCATCCCTGTACAGTGCACGGAGATTTGGCTGAATGCCAAATTCTCTGATCTTGTTGCAGCTGGAGTGTGGTGCGAACTGCCGATAAGACCGCACTCATACCTTTTTCCTTCTATTTGTGCCTTCAGTTCATCCATCTTGCTGTGAAATGTTGCGCGCTTTCAGATGTCTTTTCATTATTTTCACAACCTCTAGCCTTTTCTGCTGGTGCACTTTTAAGTTTGTACATTCTGTCCCGTCCTCCCACCTCTAATTAGCATTGATCTTCTTGCATTGTCCTCTCTCTTTAGTTTTTTGCATCTTGCTTCACTTGATCTCTAACCCACACAATTTAGTTTAAAACCTTCTGTACCACCCCAGTTATGTACATGCTAAAACACTGGTTCCAGCACAGCTCTCGCTAAAGATATTCTGGGCGTTAACCTCATTTCAATATATTTAAATGAAGTTAGACGTAACTAAAGGATTTCCCTGGAATATGTTCCCCTCCCCCCTACTGAATATTGATACGCTGCCAACTCGATGTCACATTGGTGAGGTTTACAGCAGGCTTTTAAATGCTTGAAGCAGTCAAAAGAAACCCAATGGGACCACAGTAAGTACAGCCTCCTCGGGTGGAGAGGAAAATGCCCTGACACTGCCCCCCCCAACACTGTCCTCTGACAATGCCAACCTGGCAGTGCCTGGGCAGGCTCTCTAGAAGCCCCATTTGTGGAGGGGTGGGGGGAACGGGGGTTTCCCTTATGTGTAGGAGGAGATCTAACTGAATGGCAGAATGCATTAAACTGGCTAAATAGTCTACACTGGTTTCCACTAATTTATTGAGAATTTAGGAACACTGGATCAGACAAACAGGTGCAAATAAGTAAAAAAGAGTGAAGAGAATAATTATTATTAAAAATATTTATTGAAAACTGGTGTAGTGAATAACAGTAGTTAGTCAAGCAGTTCTCAGAAAATGAAAACCTTGTTAGTGATGATAAACCTTCAGTAAACCACGATGATATATAAATGTGGAAAGTCCATTTTTTGGAGTGCTCTACTAACTAGCAACTGTTAACGCGGCTCACAAATATGTAAGATATTCCAGTTGGCACATTACGAAAGTTTCTTGCACTGTTCAGTGTGTGCAAACCATAGTTTTGCCTGTTCAATATCAATACAAAACTATCAGGAGTAGTTCATATCACATTTTTATTCAAAAGCACTTTCACAGCAGGATGATGGCAAACAGCACAATGTCCCAGGTTTTGCTCAGGTAGCTTTTGGTGTCATTATTACACTGAAACTGACAGCCGCTCCTGGAGACCACACACGTGCAGAATAATTCAGGTAACCAGAGGTTGCCATTAGCGATTGTAAGTTTCTCCAGGGTAGCTGTTGAGCCATGTGCGGAACTCAATTAACAGGAAATCTATCAATTGATTAAAAAATTGCACTATTTATGGTGCAAAAGCCCCTATAAATGTTGCACTTTGTTGAATGAGGTGTTTCTAAGCTGGAACACTAACTTTGTATTTACTGTTTGACACACTTCCCCTCAAAGATCCCCATATTTTGTAATTTATTTTAATTTCGCTAATCTTAACTTTGATCTTAATCCAATTATTTTCAATGTGTCATGAGCTGAAAGATTGTAAGGCCTTTCTCTCCACTTTTGTTGAGGTATTTAAAACAGAATTGAGGGGAAACAGCTATCCCTCAAAGGGTTACGAAAGAGTGGAATTCGCTCCCCCAAAGTGCTGGGACAATGAGAAAATTTAAGGCGGAGTTAGACAGATTTTTAATTGGTAATGGGTTGAAGGGTTGTGGGGAGAAGGCTGGAAAATGAGGATGAGGAGCATATCAGCCATAATCGAATGGTGGAGCAGACTCGATGGGCCAAATGGTCTAATTCTGCTCCTATATCCTCATTAAGTAATGAGCTCATGGAGTGCTATTGCCCTACTACTGACTGCAAGGAAACAGAATCAATCGTCCTGTGTTGCACTTATTGTTGAAGAATTGGAGGTATAAGTAAGTTTTTTTTCATAAATCCCTTTGTTCTATTCTCTACATTGTTCAGTGCTAGCAATATTGCAGTATACAGTACATACAGTTTTCAAATAAGTAATTGTACCAGACCTACAGGATGAAGAAAGACTCAATATAAAGAAACCCTTTAATTATAATTCATTACAGTACAAGAAAAATCAATTTATTGCATTCTGCTTGAATAGAATTCTTAGTATTAATTTTCCTACGTCTGTAAATACCCGTTTTAAAAGATGGCAGAGTAGATTTTCAGCTGTGACATCTGGACATTAAATTATTACTTGACTCAAGCGCAAAAGAGGAAATTGGAAGGGAATGTTGCAAGTTCATTACAAAGTCTTTTCCTTCCGTTCACTGAATCAAGTTGAAATTAGGGAGGGCTATGTTACATTCCAAGCCCATGTTCACTACACTTCCACTCTTTGTATCATCAGCAAATTTGCTGATCCAAATTACCACATTATCATCCAGATCATTGATATAGAACATAGAACATTACAGCACAGTACAGGCCCTTCGCCCTCAATGTTGCGCCGACCAATGGAACCAATCTAATGACCCTCTAACCTAAACTATTCCAATGTTATCCATATGCCTATTCACTGATGACAAACCACAATGGACCCAGCACTGATCCCTGTGGCACACCACTAGTCACAGGCCTCCGCTACCACTCGCTAGCTTCTTCCATTGAGCCAATGTCTAATCCAATTTACTACCTCTCCATGTATACCTAATGACTGAACCTTCTTAACTAATCTCCCATGCAGGACCTTGTCAAAGGCCTTTCTGCAGTCCATGTAGACAATGTCCACTGCTGTCTCTTCATCCACTTTCCAAGGCCCAAAGTTTTGCTGATTTCTCTAGCAAAACCTTTAAATTGGTAGCTGGGCACAGGATAAGTACTTATTTTAGACCCATGGTATTTGTTTTAAATTCAGCTAATGCATTTGTGTTTAATTGGGTCTCCTCTGTGTGATGGGGTGGTGGGGGGAGGGATTCAGCGTAGAGTTTTGATCAGGTTAATTAACAGGGACAGAGTCATGTGCTTAATGAGAGGAGCTAAGCTTGCAGGAAAGAAATACTGTTTCTCAGTTTAATTTTATAAAAACAAGCAGTTGCTGCTTGGGCTGCAGGTTATTCACAGGTTAAACAGATTATTCTCTCTCTCTCTGAAAAGACTTCTCTGAAAGATCCAAAGCCTGGTAATCTAAGACAAGTATACCTGTGTTTTGCAAACTAATTTTAAAGAGTTTAAGTCTATCATATTGATTGAATTAGAGCTCATAGGAATAGTTAGCAATTGTATCTTGTTAAGTTTCAGTATTGTCCAATTGTTGAAGATGAAGCTAATTCATTTGTTAAAGTTAACCTGTGTTGTTAAATAAAGTTTGTTCTGATAAAAGCTTCCTGTCTGTAGAATCACCCCTGGTGTCAAAAATCCTATTCTCACCAAAATAGTTCATGTCTGGTTTAGCTTCATAATACTCCTTGGCATTTCTGATCTGATACATTAACATGATAAGAGCAGCTCCTCAGATCTACCACTCCAACGCCTGCTGCTTAAATTGTCAATCAATTTAACCACGATTTTTCAATTCATTTTTATCTGGTCATGCCTGGAATAGTAAATCAGCCAGCCATTGAGCATCGAACCATACAAGCCTGCCCATGATAACTTGCAATCCATAACAAATCCTAAAATTATTAAATGGCCCAAATGAAAAGCATCTAGACAGGCACCGAATCCATTGTTGTGCCATTTTCACTTGCACCCAGCCTGCTTCTTTCGGTCGTATCCTCAGCTGGAGAAATAATCTTTAGGATGTTTTCAGCAGCACGGACACATTTTGCCTTGTTGAGAGTGGCAATCAGTAGAGGAAAGGCTCCCTTCCCTCCATGACCCTGGAGCCAGGAGGACAGTATTTCATAGCCCTGCCGACTTTTATCGTTGTAGTAATCAGCTTCAATCTGTTGCAGTTTTGGTTCACCAAGCCCTAATCTTAGCCCAAGATCATGGAACTTTCTCGGTTCAATTTCTGCCACAATTGAATTCAGATCCTCCGCAGAAAGCTCAATGTCTGTTCAAGAAGGAAAAAAGAGGGACCTTACTTATTTAGTACCAAATCTCATTGCTCATAAAAGCCTGCAGAGTACGGACAGGACTTTCCACCTCCTCTGGGGTACGTTTCATAGCAGAGGAGCCTGTCCACCATTGGACAGTGATGGGATTTTCTGTCAATGGGGATTCCATTTTATGTAGCCCCCTTCCCCAACCCCACCCACAGCTGGAAAGCCCACAGAGGGGGTTCGCCATCGGCACGACTGGAGGATCCCGCCAGCAAGAATGGCTGGAAAATTCCGGCTGATATATTCATTTACATTCACGCTATCACCGATATTATAAAACTGTTGAAGCCAGCAGCTACTTTCTGCACATAACCTCCACTGTGAAGTGCCCAGGTTCACAGTATAGACTCCACAAAGGAAGATAAAAACCGTGACAATAGCAAAACAGAAAAATAGCGAACTGAACAGGCTGCCCTCGAGTAATGAGAAGATCGAGCAGTAACCTGACAAGAGGATTACCAAAGGATTTGGTACAATAAACAGGGAGGTGTTTTCACTTGTGACGGGAGTTTAAAACCATGGGCCAAATTTAGGCAGTCACCAATAAATCCGGCAGAGAAATTCAGGAGAAATCCTACTCAGGTTACAATGTGGAACACATTACCCCTTGGAGTAGTCGAGATAATTGGCATTTAAAGGAAAGCTAAATAGGCAGGAGGGAGAAAGGAATATAGGAATTTTGGGGCCTTGGACAGTGAAGGAAAAAACATAGAAAATTGGGGCAGGAATAGGCCATTTGGTCCTTTGAGCCTGCTTTGTAATTCAATATGAGCAAGGCTAATCCTCTATATTTCAATACCATTCTCCAGTACTACCCCCCCCCCACCTCCACTCCTTGACACCATTAGTGTCTAGAAATCCAGGTCCTGAAATATATTCAATGATTTGGCCTCCAAGGCATTCTGTGGCAGAGAATTCCACAGGTTCACCACCCTCTGAGTGAAGAACTTTCTCCTCAACTCAATCCTAAATGACCTACCCATATCCTGAGACTATGACCCTTTGCTCTAGGCACCCCCTTCAACCCAAGGAAACAACATCCCTGCTTCCAGTCTGACCAGCTTGTCAGAATTTAATGTGCTGCAATGAGATGCCCTCTCATTCTTCCAAATTCCATTGAATACAGGCCTAGTTGACCTAATCTCTCCTCATACGACAATCCTGTCATCACAGGAATCAATATGGTGAACCTATCCTTTCTTAGATAAGGTGACCAAAATTGCACACAATACTCTAGGTGTAGTCTCACCAAGGCCCAGTACCAAGAGAAGGTAATAAGGCAGATGTTATGTATCCTGCATTTTCATGGAAAGGGGTCATAAAGAAGGGGACAGGTTATTTGGATGATAGAGGAGTGGGCCATAGTGGGTGACTTATGTGGATTGGAGCACAAACAAGAAGATGGGCTGATTGGCCTCTTTCTGTGCTATTCATTCTGCCTTCTACAGAAGACCAAACATCGGGACATAACGATGAAATGATTAGATAGCACCAGCTTGCATTGTTCCTGCAGGCTCTTGCAAGAAAAACAGCTGGGGGTATGAAGTTCTAGCTTTGAGACCCTGTGAGGGACCGAGCTAGAGTTAAGATGACACAATAAGTCCTACTTCAGTGCAGTGAGGGGAGGGAAGGGGAAACCAAGGGGTTGGAATTTTCCTGTCCCGCCCACCACAGGAATCACAGCAGTTGGGACATGGACCATGTGCCATGCAAAGGTTCGTTGACCTCTGATAGGATTTTCCAGCCCTGGGGGCGAGTGCGACCAGAAAATCCCACTCCAAGTCTACAGTCAGAAGCGTAGTCATCGTAATTGTGTGTTAACAATATAAGATAGTGGCAGCTAATAAACGAATAAGTCAATTTATTTATTCATGATGCACTGCCCTTAACCTGAAGAACAGCAGAATACTAACCATCCTGACGTACATTTGGGGAATGTATCAGCATAGCTATTCATGTTTTAAATTGAATCAAACTGTCAGGGCACCAATGGTGAGGGGTAACAGTAATAAAGTGCCTGCTAGCTCTCAACAATGGTCTAGAATGTTAAGTGCTCTGGGGCGCAGACTTTATATCCCCAAGGCTGGAGCAGCACTATGCAGCAGAGAGCCATCTCTGGCTGAAGAGCCAAGGGTCACCGATTTAAAATGATCACACAGAGGAGTGAATCTCAGAGAGATTTCTTTATGCAGGGATTATGTGGGGAACAGGTGGATTATGAGTTAGGTGGCAGATCAACCATGATCTCTCCACATGGCAAAACAGCCTTGAGGGGGCCAAATGGCCCACACCTTTTCTACACCATTCCTACAAGCGTAAAGTACCTTGGGATGAGTCATCACTGAAACAGGGAGCTTGCATTTTTAAGAGAGAAGCAGGGAAATATTTGAAGAGATGGATGCAAGGATATGGAGAAAGAGCAGGGCGATGGATCCATTCTGGGAAATACTTAGTGGGTCTGAATGCATCCCAGAGCAAGAAACAGAGTTAATGGCCTAAACACTCTGACCCCGCCCATTGCAGAATGAGCACAGATGGGATAGAAATGAGACAGACCAGCAAAAGGGCTGGATGATTTTCAGTGGCAATTGTGGGAGGGGAAAGTCCCACACATTTCGTCAGAACTGTTAAGTGTTCTGACTAAAGGTCATTGACCCTGAAAGATGAGTTCAGTTTCTCTCTGTTCGGACGCTGCCAGAGCTGTGGAATATTTTAAAACACTTCCTATTTTCACTTGTCAGCATTTGGCACAGTCTGCTTTGAGGATTCGTTTGAGATTGCTCTGGCAAAGGGCTAGCATTGTGATAGGTTGATCAGTATTGTTCTGGTTTGTATAGTCCCACGGGTTAGCAACACAGAAGTAACTAGTTGAAACTTAAGTCAACTGCAATTCTGTGTCATCCTGTTCTGCTTAAGTGACCAAAAATATCTCTGGAAACAATTGGCTCAGGCCTCTACATTGGTGTAACGGTATCAGCCACCTTACTGACAAAGGTGGTTCGTTAATCCTGCAGCTCTCTGATTCATGGCTGCAGTTCCGCCATGCAGAGGACTGTCCCTTTAACCACAGTTATCCAGAGACCCAGGGTGATGCTCTGGGGACCCAGATTCAAATCCCACTGCAGCAGATGGTGAAATTCAAATTCAGTAAAAAGCTGGAATCTAACGATGACCATGAAACCGTTGTCAATTGTTGTAAAAACCCATCTGGTTCATCAATGTCCTCGAGGGAAGGAAATCTGCCATCCTTGGCTGGTCTGGCTACAGACCCACAGCAATGTGGTTGACTCTGAAATACCTTCTGAAATGGAGGGTAGTTAGGGACAGACAATAAATACTGGCCCAACCAGTGACACCCACATCCCTTAAACAAACAATAAAAGCTATGCTTTGGCAATCACATTGTGAAGCTGACTGCCTTAATAAAGCCAGTTGATGATTATTGGCTCAACCTCAAAAGGTGTATAAATGTCACAACTGGAACAGTTGTGGCGGGGGCAGCGGAGGGTGGGGTGGGGTGGGGTGGGGTGGGGTGGGGTGGAAGAGAAGGGAATAGGGGGAAAACCACGTGGAGTTTATGGCCAGAATCCTCCAATGCATAGGCATTAGGAGAAGTAGGTAATTCATTCCTTCGAGCCTGCTCTTACAATAAGATCATGGCTGATCTCTTCCTGATCTCAAATCCACCTCCCTTCTCTCTACCTGCTCCCCATATCCCTTTAACCCATTTTTTAAAATCAAAAGCTCTTTCTTGAAACCATTTCATGATACGGACTCCACCATGCTACAGGGCAGCAAGTTCCACAGATTCACCACCTTCTGCGAGAAGTAGTTCCTCCTCCTCTCAACCTATACTTGTGACCTCTTGCCCCACAAGGGGAAACATTTGGTTTACGTTTGCACCCCGCCACCTCTGCCGGCAAGAACGGAAAATTCGGCGCTCAGCCCAATCTCCATTCACATCAGCGAAGAATCCCAGCCGCAAGTGAGGTCAGAGAAATCCAGCCTATATTGCTGCTGAGCTGTGTGTAGAATAAACTTGCTGAAGGTAAAAGACAAGTTGCTATATCATTCCTTTATCATATACTAGCTGTTAATATCAGTACACAACTGAATGACATTAATTCATTTTCATTGCAATAATCCCTTGCAAGCCTGCCTGTCTCCAGGCGACTATTTACTGAAAAGGATATAGCCTAAGCTGGACCCAAAACGGAGCCATGAGAAAGTGCACTTGTTGTTTTTGACGGTGTACAGTACCTGGTACCTGCAAAAATAAAGAGTAAAATAATTAGAATACGAGTTATCACACGGTATAAAACCAAAACGGGGATCGAGGTGCAGTGGTGAAACTTGAAATGACGGTTGTCAGGACACTCGAGTTCCAAGATTCAATTCAGCCCTCAAACTGGTCCCAGATACATAAAGTTCATTGTACAGAGTGTAACCAAGTGTTTAAAAATGTTGCAATCAGTGTATTGGAGTGTGAAGGGAATTTCTAACCATTCGTGAGGTTTTCAAAAGCAAGACAAGAATTCAGAGACTGTTACCTCTGCACCAGTTACCCCTCCTAATGTAGGGGAAAATAAGAGGAAAGTCCCAAACAGCCAAAATATCATTTAACATTTGTCAGTGAAGTATCTTGTGTTTTTGCTAATTTTGAATACTGGTCTATCATAACTTTTCTGTGACAATATTCATCGCACAATTACTGATTACCTGCATAAGAGGACTGCCTTACCTGATTAAGCCCTCCCCCCGAGTGAGCAATACCGGATGTGATATTGAGGGTCTGCTGCCTCTGACATTTCAGCCTTTCATTTACATGGAGAGGATATGAAAGCCCCAGGCCTGTGAATTTCTTGATCAGTGTTCCATGCGAGCAGTGCTCCCCACCAGGAATACACAATTATGATTTTGCACAGGGAAGATTTGCCAATTGCTAATGAGGTCAGTGACACTGGTAGTTTATTCATTAACCCTCTGCATGTGGGTATCACTGGGAAGGCTACATTTATTGCACATCTGCAATTGCCCTGGGAAAGGCAGTGGCGAACCATTCGACAGTGCATTATCAATTCAATTCCGTATTGTTGGATTGTTTTTAAGGATCACAGAATCCCTGCAATGCAGAAGGATGCCCAACGAGCCTGCACCGACAACAAACCCGCCCAGGCCCTATCCCCGTAACCCCACGTATTTACCCTGCCAACCCCGCTGACATTAAGAGTCAATATAGCATGGCCAATTAACCTAACCTGCACATCTTTGGACTGTGGGAAGAAATCGGGACACCCAGAGGAAACCCACACAGACACAGGGAGAACATGCAAATTCCACACAGACAGTGACCTGAGCCGGAATTGAACCCGGGTCTCTGACATTGTGAGGCGAAAGTGCCAACCACAGAGCTACCTCTTGCTCACACCTGCAATCAGGCAAGAAATCTTTGTGGTTCTGACTAATTGCTAAGAGGTGATTTTGAGCAGAGCTTCTATTTATTGTGCAATGACAAACAATTGCTTACCTCCTGCAACTGCTTGTTGGCTGAAATGGAAATAAAAGCCGGTCAGTTGCAAAATATAACTTTGTTTGCAAGATCACTTGCGTGACATCTTAATCAATACCTGAAACTATACAAAAATGCCTCTCCAAGTTAAAATTAGGACTCTAACATGTGGACTAAACTGATTACTCACAACTTTTGTGAATGGATGAAAGACAATTTCAGCTGATAACTGTAGGTACTATCACAGATTTAGTTATTTACCAACATAAAATTATTGAAACAGACAGAGGAGTTCATTTCAACCTTGCAGCACCTCCCCAACACCGTCAGGAAAATATTTTACCTTAACTCCATTAGTTTTAAAGTTTATTCATTACTGTCACAACTAAGCTTACATTAACACTGCAATGAAGTTACTGTGAAAATTCCCTAGTTGCCACACTCCAACGCCTGTTCAGGTACACTAAGGGACAATTTAGCATGGCCAAAGCACCTAACCAGCACATCTTTCAGTCTGTAGGAGGAAACTGGAGCACCCAGAGGAGACCCATGTAGACACGGGGAGAATGTGCAGACTCTGCATAGACAGTGACCCAAGCTGGGAATTGAATCTGGGTCCCTGACACTAAGAGGCAGGAGTGCTAACCACTATGCCATCGTGCCGCCCTGTACTTGCCAAAAGCAAAGTAATGGAGAGTGCAGAAGCACTAAACTGTGATCCAAGATCAAATGTCAATAGCCAATACCGGCCATCAATGGATTTTTTATTGATTTTCAGATTACCAATGTCCAATGCATATTCATAGAATTGAATCACGGAATCCTGCAGAAGCAGGCTATTCGGTCAATCAAGTCTGCACTGACAGAACATCCCAAGCAGATGCTATGACTGTAATCCCACATATTTACCCAACTAATCCACCTAACCTACTTAGGACACTAAGGGCCAATTTAGCATGGCCAATCCATCTAACCTGGACATCATTGGGACTGTGGGAGGAAACCGGAGCACCCGGAGGAAACCCATGCAGGCACGGGGAGAATGTGCAAATGCCACACAGACAGTGACCCAAGGCCAGAATTGAACCCGGGACTCTGACGCTGTGATTCAGCAGGACTAACCACTGTGCCACTCCAATTGCTCCCCAAAAGCAACTGAAACTTTACTTTTGAATTAGATGCAACTCCACTGGGTGAGAATACTCCCCCTACTTTAAACATAATATCCAACCCACTCTTCACAAGCATTCAGCAGCTATCTCTATGGGAACAAATGCCTCAACTCACCACGGGCCCAGAATTACACTGGCCTGCCCGCCACAAAAATTGGGGTGAGTGAAGGCCAGAGCATGGGAAGATCCATTGACTCAGGCGTGACTTTACGGTTTCAGGATGAGTGAGGATATAAAATTCCGTCCCAGGAGTGTAAACATTGATATGAGCGCATTCCAATCTGTACCTCTCTACGGGATTAGAATTAGTCAATGCTGGTTTCCTACATAGAGATAAGGTGTAAAACTAGGAAAAGAAGCTATTTTATGTTGTCAGTTGCATTCAAGTGAACCACAATATTGCATAGGTGCAGACAGCAGAATAGGAATATTGGTGTCTAATGGACTTTAGAAAATTGCATTTGATTTGATTTATTGTCACATATATTAATATATAGTGAAAAGTATTGTTTCTTGCACGCTATACAGACAAAGCATATCGTTCATAGAGAAGGAAACAAGAGAGTGTAGGATGTATTGTTACAGTCATAGTTGGGTGTAGAGAAAGATCAATTTAATGCAAGGTAAGTCCATTCAAAAGTCTGAAGGAGCAGGGAAGAAGCTGTTCTTGAGTCGGTTGGTACATGACCTCAGACTTTTGTATCTTTTCTGAAGGAAGAAGGTGGAAAAGAGAATGTCCAGGGTGCATGGGGTCCTTAATTATGCTGGCTGCTTTGCCAAGGCAGCAGGTGGTGTAGACAGAGTCAATGGATGGGAGGCTGGTTTACGTGATGGCATGTACAATGCAATCTCACCGATTGCAGTATACATGGCATACTGCAATTGGCAAGAGACAATGCAGAGTACTGATTTATGTTATGACATCTACATTTACAACAAGATTAAGTGTAAGCCTAAGTAGAGAGCAATAGATAAAAGACAAGGTGATCCTCCGACATAATGGGACATCCACAAGCTGGAGCTACATGGGCAGCTCAGTGGCACAGTGGTTAGCGCTGCTGCCTCACAGCACTGGGGCCCCAGGTTCAACTCCCAGGTTAGGTCACTGTCCATGCGGAATCTGCACATTCTTCCCATGTCTGCATGGGTTTCCTCCAGGTGTTCTGGTTTCCTCCCACAGGCTGAAAGATGTGCTGGTTAGGTGCATTAGCCATGCTAAATTCTTCTTCAGTATACTCGAGCAGGCACAAAAGTGTGGCAAGTAGAGGATTTTCACAGTAACTTCATTGCAGTGTTAATGTGAGCTTACTTGTGACACGAATAAATAGTCACTATTTATTCGACACTAATAAATAGACTTTATATCTATAGAAAGTCTTGAGACGCAACGGGCAGAATTTTCCAGCCATTCTCTCCGGCGGGATTTTCTGGTCCCATTATAGCGAACGGAGATTCGGCTGAGCGTTAAGTTCTCCCTCCTTGCTGCAATGGAAACAACTTCCCTTTTGTTTTTATCTTATTTATTGCTAGATGCTCTCATCAAATAAACTGAGTTTAGCAGTGACGCAGTGACACATTGGTTAACACTGTTGCCTCACAGTGCCTGTAAACAGCTGATAAGATCACAACTAGATTCTGAGTTTACTCTACACGCGTGCAACTTATGTGTCAGTAGATCAAAAATATACTCGTATTACGACAGTTCAGCAACAGTAATTTCAATCAGTAAATAATTACCATCTGCTGGCTTCTGTGGCTGTAGATAAGAAACAAATCAAATTAGAAACATGTCAGAAGTAGATGAACAGATATCACAGCATTAACAGATTTACCACAGCATCAGCCTGGGTTTTGTGTTCCAGTCTCTGCAATGGAGCTTGAAGTCACAACCATCAGACTCAATATGCTGAGTCAAAGGAAATGACTTTGAAATGCCCCAAGTGTTAGACATGGTTCAAAACATTTATTGTTAGCAAATAAAATTGCGAGTGATGTAACTTTACTGTGGAAAAGACCTGCAAATGGATCATAGACCAGCAGGAGGTGGTGACATTGTGATATTGTCACTGGACTAGTAACCCAGAGAACCAGACTAATGCTCTGGGGAACCAGGGTTCGAATCCCACCACAGAAGATAGCGAAATTTGAGTTTAATAAAAATCTTGAATTAAAAGCCTAATGATGTTGATTGACATAAATACCCATTTGGGTATTACCCGGTCTGGCCGATGCGACTCCAGATCTTAATGGGGTTACAGAGATAAGTCGGGGGACAAGGCCTGGGTAGGATGCTCTGGCAGAGTGTCAGTGCAGACTCGATGGGCCGAATGACCTCCTTCTGCACTGTAAGGATTCTATGAACTTACACTCAAGCCTGCCAGTGACTTTCAAATGTTGAAGGTTTCAAACTCCCATTTTTTATCTTAAATTTTTCTTTATTTTCTAAGGATACTCTTATCAAATAAACTGAATTTAGCGGTGGCACAGTGGTTAGCACTGCTTTGTCACAGCGCCAGGGGCCCAGTTGAATTCCAGCCTTGGGTGACTGTGTGGAGTTTGCACGTTCTCTCCGCGTCTGCGTGGGTTTCCTCTGGGTGCTCCGGTTTCCTCCCACAGTCCAAAGATGTGCGGGTTTGGTGGATTGGTCATGCTAAATTGCCCCTTAATGTCCAAAGATGTGCAAGTGAAGTGGATTAGCCATGGTAAATGTGTGGAATTATGGGGATAGGGTGGGGAGAGTGGGCCGGAGTAAAATGATCTTTCAGAGAGTCAATGCAGACTTGATGGGCCAAGTGGCCTCCATCTGTACTGTAGGGATTCTATGAAATAGAATTTCAAAATACAATCACATCTGGTGTTTCATGCATCAAAGAATTACATTATTTTAAATTATCTATATTTATAAAATAATGAAATTAGTATTTACCACAATCTGAAAATCTCCTGACTTATTGCCTGAAATTACAAAAACAATATTTTACCAGTGTCAGATGTGTAGACTCTTTGCCAAGTTGAAATTAGTTATAGGATTATTGATGGCTAAAAGGTAACAACATTAAGGCTAATTACCATTGCTTAAATTACTTTTCAAGAAACAGCTTGAAATATTGTTAAAGAGATTATAAGTTTCAAGTTGCAATTCAGAAGGTGAATTCCATAAGAATAGAGGAATTCTTGCTGCTTTTGCCAGCAACAACTTTACTCCAGTTACTCCTGCTATAGTACCTTAGAGAGAATCAACCCAGTCATGTTTGAGTTGCATCTCGGTAACTGATCATAAGAACATAAGAAATAGGAGCAGGAGTAGGCCATCTAGCCCTTCGAGCCTATTCAATAAGATCATGGCTGATCTGTCGTGGCTCAGTTCCACGTTCCCGCCTTCTCCCCACAACCCTTAATCCCCTTGCCTATCAAAAACCTATCCACCTGTGTCTTAAATATATTTAGCGAGGCAGCCTCCACCACTTCAACGGGCAGAGAATTCCAGAGATTCACCACCCTTTGAGTGAAGAAGTTCCTCCTCAACTCCGTTCTAAACTGCTCCCCCCTTATCTTGAGGCTGTGCCCTCTAGTCCTACTGTCCTTTCTGAGCGGGAAGAGCCTCTCCACCTCTATCCTATCCATCCCATTCATCATCTTATATGTCTCAATGAGATCTCCCCTCATTCTTCTAAACTCTAACGAGTACAAGCCTAGTTTATTCAGCCTCTCACTGTCCTTGTGAAAAAAACTAACCTCTTCCTCTCTGAAAATATGAACTAAGTGGGCAAGAAATTGCTGCCAGCTATTTGCTCATTAACATACTAAGGATTTACTACGCCCTACCATGCCAACAATGTAGCATATACAATTTGAGGATTTCTTGACTGTGCATTTACACAAAGATTCGATTAACAATGAATGGGTACTTGCTGAATTGGTTTTACAGTAGCATCCTAGTTGACATGTGAAAGGAAAGACAGACTAGTACTCACATGGAGCTTTTTGCAACCTTAGCGTATTCTTAAGAACTTTACAGTCAGCAAAGTACTTTCAAACTGCAACCACTCTCATAGTGCAGCAACTCACTTGTAGACAACAGATTCCTATAAATAGAAATGTGATATCAACTAGATAACCTGTTTCTGTAATGTCGGCTGAGGAATCATAATGTCAAGGCTATTGTCGTGGAAGTGCTCATTGAGGAGACCTTGAGACTTCTATTTTTAAACATGAATCCTTTATTGGTAGCCTTTAACTATTTACCAGTCCAGGATATGATCATGCATGTTGCTGCTCCACCCTGGCTGTCTGCTTAAGAGTGTTGCCTCTAGACTGTCCTCTAAGACTCCCTTACCATGTGACTCTATACATCATACTGTAAGCAGTGCCATTCTTCAGGCTTAGGTTAACCTTTCTCTGCTGGGCACCTTTACATTACACTGGCACGCAGGCACACATCACAATAGCTAGCAATGCTCACCACTATCATTGGGTAAATAAGACAGCAAGTTTTGGAATAAGCATGTGCATAGTTCATTGTAGACATCCTGGACAGAAATAGCATCTATAGGGTCTGTCTTTGCATTCTGGCACCGAAAAGATTGCCAACCTTGTGAATTTGCTGCACCCACCCACATTAGTAATGGGTGGTAAAATTAGAACTAATGCCATTACACTTTTAAAAAGGGTGTTTTCTTCAGTCTGTGTCTTTTCTCTCTCTCCCTTAATCTGAACTGCATTTGCCAGTCTTTATTTAGCTTTGTGTACATGAAGAACACATTTTTCTGCTGTTTACTCCCTGGTTTAGGCTCTGGAATGTCTCAGTGAGATTCTTCAGTCCGATGGGGTGAAAATCCTAGCTGTGTCTTTCCCCACTCAAACACAATACTGACCTCCGCCTCCTATCATGTGTCTGCCACCCTGGAATAGATAGCATGTTAAAGGACAACTATCCTAAGACTCCCGCATAAATTCTCTGGGCACCTATCAGTAAGGCAAGCATCATTTCTTCAATGCTGACCATAAAATTCAGGCTATGTTTTGTTGAGATCACAAGAAAAACGTTTAACAAAGGTCTGTTTTCAAAACAAGCACATTAGTAATGGGGTCCTCCATCCCTAACAGACAGTTCAAAAGGAACAAGTTTTTTCCCTTATTCCAAATGCCTGGACATAAAACGCATTTCAGTAATTTTCTTTGTAATCAGTATTGTTGATCAATATTAAAATGGATAAGATTAAGTTGCTATTTTTAACAAGAGTTAAACAGACCAAGCTTTTTTTGACTCACATGGGAGGAGATGTCTTTTGAAGTACAGAACAGTTACAACTGCAATCAGACCAATCACCACACCAACCACCACACCAACCACCACACCAGTATTCGATGATTGGACATCTGCAAAACAGAAAAATATAAATAATGAGGAGGATTCAAGAACGACAGCAAATACTCGGTTAGAGTGACACTGGTGATTATCACCACCGTGACCTTGTCCTAAGAGTACAGCAGTAAGGAGAACCTGTCCCCTTATGAACAACACAATTACAGCTACCAAAAGAGAACATGCTGGAAAATCTCAGCAGGCCTGGCAGCATTTGTAAGGAGAGAAAAGGGCTGACATTTGGAGTCTAGATGACCCTTTGTTAAAGCTAAAAGGCTTAGAAAGTGGGAGATATTTATACTGTAGGGTAAGGGAATGAAAGATGAGCCATTGCCACAGAAACAAGGGGAAAGGCTGCTAATGGCAGTCCATTGAGGGACTAGAAGGTGCAAATGGCCAAATGGCAGAGAAGCTGAAATCAGAGGGTAAACGGTGAAAGATGAAGATGTGGGGGGAGAGAAGTGGGAGGTAAAATTGAGAAATAGGCGGAAAAGGGAAAGCAAAGGGGGAGAAAAGGTAAGGAAAGGGGGGATAAAATAGGGGGGAAAAGAGTGGGGAAAAAAGAAAAACAAAGAAAGACAATAAAGAAATAAAAAGAGAACAATTAAAAATTAAATGGAATGAAAACAAAGGGGTCAAAGTAGGGTAGAGATAATCATTTGAAGTTGTCGAATTCGATGTTGAGACCGGAAGGCTGCAACGTGCCAAACCAGAAGATGAGATCCTGTTCCTCCAGTTTGTGTTGAGCCACAATTACAGGTAAGTCACTGCAGTCATATTGTTGTCACCTTCTCTCTAAACCTTGTGGTGTCCATAAATGTGATTTTGATTGGATTTATTATTATCACATATACCAAGATACAGTGGAAAGTATTTTTTTTACATGCGATCCATAGAAATCATGCCATATATAGCTCACGAAGCAGGGTGGCATAGTGGTTAGCTCATCTGCCTCACAGCGCCAGGGACTTGAGTTTGATTTCCAGCTTTGGTCACAGTCCAGGTGGAGCTTGCATGTCCTCCCCGTGTCTGCGTGGGTTTCCTCTGGGTGGCCTGGTTTCCTCCCACAGTCCAAAAGCTGTTCAACGTTTGGTGCATTGGCCATGCTAAATACTCCCTCAGTGTACCTAAATAGGTGTTGGAGTGTGGCAACTAGGGATTTTCACAGTAATTTCATTGCAGTGTTAATGTAAGCCTACTTGTGACACTAATAAATAAACTTTAAACTTAAAAGCCGCCATCTTGAAACACAGATGTAGTCAATCCACAGTGAGATCAGTAACATATTCCCAAAATTCTCTCTCTTCTCCATGTTATGGAAATGGCTGCAAGTATTTTAGGGCCTTGTGTCTACACAACACAATGCAGCAGGCTGGCAACCTTTGCAAACTGTCCAATGAGTGGGTGAGTCACTTGGACCAGAAACACAGACAAGAAAATACTGACAATTCCATCCTGCCCGATCCTCGTAGTTTTGAATCATAGAATCCCTACAGTGCAGAAGGAGGCCATTTGGCCCATCAAGTCTTCACCAACAGAGCTTCTTACCCAGGCTCTATTTTGCTAACCCCACGAATTTACCCTGCAAATCCCCCTAATCTTTGGAACGAAGGGGAAATTTAACATGACCAATCCACGTAACTTGCACATCTTTGGACTATGGGAGGCAACCGGAGCACCCAGAGGAATCCCATGCAGACTCGGGGAGAATGTGCAAACTCCACACAGACCGTCACCCAAGGACGGATTTGAACCCGGATCCTTGGCACTGCAAGTCAGCTTTGACAGAGGCACAGTGCTAACCACTGAGTTGAATTAAACCCTGGTGTCCTGTGCGATAGTCAGAGATACTAATTATTACACTAATTAGGTAATGCGCTTATAGTGGCTGGGATTTTCCAGCACCACGCACCACCAGCATTTTCCAGTCTTGCTGAAAGTCAGTGGACATTTGGCTCACCTGCCACAGCTCTCACAGCAGATGCCGCCACGGCGGAGCTGGAAAATCCCCACCTTTGGGCGGGATTTTCCAGTTGCAGCTGCCCTGCAACCAGGTATTTCTGTCTGAGGTCAAAAACCTTTAAATGGTCCAGCAAATTTTCCATCCTATTCGCAGCGATTCCCATGGCCAGCAGGACTGGAAAATGTACCCAATGTTTTACCCAGCAGGAGCCATGTGGTCACTTTGGAAAGGCAAGCTTGGGGAAGAAGGGAAACAAAAACCTCTGGAAAAATACCTCCCTGACCCCTTCAAGTGAAGGAAACTGGTCCAAGTGACCACTGACTCTTATTCACCTTACAGGGATCCCAGATTCAAGCACTGAGCTGCTTTGACTCCAGTGATGTCAGCCTTAGCACCGCCAATAGCTGCAATGGGCCACATGCATCCAAGTTAAATAAAGAAGAAGCATAAACTGGAGGAAAGGGTTTCCATCCCTGGGTAACTGTCCAGTCTCCAATACTGGACACACACATGCAGGGATTTTGAGAGACACAGAATATGGGTTTAGCCCTGTGAAAAGCCAGCAATTGAGAAACTAAGCCATGCTCACAGCTAGGCTCGTATCAGGAGGAATAGCTGTCTGCCTGAAATAGAAGATCAGTGACTGGGATATGCCACCTCAAATAAGGAGTCAGCTCACTATGAAACGAGGAGGAAGCGCTTTTAAAATGCTGTGCAACTAAACGCGACAGTAACTTTTAAATCGCAATTCCTCAGCATCATTTATGTTTATGAAGAAAGCCAGTATTGAAATGGTGCCAATTAGCAATGATAAAGGTAAAGTTGCCATAATCTCAGCCATTACGGGAATTGAACCCACACTGTTGGCGTCACTTTGCATCAGTAACCAGCCGTCCAGCCAACTGAGCTAAACGCAACTATAGGAACACATTAGTTGGCGCAAAATTAATTTTATCACTTATTTAAATTAGTCAGTAATTATAAAGCAGTAATATTGCTTTAAGCAGATTGTCACCTGTTTGGTGGCTGCCACATTTTAAAATTTTGTTTTGTATGATCAGTACAACAGAAAGAATGAGAGAGAGAGAGACAGACCTTTCTCCGCGCAGACTGTATCATTGTTTTCTGTGCAGGGTTGTACAATCCGCTGAGTCGTCACGTCACACCTTAGGCAGGAAACAAAAAGGGAAACAGCTGATTCTAGAAAACAGGAACAAACATTACTGGCAACACTCAGCTGGTCAGGTCTGAAATGTCAAGGCATTTTCCTTCCTTTCCCAGCTGCTGAATGACATGCTGAATCTTTCAACATGTTTCCGATTTCCAGCGTGACACAGTGTCGTGCTTCACTGGGTTTAAGTAGTTTGGATGGGAGTGCCTCCTGCACCCCCACTAACCGCGAAACAAAAGCAAGACCAGTTGGCTGCATTTGATGGGAAGATCACCACCCACAAACCTGTGATTTCCCGATAAGGGTGAGGCTCCCAGCTAGTTCAGCATTAATGTTAAGGCCCTGTTAGGATAGCACAATCAGAGGCCAAATAAAACTCCACATGCTCAGCACCAGAGCTGCAGAGAAACACTTGCTGCTGCATTTTAAACACTCAGGTTGTACGGCTGTTGACGTAGAACCACACTGTGCACCCTCTGCGAGACGGGATGCAACTGTCAAAATTCATTAGATGCCAGGGAGCTGAATGTTCAATGATATACATTTCCGCAGTATGGTTCCCCATTAGAAAGGCAATTTCAGAAAACCCAACAAGTGTGGGGTTTGAGCTCCGAGCAGCAGTGTTGCCCTGTCTGAAAAGTGGTGAGGGTAAATAGTGGAAAGTCAGCTCAGTATCTTGCCAAAATTTACGCACTGAGAATGCAGATGTTTCTACCCATGTTTTCAATGTTTTTAAAATCAAATAGTTGGTTGTGACATTGGAAAATCGCTGCTAAGCAGTGTTAATGAGATACTAACTGTAGATAGTCACTTCACTGAGACTTCATAGAAACGCTACAGTGTACAAGAGCCCATTTGGCCCAGCAACTCTGCACTAACTTTCTGACAGAGTATTTTACCCAGCGCTCTACCCGGCCCTATTCCTTTAACCCCCACACATTTATCATGGCTAATCTATCTCACTTACACATCTTGGGGCACTAAGAGGCAATTTAGCATAGCTGATCCACCTAATCTACACATCTTTAGCCTGTGGAGGAAACCGGAGTACCTGAAGGAAACCCACACATAGTGAAAATGTGCAAACTTCACACAGGCAGTGACACAAAGCCAGAACTGAACCCAGGTCCCTGGCACTGTGAGGCAGCAGTGCTAACCATTGTGCCGCTGTGCTGTCCATCCATGACTTAACTTGTGAAAAAACACTGTGTAAATTGAGGCTTATAAATGGCACACTCACCTCTGCATCAGAAAGATGTGGGTTCTTGGATTTGAGCACAGAATCAAAGCTGATACTCCATTGCACTACTAAAGGAAAGCTGCATTGTTTGAGCTACCATCTAACAGGTGAGATATTGAGCCAATGCCCTAATCTCTCAGGTAGATGTAAATGATCTTGATGCATTATTGTGAAGATTAACAAGGAAGTTCTCCTGTTGTGCTGGCCAATATGTTACTAAAATGGATTATCTCGTCATTATTACATTACCATGTGTGAGACCTTGCTCTATGTAAATTGGCTATGACTTTCTCCACACCACCATAGTGTAGTCAATGAATTACTTCAAATTGGCTGTAAATGTAGCATCTTTCATGCTGAACTCATGAAAGATGCTACATAAATAAAAACACCATCAATTAACCCACATCAGTAGAGCTAGCAATTTAATCACAGAAGTGGTTTCAGTAACATTGAACATCATCATGAACAAATAACACTCTGAAGCTAAGCAGTTTATCCAATTGATTCTCTGCATATCCGTGTGGAAAGACCTGCACACCATATTCCAGGGGTGAGGCACAAACCAGCTCACACTCTCAGGTACACAATACTGTCCTGGATTTCACAGAATACCACAGGCTGAAAATTAAATGGTTTCTTGCTGGTATTTCTCTTGTTTCACTTTACACACAGCTTTGCAGCACCTTTGACGTCCTGACGATGTTCCATAGCATTTAACGGCCAATGAATGACTTTTGAAATGTTGGGCGTTTTGTCAGCAATTGCCAATTAAGGTCATTACAATCAACTTCAGTATAGCAAGCCCCGCCCCCCCGCCCCTCCCAAAACAGCAATGAGATAACTTGTGATTTTGATAGCATTAATTAAAGGTTAAACTGCTCCTCTTCAGAAAAATGGCATAGAATTTTTTACAGACAATAATAACTTGCATTTATGTAGCAGCTTTAATACAGTTAAATGTCCCAATGCAATGCATTACCACATTAGCAAACAGGATTTAGGAGATCTTAGGAGGGGTAATTAAAAATGTGGTCAAAGAGGTAGGTTTTAAGGAGCATCTTTAAAAAAAAGAGGCTGTGACGAAGAGAGGTTTAAGAAGGAATTTGCAGAACTAATTGTCCAGACAGCCAAAGACACAGCCATAACGGTGGAGTGATTGAAGTGTGAAAGAGACTCTAGTTTAATTGGTTATTTAAAGGACAGCAATCTTTCACCACTGCACTAACACATCAGCCCAGATTACATGCTTATACTCTAAAACAGGACTTCATTCTTCTGACTCGAGACAAGGGTTCTCCCAATGCAACCAAGCTGACATTGCATCTAGAGCTGTAGTGATAGAGTTCTACAGCCCAGAAAGAGGCCCTTCAGCCCATCATGTCTGCACTGAACCATTAATCATATATCTATTCTAATCCCATTTTCAAGCATCTGATCCATAACCTATGGTGTTTCAAGTGCTCATCTAAATGTTGTGAGGGTTCCCACCTCCACCGCCTTTTAAGGCAGTGAGTTCCCACCAACCTCTGGATGAAAAAAGTTGTTCCCCAAATCCTCTGTAAATCTCCTGCTCCTTAACTTAAATCTATGTCCCTTGGCAATTGACCAGTTTCTTCCCATCTACCCTATCTCCCTCATAATTCTATACAGCTCAATGAGATTCCCCCCTTCCCCCATCCCACCCACCCATCAATCTCTGTTCTGAGGAAAACAACCCCAGGCTAACTAGCCTCCCTTCATAGCTGAAACACTCCAGCCCAGGCAACAACCTGGTGAATCTCCTGTGCAACCTCTTGAGTACAATCACCTCTTTCCTATAGTGTGGTGACCAGAACTGCACGCTGTGGCCAAACGAGAGTTTTATACCACTGCATCATAACCCCCCTACTCTTATATTCTATACTTTTGTTTCCTGGTGGACACATCAATCACAATTGCTCTTTTTTCTTACTTACTCTTTACAAGGGCGACATTTCAGGCAGTTTTCAGAAATTAGGC
Source organism: Carcharhinus amblyrhynchos (assembly GCF_965287045.1). Lineage (NCBI taxonomy): Eukaryota > Metazoa > Chordata > Chondrichthyes > Carcharhiniformes > Carcharhinidae > Carcharhinus > Carcharhinus amblyrhynchos. Next base: position 12,990,038 of record NC_137340.1, on the reverse strand, counting down.
AGAAGAAATTCTTTCGGCACTTACACTCCGTGTTATGAGTTTTATTGCATCTGGTTTTCATTTCTTGACCTGACGGAGGATAAACAGAATACAGTCTTCATCCGCAAGAGAGCACAGACTTGAGGCTAAATTTGAACTAGGTTTGATGGTCAGCGGGGAAGCCACTGACCTGAAGGAAAATTGCTCTATGGTAGGAACTTCACCCTTTCTCCGGGACAGTTTAAATCTGACACCAAATGAAACAGGCTGGCTAGGTGTGCGGCAGCAATGTCGGTGGGCAAGGAGGCTACCAATCAAATAATGGGGATCAGTTGGTGCAGTTGGCTGGGTGGTTGGTTCGTGATGCCAACAGCGCAGGTTCAATTCCCCATACCAGTTGAGATTATTTATACCTTCTCAACCTTGCCCCTTGACTGAGGTGTGGTGATCCTCAGGTTAAATCCCCACCAGGCGTCTGGGACTATGGCAACCTACCAATCAAATTGGAGTGTTTACACAGCAAACGAAGGCACTTAAAATCCTTCATTTTTAATTTAAATTTCCAGAGAATAAAACAGAAATGTGACTGTATTAAGATGGAGGCCAATATATAGGTAAATAAACTTTTAGTAAAGAAAACGCTTTTAGAAATATGTGGAAATGTAGAACAATCTGGCGTTACGTAAAGATAATTTTAACTTTTTAGGGCAGTGTTGTGAAATTAGTAAACAATGAAAAATTTGAATTGTACCTCATTCAGCCGGTGCAATTCCTTCCAGGATGTTTACTGTGTTAGATGGGAAGCTCTGATTACAATGGAGATATCAGAATTCCTGAAGTTGCTGTCAGTTTCAGCAAGATAAGAACAGCAAACTCCAAAGCCTGGAGTTTTGCACTGACGGAGAGCCTGTCCTTTGTTGTGAAAATGGGGGGGAAAGGCTCAAATCCCAGAGGTCCCACCCCCAAACAAGGCAACTACCATTTTTGTGGGGGCCGAATTGGGCCCAGACTGGGATTTGCTCGTGGACGTTTCATTGATAAAGTTTAAAGTTTATTTATTAGTGTCACAAGTGGGCTTACATTAACACTGCAATGAAGTTACTGTGAAAAATCACCTAGTCGCCACACTCTGTCACCTTTTAGGGTACTCTCCATTCACCTGACGAAGAGGCAGTCCCCTCGAAAGCTTGTGAGTATATTATCAAATAAATAGGTTGGACTAAAACCTGGTGTTGTCAGACTTTTTACTACCTTTTAGGGTACACAGAGGGAGAATTTAGCATGGCCAATGCACCTAACCAGCACGTCTTTTGGACTGTGGGAGGAAATCGGAGCACCTGGAGGAAACCCACAGAGACACAGGGACAACGTACAGACTCCACATGGACAGTGACCCAAGCCGGGAATTGAACCCAGGCCACAGAACTCCGGCCCAGATCTTACTGAGTCATTTGGTTTTAAATGCCAATATGAATCTTAAGAAGACAATTACTTGAACAAAAACAACATCAGGAAGAAAATATTTTTATGTAACTTGTTTTTATGTTTCCCTTTCATTTTAATGATACATTTTCCATGGCCTGACAACATTCTCCTCACAATTTCCTCCAAGAAAGTTATGATAATTTACCAGTGAAGCTACACAGCAATTCTCCTATGATCTTGAAGTGCCAGGCAAGTTAGCCCCTTTGTTAGAAGGCCGTGGCACAACTTTACTCTCAGCCTCTCTCGAAATCTGCCTTAAAACCACTCAGTACCGACAAAAGGATAGCAAACAGAAATAACCTTAACTCCACAGAAAAAGGAACTGATAACTGCTTAAAGCGGGACTTCCCAAGGAGAGTCATGTCCCCAGTGGGGGGGGGGCATCATGAGACCCTGAGTAGAACGTTCTGAGGAGCTCCAACTGGATGTTAGGATTTAGGATGATGAGGAGTTTGGGTTACTTTCACCCGCTCTCCTTCTGTCAGGTTATTTGTTGAGCATCTCTGGGCAGATCTTGAGACAGAGCAAGAGTGAAAATGTGAACAGCTACGAGGCTCGTTAAATACTCACTTGTTTAAATATTGTTGTTTCGATGACTGGTGTTTGTTGCTCCAAAATGCCAGCAAAAAGGTACGTTTTGAAAAATCCCCTAAAAGTCAACACTTTGCTTCCCTTCCTCCCACCCCCACAGGTCTCTCTCTTCCCTCCACAATCCCCTTCCATCCCCCACAACACTCACAGGTCCCAATGAGGGTGACAGCAAAATATTTGAACCTCTAAATCATAGAATCCTAGAATGCCTGCAGTGCAGAAGGAGGCCATTCAGCCCGTCAAATCTACACCAACCGCAATCTCACCCAGGCCCTATTCCTATAACCCCTCATATTTACCCTGCTAATCCCCCGACATTAAGGTTAATTTAGCAGAGCCAACCTAATGAGCGCATCTTTGGACTGTGGGAGGAAATCGGAGCACCCAGAGGAAATCCACACAGACACCGGGAGAACGTGCAAACTCCACACAGACAGTGACCAAAGGCCAGAGTTGAACCCGGGTCCCTAGCGTGGTGGGGCAGCTGTGCTAACCACTATGCCACCACGCCACCCCAATGGGGCCACAGTGACCCAAATGGGGTCCTAGTGGGAGAAAGTTTGGGAAGTACTGGTCTAATGCCTTCCACGCAATTGCCTTCCAAGGCAACAAAGTGATAATATTTAAAGATGCAAAGCTGCCCGAGGATGTATACTACTGCATGCCCACGCTGGAAACATTGATGGAGCTGAAAGACTAATGAGAGCCAAGTGGGACTCCCACGCTTCATTGTGGCACCACCCCTGACCTCTGAACTGCTTGACTGGCAGCTCTGCCTGTCTCATTAGCACCAGGAAGACACCAGCGGCAACTATTGGAATTGCAGGAGAAGGGGAAATGTTGCCCATCTTTGCTGAAGCACAGATGGCTCACACATTGCTCAGCTGCAGCTTAAAGAATTGCTCTCTGAACTCATGGGAGGATGTGGTCTCCAGTTGAATGGCCTTCCCCAGCTTCTCCTTCTCTCTCTTGTGTAAACCTCCCTCACTGATCATTGCCTTTACTCAGTCTCCAGATCGGGATCCATTCCAAGGGCAATGGTTATTATAATGCACCAAAACCTAACGGCAATTGGTTTTTGCAAAATCCTTGAAGTCAGGACAAAGTCCTTCAGGGCCTGCTATGACACAACCTGCAAATTTTAACCACTTTGTAGAACTCTAGCAAGCGTATATTTGTGCAATTTGTAGTTACACCCAGTGGAATTCAATCAGCAACTAAGCTATAAGTAGTTGATGACCTCTTTCAATAATACATAACACGCTGTATCATAGAAGACAGAGGGTGGTGATGGAAGGAAAATTTTCAGACTGGAGGCCAGTTACCAGCGGTGTACCACAGGGGTCAGTGCTGGGTCCTCTGCTATTTGTAATTTTTATCAATGACTTGGAAGAGGGGGCTGAAGGGTGGGTTAGTAAATTTTCTGATGACACCAAGATTGGTGGAGTAGTGGATGAGGTGGAGGGCTCTTGCAGGCTGCAAAGAGACATTGATAGGATGCAGAGCTGGACCGAAAAGTGGCAGATGAAGTTTAACCCTGATAAGTGTGAGATGATTCATTTTGGTAGGACAAACTTCAATGCAAATTACAGGGTCAACGGCAGGGTTCTGAGGAATGTGGAGGAACAGAGAGATCTTGGGGTTCATATCCACAGATCTCTGAAGGTTGCCACTCAAGTGGATAGAGACGTGAAGAAGGCTTATAGTGTATTAGCGTTTATTAACAGGGGGTTTGAGTTTAAGAGCCATGGGGTTATGCTGCAACTATACCGGATGTTGGTGAGACCACATTTGGAATATTGAGTTCAGTTCTGGTTGCCTCACTATAAGAAGGATGTGGAAGCATTGGAGAGAGTGCAGAGGAGATTTACCAGGATGCTGCCTGGTTTGGAGGATAGGTCTTATGAGGAAAGGTTGAGGGAGCTGGGGCTTTTCTCTTTGGAGCGGAGGAGGATGAGAGGCGACTTAATAGAGGTTTATAAGATGATGAGAGGGATTGATAGAGTGGGCATTCAGAGGCTATTTCCTCGGGTGGATGTAGCAGTTACTAGGGGGCATAACTATAAGGTTCATGGTGGGAGATATAGGAGGGATGTCCGAGGTAGATTCTTCACTCAGAGAGTGGTTGGGGTGAGGAATGCACTGCCTGCCATGATAGTGGAGTCGGACACTTTAGGAACTTTCAAGTGGTTATTGGATAGGCACACTAGAATGATAGGGAGTGGGATAGCTTGATCTTGGGTTCGGACATAACTCGGCACAACATTGAGGGCCAAAGAGCCTGTACTGTGCTGTAATGTTCTATGTAACACAGATTGAGGAGCTCCTTTCTGCTGCTAAGATCAGGTTTTGTCGTTTGTGATTAGAGGATTGTGCTAGAATGATTATTCAGCACCAAAATGGCAGTCCAATCCCAATTCTCTTCCCGCACCTTGTGGTGCACTAAGGCAGCCTTTCATCTGTTTCCTTAGCTGGTTATTCCTGGAACAGGCCACTAGCCTGTCACCAAGGGATTATAGCTTGAGGGGCATCACTCTGTTTCAGGTGTGGCTGACCAGGAGTCTTTGCCATACTTACTGCATGACAATGGCATGTTTGGAAGGATGTTACAGGTTGACACTCAATCTGTTTGGCCACCTTATGAATACAGCTTCCTTGGCCATCAAGTTGTGGAGTGGAACTCGAATCCAGAACTTCAGGCTCAGTTGGGAAAAAGATACAAAAGTCTGAGAACACATACCAACCGACTCAAGAACAGCTTCTTCCCTGCTGCCATCAGACTTTTGAATGGACCTACCATATATTAAGTTGATCTTTCTCTACACCCTAGCCATGACTGTAACACTACATTCTGCACCCTCTCCTTTCCTTCTCTATGAATGATATGCTTTGTCTGTATAGCGTGCAAGAAATAATACTTTTCACTGTACACTAGTACGTGTGACAATAATAAATCAAATCAAATCAAAGATGGGGCATTACCCTGAGGATTTAGCAAACTTATATTAGAACCATAGATTCCCTACAGTGCAGAAGGCGGCCATTTGGCCCATCTAGCACGCACCGACTCTCTGAAGGAGCATCTTATCCAAGCCTGCCACCAATCCCCATGACCAATCCCCATAACTCCATGCATTCACAATAGCTTATCCACGTATCATACACATCTTGGGACACTAAGGGGCAACTTACCATGGACAATCCCCTAACCTACACATCTTAAAGTTTAAAGTTTATTTATTAGAATCATGAGTCAGCTTACATTAATGTTGCAATGAAATTACTGTGAAAATCCCCTAACCAGACTCCAGCGCCTGTTCGGGGACACTGAGGGAGAATTTAGCATGGCCAATGCACTTAACCAGCACGTGTTTCAGACTGTGGGAGAATATGCAGATTCCGCACAGACAGTGACCCAAGCGGGAATCAAACCCAGGACTCTGGCACTGAGAAGCAGCAGTGCTGATCACCGTGCCACCCTGCCGATTTGAAAAGACAATATCCCATGGACAATCCACCTAACCAGGACATCTTTGAACCACAGGAAAGGTGATGATTTTATTTTCATGCAAGAACTGCAAAGAATTGCCTCAACAGTGGACAGGTTGCAGAAGTATTTTTTGAATAAGATAACATATTTACCACTTTCCTCCTGGCATTGCTTGCACCGATGGCACGCAAGTGAATGATTTTCACCATCCATAAATTCATTGTCTGAACATGGATGACACTTCGTTTCCTTTCCTTGGCTACAATCTTCCAACAGGTGAGTTCCTAAAAGGCAAATGTAGAGAATACTGAGAAAAATGAAACATGAGAATAAAATGTCACCTCTACCCACAAGTAGAGAAAAGCTTACAGCATTTCCAAACACTTCCAAGATATCCTAATAGTTCAAGCCGCAGGAAAATGGAGCCACTTACTCGTCTGCCCCCATTTGGTCGCAGCGACAAAATTCAAGCCAACTCCCCAGCTCCCACACTCCACCTTTTGCTGAAATCCTCATTCTGGTATCTTTTTCACCTGGCCATTCCCACAAAAATGCAGAAAATGCTGGAACTACTCATCAAGTCGGGTAGCATCCGCGAAGGAAGTGAGTTAACGTTTCAGGTTGATGGCCCTTTATGAGAATTGAGGTCATCTAATGAAAACACTCCCTGTTTTTCTCTCTCTGTGCGGACTCTGTTCACCTCCCCACTGCTGAGTGCTTTCGAAACACTTCTGACTATGCCAATGCTCTCCTGATTCCTAAACATAAGCCCACTTAAACTCTGCTGGCTGCACCTCAGCCTGCACCCCTGACCTCAGTAGCCTAAGTTGCCTCTTGATCCTTCAATATAAAATGATTATATTTTTATTTAAAGTCAATTTAATTTTTTTAAGCTTAATTATTAATGTTTAATGTATTGATTATTATTAATTGGGGTGGCACAATGGCTAACATTGCTGATTCACAACCCCAGGGACCCAGGTTTGATTCCCAGCTCAGGTCACCGCTGTGTGGCATTTGCACGTTCTCCCCATGTCTGCGTGGGTTTCCTTCAGGTGCCCCAGATTCCCCCACAATCCAAAGATGTGTGGGTTAGATGGATTGGCCGTGCTGAATTTCTCCTTAAGTGGCAGGGGGACTAGCTAGGGTAAGTGCGTGGGGTCGTGGGATTAGGGCTTGGGTGGGATTTTGGTCAGTGCAGACTCAACGAGCCAAATGGCTTCCTTCTGTACTGTATGATTCTATGAATGTCACGAGTAGGCTTACATTAACACTGCAATGATGTTACTGTGAAAATACTGTCAGGCCTTAACCATCCTTCAGCCGTATGGCCCCTTCCATGTCACATGTTTCCTTTCCTTTATCGCTAACATTTTAAGCAACCCCTCCCACTTTCCTTCACCTAGGGGATGCCAACCCTCCAGGATTCCCCAAGAATTGAAGGTCAGTCTCCAGGACATTGCTGTGCAACCCTGGGGGGGGAAAAAAAATCAGGATATTAAAAGAGCTTTTCTTTGCCATTTTCTTTGAAAATTTCCCTTTACTAAACATAAAATATTGAATAAGGGGGTGGGAGAGAGTAGTTGTTAGCCTCTTCAAGGAACAGTTGCTGAGGGAGGTGTCATGTGACTGACTAGCCAATCAGGAGCAGAGTTGGGGACATGTTGAGACTTGTTCAAATGGTTGTAGTCAAGAGCTGAGTTTGTAAAGACTCTTTAAAGCACTCTGTAAATAGTTTTTTTTGTTGTAATAAATCATTTATAAATTGATAGGTGGAGATAATCCTTAAAGTTTTTACAGGGAGAAACTGTTGGCTCACAGTTGAGTATCATCCAATTGGCTGATGAGTCTTTTTGCCTACTAGATGGCAGTGTTCCCCAGGGATAGGTGTGGTGGTTGATTCATGGCAGGGAGTGGGGGCTAAACACTGATGAAATCTCCAGGAATTCATTTAATCACAGTTGGCTACCCTCCCTTTGGCCTTCTCATTGGCAGCCATGCCACTAGCTGCCCACTCACTCCTGCTTCTCCTTCTCCTCCTCCTGTGACGCCCTCTCTAAATCGCAGGCTTGTCAGCAAGCTTCCTAAAAACTCATCCGGTATCTGTCTCAATGGACGTTGGTGTCCGATTGCACTTCAGTGAGGTTTATTTACTAGTGTCACAAGTAGGCTTACATTAACATTGCAATGAAGCTACTGTGAAAATCCCCTGTTACAAAACCACTTTATGTTGCTGTTTCTGTGAAAAAACAGCTCGCAGATTCGACACGCAGTAGAACAGTGCGGCAGCAAATCAGTGCATTGGAATTGTTTAGAATTAACACTCGCTCACCTGCCTTACATTTGGTGCAACACTCCTCTGAATGCTCTGGCTTGTACTGACCAGACCCACAAACTTGTTCTCTTCTGGAACGCTGCTTCACAGATTCTCCAGGTGCTGAACCCATCTCACTGGCCAACAGTGAACCATTCCTCACTGACGTGGACATTATTACACCCTGCAAAAACATTACGTGATGCAACAGTGATGGGTAGGATTTTACAAAAGTTTTCCTAATAAATCATTTAAACTTTAAAAAAAGTCAGATTCGGGTAACTCATGACACAATCACAATTAAACCGTCTTAAACATGCCAGGGCAGCACAGTGGTTGGCATTGCGGCCTCACAGTAACAGGGATCAGTGCTCTGGTTTCCTCCCACAGTCCAAAGATGTGCAGGTTAGGTGGCTTGGTCATGCTAAATTGCCCCTTAGTGTCGGGGATTAGCAGAGTAAATACATGGGGGTTACGGGGATTGGACCTGGGTGGGGTTGCTGTCAAGTGCAGGCTCCGAGGGCCAAATGGCCTCCTTCTGCACTGTAGGGATTCTATTCTATTTAAAACCAACAACTCCAAGAATAAAATGGAGCACACAAAAATCTTTCTTCATTCGTGTGCAATAGTTATGGTAAGACCTGTTTCATGTCCAATTACTGAGGTAGTGCAATGCTATCAGATATGTAAGATTGGCCATGCTAAATTGACCCTAGTTTCGGGGGGATTAGCAGGGTAAATATATGGGGATAGGATGGGATTGTTGTCAGTCCAGACTCAATAGGCCAAATGGCCTCCTTCTGTACTGGATTGCAATGGGTTTACTTTTTTAAAAAATTGCATTCATTCCCTAACAAATGATTTTGAAAGATTTGGGGCAGGATTTTCAACTGCTGCCAGGATTGTGGGGGTGGTGTAGATGGAGTTTAAAATCTGCAGCCCTAGATGGTGACACTGGATTACACCAGCTCCATAACAATGTTGAATGTTCAAAGTGAGATTGATGGGAGGAGGGAACAGGGAACCCACTCACTTGTAATTAGCAGCTCAGTATGTTTCTTGAGGAGCTTGTTAACAAGCCAATGAGGTCATGAATACAATTCTGACAAACCAGAACAGTCTGATGCATATGACTGCACAGCTAACAGGTTCACAGCAGGGGCAAAGGGAAAGGATTTTAATAAAACATTTTAAATTACCGGGTCCCTTATGCCAGATTTTGAACACTTTTGGCCATTTGCACAGTATCGGATCAGTTTAAGCTCCTGTCCCTTTGTGGAACTACCTGCCCTCCTTGCAAAGGCCAAGACAGGCCCTGTCATGGCTAACTGCTACCTCTGCCACTACCCTGCTAGAGTCATTTCTCACCTCCTGGACACCATGAATTGGGTGCCAAGCAAGCATCCTATCCAGTCATCAAATTGCCAGCGTTGATGACAGGTAAGAGGCCAGAAATTAGCCAAGGGCTGGGTTTCCAACCTGCTCTCAAACCCCAGCCAGTACCACAAATTCAGAGCTGATGAAAAACTGTTATATTATTCTAACATTTAGTACCAACTATCAACTAGCAAGGAAAGAAAACAGTCTTCCCTCTTGATTATTGCGTAACATTTATGTATGTGCGTGTGTGCATATGTGTGTGTGCATGTGTGCCTGTGCACATGTGCAATAGTCCGCTATTAATCCAGGAACTCAGCTAGCATTCTAGGGACCCAGGTTCGAATCCAGTCTTTGGCAGATGGTGGAATTTGAATTCAGTAAAATAATATCTGGAATTAAGAATCTATTTTTAGGGTGATATGGTGGTTCGCACTGCTGCCTCACAGCGCCAGGGTTCAATTCCCACCTCGGGTCACTGTTTGTGTGGAGTCTGCACATTCTCCCTGTGTCTGCATGGGTTTCCTCTAGGTGCTCCGGTTTCCTCCCACAGTCCAAAGATGTGTGTGTTAAGTTGATTGGCTATGCTAAATTGCCTCTTAGTGTCAGGCGGACTAGCTAGTAGGATAAATCCATGGAGCTGTTGGGATAGAGGTTGGGTGGGATTGTGGTCGGTGCAGATTCAATGGGCCAAATGGCTTCCTGCTGCACTGTATGATTCAATGATGTGTACGTGCATCTGTATACGTGTATGTGTGCGTGCGCGTGTGGGCATCTACTTGGATGAATACATTTGTGTGTGTATACATATATGCATTTGTATATGTATGTACATGTGTGCATATGTATACAAGCACATGTACATGTATACATGAATGTGTACCATATGTGTGCACGGATGTGTATGTGTGAGGCTAGTGGACAAGTAGAGAGGTGAATTTGGCTATTTCACTTTTAAAGACCCTAGAAAAAGTCACTATAAATCACATGCTGATGAGTACTCACTGCTGTTGATTGCTCCAACATGAGTCACTAAATGGGGAAACACATTTATGAGAGAACTGAAAGGGAATTTTGGAAAGGAAAGTTTTTTTAATCCAAATATGAAAAATCTGTTATTAGCCACGATTACACTCTTAAAATACAAAAGAAAAAATGAACTGCAGAAGTACTTTTCATAGATTCTCTTTTTTGTTTTTGATTTCTCCAAAGTAAATAAACTTCCTTTTCACACGGTGCAGGAAGTGGTCGATATTTAATGCACTTGCATAAGTGTAGTTTTTTACTGCCCACAAAGCACTGTATCTCTGCACTAGTCATGCAGAGGCCCAGATTAATAAACTTGGAGATGTGAGTTCAAATCCCACCATGACAGCTGGGAAAAGTTAAATTCAATGAATTAAGAATAAAATGTTGTCCACATTAACCATGTCCAGTGAATAATACTGCCCTGGAACACACTGTCCATGAAGGTGATGGGAGCAGAAACAATGGGTGGGGTTTTACAGCCTTACTCGAGCAAGACCTGAAATTTCCACCCGAGGTCAATGGACATCCAGGTTCTGCTTCTCACCCACTCCAAATTCAGGGCAGGCGAGGCAGTAGACTCCTGGCAAATGATTTCAAAAAGGAAACTGGATTAGCATTTGTAGGGAATAAATTTGGGCGGACAAAAGGACCGAGCAGGGAAATGAGCTTGACTGGATTGCTTCAAGGAGAGCTAGTATGGATTCAACAAGACAAAAGGCCTCTTCCTGTGCTCTCTAACCCTCCGAAACAACCAGATTGTTCATCGGGTCCAGTGACATTCTTCAGGGGAGCAAAACTATCGTCCTTATCTCATCTGGCCTACATAAAACTCCAAAACACAAGATCCTTAACTACTCCCGAACACACTACTCAGTGGTATCAAACCACTAACAAGAAACAGCACCACTTACGACGACAGCTATGCATTAAGGAGATGTCTCGTCACCACGTTCTTGAGAGCAACAATACATAAGGGCCTTACCAAGTGACACTTATATCCCAAAAACCATTTTAAAAGGTCACAGTCACACACCATTTACCAGCAGGCACAGTCACAACAAAAAAACAGAACCCTTCAGGGTACTTCACACATCCTCTGCCACTGCTCACAATAAAAGCTGATATTAGTCCTGTTCAATTCAATGTCTGACATGTCTGACACGGTGACCTCAATATCTAACGCCAGTGAACGCTTTGAGCGAACCACACACAAACAGTGTGTGTAAAATATTCCTGTCCACACCACATTCATGTCTTGGGCGGGTGAGTGTAAAGAAAAACACTCGCAAGTCAACAGTAGTTTCGTCACAGTATTGAATTTGAATTCAAGGAAAAACCTCACAGGTTAATCGGAAAGCAGTGGCTGCTAAGCGAGGCCTTTAATTCTGCCCCAGTTAGTCAGTCTCCTGGAGTAACTGCCCTGCCCGTGTGGAAGCAGCCCTGGAAGGGGCAGACAGGGAGCGTGCCTACACACACAGCTCTGGCTGATCAGACAGCGCTGCCCCAGAGACTCAGCTCCCTCTACAAGTTGCTGAGTCGTCTTTGCGTTAAGGCCAGCCCCCACCCCTGACAGCCTCTGGGCGACCGGCACCCTCATCCACTCACCAGTGAAGCCAATACCAGCACTGCGGGTCCCTGTAGCTTCATGTTCCCCGAGAAATGACAACGGCTCTAAGAACCGGCAGATCAACTGCGAAAATGAAACCAGGGAACTTCTCCTCCCCAGTTCCGGAGCGGCAATTTCAAATAAGATTTGTTAATTAATGTAGCTTTTATTTTCACTGCCCCGGTCCTTTGCTTCGTATCCCTGAGCAGACACGCACTGATGAAGCTTTGACAGTGAGAGCAGAGGTTCAGCATGTGTGGGCTCCACGCCCCAAAGCAGGGCAGGACTCTTCCCGTGCTGAGTGACAGTTGCAAAGTAAGAAGTCTCACAACACCAGGTTAAAGTCCAACCAGTTGGACTGGGGTAAACACAGCAAGAAGTCTCACAACACCAGGTTAAAGTCCAACAGTTTATTTGATAGTAATCCCACAAGCTTTCCAAAACGGTGTTCCTTAGTCAGGTGTGTGTCACACCAAAGAAGGAACACCGTTTCCGAAAGCTTGTGGGATTACTGGTTGGACTTTAACCAGGTGTTGTGAGACTTCTTACTGTGTTTACCCCAGTCCAACACCAGCGTCTCCACATCTTTGGCAGTTGCATCGCCAGTGTTCTCTCGAACCACACCAGCTTTCTTTTTGAGGAAGAGCAGTTGAATTTTCCCGGTGTCATGACCAATATTTGTCCCTCAGTCGACATCTCCTCCCGGTACCAAGCCCTCAGAGGGCCTTAGCAACTGTGGATTTCCCATTGGTTTATGCCTGGCAAGGTATAGTCTATCTCTTGGGCTGTATGTCTCACGTTGAATGTTTACAGTGAATATTACATGTATCAGATTGTACAGAAACACTTCAGAGTGCATTGTGATCTGTGTAAACAACTCAAATACCATTGCAGCATTTGTGCTGACCATTCTGACATGTCTGTAATGGTTCTTTGACTGCATTGAAGCACCTCAGAGTGCAACATGTTCTATGTACGGAACCTGAATATGATTGCACACTGTGTGATGGCCATTCTGAGATGTTTGTAATGTTCTTTCAGACATTTTACAAATAAAATATAGTTTTCCCAAAAACAATGTCTGATGAGGAAACTCTGTCGTTCTTATTGCCTGTCATCAGGTAAGTGGGAGTGTGTGTATGGGATTGTGTATTGGAGTGTGTGTATGGGATTGTGTATTGGAGTGTGTGTATGGGATTGTGTTTGGGATTGTATATTGGAGTGTGTGTATGGGATTGTGTATTGGAGTGTGTGAATGGGATTCTGTATTGGAGTGTGTGTATGGGATTGTGTATTGGAGTGTTTGAATGGGATTGTGTGTGGGAGTGTGCGTATGGGACTGTGTATGGGAGTGTGTGTATGGGATTGTGTACGGGAGTTTGTGAATGGGATTGTGTATGGAAGTGTGTGAATGGGATTGTGTATGGGAGTCTGTGAATGAGATTGTGTATGGGAGTGTGTGAATGGGATTGTGTATGGGAGTGTGTGAATGGGACTGTGTATGGGAGTGTGTGTATGGGATTGTCTATGTGAGAGAGAATGTGTGTGTGAGAGCAGGATTTTCAAACTGCGTCGCCCCAAAACCGGAAAGTCCCACGTAGGGTCAAGAGACCTTTGCCTGGTCTGCCCACTACGATTCCCTTGGCAGATAGGGTGGGAACATTCCACCCCGCGTGTGTGAAGGAGAGTGTGTGTGTGTATGAGAGAATGTGTGCGTGTGAAAGAGTGTGTGGCAGAGTGTGTGAAGGAGATTGTGTGCGTGTGAGGGAGAGTGTGCACTTGTGAGAGTGTGTGCGTGTGAGAGAGTGTGCATGTGAAAGAGTGTGTGCGTGTGAGAGAATGTGCACGTGTGAGACTGTGTGAGGGAGAGTGTGTGTGTGTTTGAGGGAGAGTGTGTGTATGTTTGTGAGAGAGTGTTTGTGTGAGAAAGAGTGTGTGTGTGTATGAGGGAGAGCATGGCCATGTGTGAGGGAGTGTGTGTGTGTGTGTGAGAGAGAGAGAAAGGGAGAGTGTGTGTTTGAGGGAGAATGTGTGTGTGTTTGAGGGAGAGTGAGTGTGTGTGAGGGAGAATGAGTGTATGTGAGGGAGAGAGTGTGCTTGTGAAAGAGTGAGAGAGAGTGTGTGTGTTTGAGAGAACGTGTGAGAGAGAGTATGTGAATGTGTGTGAGAGAGAGTGTGCGTGCAAGTGAGGACAATGTGTGTGTGCGAGAGAATGTGTGTGTGTGTATGAGAGAATGTGTGTGTGAGACTGTGAGAGAGTGTATGTGTGTGAGGGGGGAATGGGAGAGAGAATGTGTGTGTGTGAAAGAGCATGTATGACAATGTGTGTGAGAGAGTGTGTGTGTGTGTGTGTGTGAGAATGTGTGTGAGTGATAATGTGTGTGTGTGTGTGTGTGTGTGTGTGTGGGTGGGTGTGAGAGAGAGAGAGAATATATGTGTGAGAAAATGTGTTGTGAGAGAATGCATGAGAGTGCGTAAAATGTGTGGCAGTGCAAAAATTACTTCATAGATAATTTATCTGTTTATTTCTTTATTTATTAATTAATTAGTGTTCCCCATTAGCCTTACGTTAATAATGTAATGAAGTTACTGTGCAAGGGTGCACCAAGCGGGAATTTAGTATGGCCAATTCACTTAACTAGCACATCAGACTGGAAATCCCTTAAGGCTGGGGGTTTGGACAGGGAGGAATTTGTAGAGTGCGTCCAGGAAAGTTCTTTGGAACAATATGTTGATAGTCCAACTAGAGAGGGAGCTATACTGGACCTGGTACTGGGGAATGAGCCCAGTCAGGTCATCAAAGTTTCAGTGGGGGAACATGTGGCGAACAGTGACCACAATTCTGTAAACTTTCAGATGGTGATAGAAAAGGATGAGTGTTGTCCTATGGGTAAGATGCTGAATTGGGGGAAGGCTAACTACAGACAGATTAGGCAGGATTTGGTGGCTGTTGATTGGGAGAGGCTGTTCGAGGGTAAATCCACATCTGGCATGTGGGAGTCTTTTAAGGAGCAGTTGATAGGGCTGCAGGACAGGCATGTGCCTGTAAAAAGGAAGGACAGGAAAGGTAGGATTTGAGAGCCGTGGATAACCAGAGAAATTGTGGGTCTAATCAAAAAGAAAGAAGAGGCATACATAAGGTCCAGGCAGCTAAAAACAGATGAAGCACTGGAGGAATGCAGAGAAAGTAGAAAAGAACTCAAACAGGGAGTTAGAAGGGCAAAAAGGGGTCACGAAATGTCCTTGGCAGACAGGATTAAGGAGAATTCCAAGGCATTTTATACGTAAGTTAGGAACAAGAGGGTTGTCAGAGAAAGAGTCAGACCTCTCAAGAACAAAGGAGGGGAATTATGCTTAGAACTCAAGGAAGTAGGTGAGATCCTAAATGAATACTTCGTATCAGTATTCACAAAGGAGGGGGACACGTTGATTGGCAGTGTCTCAGAGGGATGTGTCGACCCGTTAGAACAAATCACAGTTACAAGGGAGGAAGTGTTAGGTGTTTTAGGAAGCATTAAGGTAGACAAATCCCCAGGGCCAGGTGGCATCTGTCTTAGATTACTGAGGGAGACAAGAGTTGAAATTGCTGGGCCTCTAACAGAAATCTTTGTTTCTTCATTGGACACAGGTGAGGTCCCAGAGGATTGGAGGATAGCAAATATAGTCCTGTTATTTAAGAAGGGTAACAAGGATAACACGGGTAATTATAGGCCAGTGAGCTTGATGTCTGTGGTAGGGAAATTATTGGAGAAGATTCTTAGAGATACGATCTATACACATTTAGAGCAGAATAGCCTCGTTAGCGATAGACAACATGGTTTTGTATGAGAGAGGTCATGCTTCACAAATTTGATTGAGTTTTTTGAGGAGATGACAAAAATAATTGATGAGGGAAGAAACATAGAAACATAGAGCACCTACAGCACAATACAGGCCCTTCGGCCCACAAAGTTGTGCCGAATATGTCCCTACCTTAGAGATGACAAGGCTACAGAAACATATAGGAAGGGCTGTGGATGTCATCTACATGGATTTTAGTAAAGCATTTGACAAAGTCCCTCATGGCAGGCTGGTGCAAAAGGTTAAATCTCACGGGATCAAAGGTGAACTAGCTAGATGCGTACAGAACTGGCTTGGCCATAGAAGACAAAGGGTAGCAGTGGAGGGATCTTTTACTGATTGGAGGTCTGTGACGAGCAGTGTTCCACAGGGCTCTGTACTGGGATCGCTGTTGTTTGTGATATATATAAATTATTTAGAAGAAGATGTAGCTGGTGTGATTAATAAGTTTGCGGACGACACAAAGATTTGTGGAGTTACGGATAGTGATGAACATTGTCAGAGAATACAGCAGGATATAGATAGGCTGGAAAATTGGGTGAAGAAATGGCAGATGGAATTTAATCCAGATAAATGCGAAGTGATGCATTTTGGTAGATCTGATATTGGGGGGAGCTATACAATAAATGGCAGAACCATCAGGAGTATAGACACACAGGGGGATCTGGGTGTGCAAGTCCACAGATCCTTAAAGGTGGCAACACAGGTGGAAAAGGTGGTGAAGAAGGCATATAGCATGCTTACCTTTATTGGATGGAGCATAGAGTATAAAAGTTGGCATATGATGTTACAGCTGTATAGAACGTTGGTTCGGCCACATTTGGAATACTGCTTCCAGTTCTGGGTGCCACACTACCAGATGGAAGTGGAGGCTTTGGAGAGAGTGCAGAAAAGGTTTACCAGGATGTTACCTGGTATGGAGGGTCTTAGCTATGAGGTGAGATTGAGTAAACTAGGGTTGTTCTCCCTGGAAAGACGGAGGTTGAGGATGAATTTCCCACATCTCTGCCCTTTCTTTCATTCTGATTTGTCAGTAATTTTTTTTTAATCATCACCTTAAGTAGTTCATCCCTCGTGAGATTTGGGGCTTGCTTTTCTCATTGTGTCCATTCTCTTTCTCCCTGTGGGGCTTTGGGGTTTCCCTAATGTCTATTTTTTCTTTTGTGGGTTTGGTCTCTATCTTGCTTGTATTCCTGCCTGTTTTTCTGAACTGTCCGGGGTCTTTTTTTGCGGGGGGGAGGTTGGGAGCTGTGGCCATCTCTCAGGGGGCTGAGTGTGTCCATGAACGTGTGCATGTGTGTGTGAGAGAGAGAATGTGTGAGAGAGAGTGTGTTTGTGTGTGAGAGTGTGTTTGTGTGTGAGAGTGTACCTGAGAGGGAATGGACAGAAATTTACAAGATTTTTTTGAAGTGTCCAACTAGTATGAAAATAAGAGAATTCCTGATTTTTTTTTGGGCAAGTTTTCATTCCCAATCTTATAGAATTAGACACTGAAAATATGGGCTTGAGCATTTCTTGCCACTAGAGGCAGTGGGTGGGACTGTCTTGCCAGACAGCCTGCAGCTCAGATTGGAGTCAAGATTGTTCTCAGATTGGAAAAAGCTAAAAAACAGTTCTCCTGATAGAACACCCCAGACCGATACAGCCTCCCCCTCCCCTCCACTGACATCAGGGACCCCACCCAACATTACTGACCCCTTACCCCCTCCCCATCCACCACCCCCCTGGACCCCCTTTCACATGGCCCCCTCATCACCCTCCTAATTGCTGATTGACATGGCCCTCTCTCTCTCTCCCCTGCCACTGATCATTTCCCCCCATCCCCCTCCCCCCAATCGCACACCTGTGAGTGTTGACTTGGTTTCCCCTCCATGGTAACAAGGCAAACTGTATTGAACTCGCCCTAACAGGCGCATGATTCACGCAAACTGATCTGCCCTAACAAAGGAGAACTCCACTAAAAATCCCTAAGGGTGGACAAACAGGCAAACAGTGCAGGAAAAAATGCCTCCAGGAAGACAGCTCCCTATTTTCCTGACCGGGTCAGGGTTGCTGGAGGTGGTGGAGACAAGGCATGTGTTAGTGCCAGGGCACCCTCTTCCCCGCCAGGGGACGGGATGGCAACGCAGCCTGAGAGGTGGTGGCGCATGTGTTAGTGCCAGGGCACTGGCCAGGAGAACCTGAAAGCAGTGCCTCAAGAAACTGAATGACCTAATCCGGGCAGCGAAGGTGAGTGTTAAACTTGATCTAACATCTTTCCCTTAAGTGACCCCAGCTACCCCCACCCCCAGCACAGTGCATGCTTCCAGCCCCTGACCCCCAAGCACCTCCTTCCAACCTCAAGAATCTCACAAGCCTTTCCCTCTGAGGGCCAGCCCTTGATATCCTCCAGGACTTGTGCCATCAGATTTTACATGGCTCCTTCTGTCCCCACAGAAGAAGAAGAAGGCCCATAATCGCCGGGAGAGGGTGAAGACAGGGGGTGGTGTGCCCGCGATCTGGATTCTTACTCCTTTTAAGGAGCAGGAACTGGAGCTTGCGGGCGACGAGGGGATCCGTACAATTAGGGCTGGAGAACAGAAGTGAGCACCTGCCAATCCTCCACTCATGGGAAACATCTAAACTAAGTTGCATGCAGCCCAGATTCCTGTCCCTCCCTTACACTTAACTTTGTGTCCTGTGTTCCAGGAAGGGAGCCAGATGCACCAGACACATCTGGCATCAGCCCTCCCAACCCCCACTGCTCCCACCTTATGACAGCTCAGTGGACTCCTCAGAGGATATGGGTGAAGGGACCTCTGAGGGTGGCACCGTTTTAGCGTCAGCTTCCACCTTGCAGTTCACCATCCCAGATACTGATGCATCAGTGGGTCCAGTTGGTGGTGAGGCTTCTGGGTCACTCTCTGGTGAGCACGACACTTCTGCTGATGTACATCGAATGGTGGAGGGAACATCCGAGGGAGCGTCTGGCATGGGGAGCAACCTGCCAGAGATGAGGACTCAGCTGGCCCCAGGCTACATGCTGGGCCTCTGAGATCACTCCTCCCTCAGCTGCTGGAGATGCAGGTAAAGAGCCAGGGAATGCAGGAGGGACTGATGGCCTCACTGGACCAACTACGAGGCTGCTGGGAGGAGTCCCAAAGCCTTCAGGTGGACCAGCTATTGCCTGTCTTGTGTGGTTCCCAGGCCAACACTGCAAGAGTGGCAGGTGTAGTGGGTCAGGGGATCCTCACCTCAAAGCGATAGCCAAGTCACAGCAGGCCACAGCTGAGGTACTGAACAGGCTTCCTGAGATTCTGCCACCCATGGCTGAGAGGCTCGAGAGCTTGCGAGAGATCTAGCGGGACAGCGCTGAGACACAGTGAGGCTATGGCTGCAGCCCTTGAGATCGTGGCCCAGTCGCAGAGGATCACAGCTGAGGGGCTGCAGAGTGTGGCCCAGTCTCAGAGGGCATTTATGGCTACCATTGACTGGTGGCCCCTGACTCAAAGGGCCATCGCTGAGGGCTCACCCACCTTGGCAAGACTGCAGCTGGTCCCCAGGACTGGCAGTGCCAGGTGACACCCTGTCTCCCCCCACCCCTCCCCTCCTCCCCTCTCTCCCCCCCTCCCCTCCTCTCTCCCGGGTTACTATGGAGATACCCGGGGCCCCACAGGAATCCCGAGGGAGGAGGAAGGGCTCGAGCCTGTGCCGAGGCCTTCTATCCAGGAGACTGTGGCTGTGGCTACACCTTCTGACTCCCCCCCACTTCCTGACACCGGAGCATCTCAGAGGCAGCGGATGAACAGGGTGGCATGGATACATCTCTGACACTTGGAAGCCAGTCAAGAGCTCTCGAGGTCCAAGCTCTCCAGAGGACGATCGCCAAGGGCATCACAAGCACAGGGTATGGTAGGTAGCTGGCCAGCTCCACTTCCTGGGGAGGCACTGAGACATAGGCAACGGCCTGGCAGTGCCCCTAGCGCAAAGTGCCAAACTGTGCCAAGAGGAGGGCTGATGTGGGGGAGAATGAGAGGGATACATTTAGATGGTGAGTTGGGTACTGGCTCAGACTTTGTGTGGGGTTGGAGGGGGAGAAGGGGTTAATTATTGGGAGGGGGTGGAGAAGGAGTCGATGATCGAGTGGGGGAGTAGGAGGCTGATGATCGGGGGAGAAATGGGTAGATGATGAGGGGTACAGGGGCTGATGTTGTAGGAGGTGGGAGAAAGGGGTCAATTATTGGGAGGGGCTTGGAGTAGGTGCTGATGATTGGGGTGGAGGGAGGACAAAGTGGTCGATAATCAGTCCATGTGGGGAGAAAGGGGACAATGTTCGGGGGGTTGGGGGAAAAGGGGCTGATGATTAGATGGGGGGGGCAAGGGATGGGGGACAAATACTGGCATTGACAGAAAAATAGAACCATACATTGAACCTCATTGAAT
Organism: Carcharhinus amblyrhynchos; assembly: GCF_965287045.1. NCBI lineage: Eukaryota > Metazoa > Chordata > Chondrichthyes > Carcharhiniformes > Carcharhinidae > Carcharhinus > Carcharhinus amblyrhynchos. The sequence continues at coordinate 12,969,905 of NC_137340.1, read as the reverse complement.
AAAACACATGTGTCTCAGTGAATTTTCCCTGGTGCTTTTTCTCTGAGTATGAGAAATAAACTAGTAACCACACAGAGTTTTCTTCTAAATTTAATACTACCCACGCTCTGTCAGCACAGCTGCCCTCAGAGAGGCGGATGTGTGTAAGCCTCATAAACAGCATTCTCTTGTATAGGACTTTTTAATACCATCCCGAACATAAGCTGATCGATGTTACCAGAGTAATCTTTCAGTTTTACTCATGTGCTGATAATTATGTTCTTTTTACTTCCTGTTTCACGGCAAGCTTTGCTGGCTCAGATAAAATATTTGTTGATCATCCTTTGTTGCCCTTGAGAAGATGGTGGTGAGCTGCCATTTTGAACCATTTCAGTCCATGAGGTGTGGGTACACCCAGAGCGCTGTTACAGAGGCAGTTCCAGGATTTTGGCCCGGTGACAGTGAAGAGATGGAGATATATTTCCAAGTCAGGATGGTGAGCAGTTTGGAGGAGAACTTCCAGATTGGTGGTGTTTCCTTACATCTGCTGCCCTTGCCCTTCTAGGTGGTAGAGGTGGTGATTTTGAAAGGGGCAGTTGAAGGTGGCTTGCATATTGTGCATATGCTGCAGTGCATATTGTAGAGGGTACGTTGCTGCCACTGCATCAAGGGGGTTGGGGGGGGCGGGGAACGGTGGGAGGTGGGGTGGTGTGGGGGGTTGTGGGAGGGTGGGAGGGGTTGGAGGAGTGGGCAGCGGAGTGGGGGGCTGGATGAAGTGCCAATCAAGATGACTGCTTTGCCCTGGATGGTGTCAAGCTTTTTGAATGTAGGTTGGAGCTGCATTCATCCAGGCAAGTGGAGATGGTAAACAAGCATTAGGGAGTCAAGAGGTAAGTTACTCACCACAGAACTCCCAGCTTCTAACCTGTTCTTGTGGTCACCATATTTATATGGCTGATCTTGTTCAGTTTCAGGTCAGTGGTAATCCACAGTGTGTTAATAGTGGGGATTCAGCGGTGGTAATGCCATTGAATGTCAAGGGCAATGGTCAGGTTCTCTCTTGTTGAAGATAGTCATTTCCTGGCACTATTGTGGCATGAATATTACTTGCCATTTATTAGCCTTAGCTTGAATGTTATCCAGGCCTTGCTGCAAATGCACACAGAGTGCTTCAATATCTGAGGAGTTCCAAATGTGTCATCATCAGCAAACATCTCACCTCTGACTCTACTGAGGGAAGTTCATTGATGAAGCAAATGAAGGTGGTTGGGCCCACAACTGTGACGTATTATAGCCCAAATCAGTAATTCCTCTCAGGAAACTCCCCTCAACTTCAGATAAAGTCAGATCTCAAAGATGCTTAAATAGGAATAAAGGATTGGATCTAGCTCACCCTAAAGGAAGCAAGCCAACCAAGACAATTACCATCCTTCGAGTTGCCTTTTTAATAAATATAAAACATTGTTAATTCTGAACACTATTAGTATTTCTTAGTGTGTTGTAAGATTTACAATAAGCTAAACATGGATTACAGCAATCTCCCTCTCAATCACCCATGCACCAATCTTAATCCATGTTACAAATTAGATTTTTTTAACAATGATAGGTAGAAATGAAATTCCTATGATGGAACCAATCAGGTGAATCAAGGAGAAGTATCAGTGTCTGATTAAACTGGCTGAAGGTTGGCACATTGAAGCATGTCTTTAACACTGAGCATGTGATAGTGGGGCCAGTTCAATGAGACGGAGGATTCAGTTGAACTATGGTGGGTTGCGTACCTTTGCCCGTCGACATCCAGGAAGTTTGTCCAACACTAGGATCCGATACCACTCTAAATTTACTTAAGAGAGAAGCTACAATTTAACACCAAAACAAGTCCTCTTTCTCAAAAGTTTGGATACATGCACTATATTAAATTACAGCCCACATAATAATTAATGCTCCGAAGATAAAGATAAATAAATCTGACATTAGCTGGCAACATCTCAGCCTTTTGCTCGGCTGAGAGTTAGTTTTGTCATCAGGGTGTTTTGGTCCTCTTTGAAGTTTAAGTTTATTTATTAGTGTCACAAGTAGGCTTATATTAACACTGCAATGAAGTTACTGTGAAAATCCTTTAGTCGCCCCATTCCAGCATTTGTTCAGGTACATTGAGGGGGAATTTAGTGTAACCCAATGCACCCTAACTAGCACGTCTTTCAGACTGTGGGAGGAAACCAGAGCATGCGGAGGAAACCTGGAGGAAAACCATGCAGACACGGGGAGAATGTGCAGACTCTGCACAGACAGTGACCTAAGGCCAGCATTTTCTGGGGTCCCTGGCACTGTGAGTCAGCAGTGCTAACCACTGTGTCACCATGTCACCCGTTGGGCCCTGCCTAAGACTTGAATGATCTGTCTTTCTTCTGGAACTTTTCCCCTTTTCGCAGTGGTCTTTACCTGTCTTATTCACGGCTCCTTCTAAGAGCAACTCCTGAAGCATTGCTAAGGGCTGTAATGCAGAAGTGACACTGCGTCAGCAGTTTGGTCACATCCACATCTGATTACCAAGTCTGATCCTGAAAGACAGCATACAACTGCACCTTGTAATCCATTCTTCTATCCATTGGGATACCTTTACAGATTGACTTTGAAGAAAATTGTAAGCGCTTGCTTACCATTCGGCTGACTAGTGAATATTTTTGCTGTTCTTTCATTAATAACTGTATGTATCTGAATATTCCACTTAGAACTGAAACCAGGCCTCTGTTCAAACTTTTTTGCTTGAATCAGTCTCCTGCTTGAGGCTGTCATGCTTTGTTAGTTCATTGTTTCTGTTGATTTGTCTCCGTTATCCTCTGATCAATTTTATGGATGTTAGTTTGGATTCTCCCAAAAAATTTCTAAAGCTAGAATTTTACTGCCTCAGGTGAGATTTTACGAATCTCGGCTGAGCGAGGTCATAGAATCTCATGTTAAATGTCAAATTCACGTAAAAACTGGAATCAATCCTGCTGGTTATTTTAGCGTAATTTTCCAAATGAATCTCCCACACTCTGTGCACTGCAGAGTGCCCTAAGAATCATGCTGAAAATCAGTGGGTGAGGCCTATTCACACTGGAGAGGACTGCTGCAAAGTGCTGAGTGGGCCACTGTGCAAGAACTAGCCTGTCAGAGTGGAGATCGGCGCATGTCCAGTAATGCCGGCCTCCCAATTGCTGGCCAGCCCCTCGGACCCTGTATCGCTGCCCCTCCAACCCCACCCACCCAATTCCTGGCCTCCCGATGTGTCCAGGACGGTCTCGATACCCCTAGCCCATCTCAATCTCCCTCCGTGCCCCCACATTTCCAATCCTCCCCCCCCACGCATTTGTGACTACAACCCCCTAAAATCCCGATCTCCCTGCCTCCACCCCCGCATAGTCCCAATTCTGTCCCCCCCCCGCAAAATCCCAATCTCCCTCCATCCCACAAATTCCCCCACAGGCCCCTCCCTCATAGGCCCCTCCCCCACTGGGCCATACCTCTGTAGTCCCACCCCCTTGGCACTGGCTGATAACCAGTGGGCAATGCCTAGGTGCCTCTTGGGCAGTGCCAGGGGACCAGGCTGATACTGCCAAATTGGCAATGCCCAAGGGGCACCCCCTAGGCACTACAAAGTTGGCAAATATCCGGGGGGCACCCCCTACCTTACTCCCAACCATCTGGGATGCCTCCATGACCTCCCCTTCGCTCCAATGGGGTCAGGCCACCAGCCCTCCGTAAGTGGCTCTGATAAAAAGTGGCATTCTTTGTTAACCCAGGTTCGATTCCTGGCTTGGGTCACTGTCTGTGTGGGGTTTGCACAATCTCCCTGTGTCTGCGTGGGTTTCCTCCGGGTGCTCCGATTTCCTCCCACAGTCCAAAGATGTACAGGTTAGATGGATTGGCCGTGCTACATTGCCCCTTAGTGTCAGGGAGACAAGCTAGGGTAAATGCAAGGAGTTATGGGGATAGGGCCTGGGAGGGATTGTGGTCAGTGCAGACTCAATGGGCCGAATGGCCTCCTTCTGCACTGTAGGATTCTAGGATTCTCACTATATTATAGCAGTCAACTGGGTCATTATCGATCTTAAAAACACTATTAATTGGTATTTACACAATAAGGAGATCGCGTTTTAAGATGCCCACCTGCCACATTATATAAAACTGGCAAGATGACGTGAAGAATCATCAGACCTCATAATGCAGTTTCAGATCTGAGGGTGAACATTATTCTGCCCAACACCTGGAAATAGAAATTTAAAAATGAGTGTCATTCCAGGATGATTCCTTGGATAATTCGGGAATGGTGTCCATTTGCCAATTCAGATTTGGGTGACTCTTCTCTCATCAGACACCATTCTCAATACTGATATTAAGTCGGGGATCTCTGTGCAGATTGTAATAGGGATTTTCCTTTAAAGGGTTCTTGCGTAAGTGAGATGTTGAATTACACTGATGCTGACCCTTTCTTTTTATACATTTCCTTTCAACATTGAAGAAATGGTAAGAATGAAACTGAATAGTCATGATGCTTTTTTTCACTGTTGAAAACAGCAACTGCCATTTGAGGTGATGGCCTGGTGTGAGTATTGAGGGGAACTTGTGGATCTTCCTGCTCCGGGTCAATGGCTCACTATGGCAGCCTTGTGGACCAGTGGCAATTTATTACCTCTGATGCTCTGGGCTCAAGTCTAACATCAGGACTTATTGGTCACAGAAAAAGTGCTTGTAATGTGGTTCAATGGGCTAACAATCAGACCGGGAATCCTTCCACCACTTACCCACTATTCACAAAAGGAAAAAAAAGGAAAAAAAGGTTTGTGTGAGCACAAAGATTCATTAAAAAAAAGGCTCTCTATATAGTTATTGTAATATTAAATAATCTTCTGGTGAGATTCATCTATCCTAGCATTCAGGGGTGCTATGAGTTCTGTAAATGTGGCCAAAAAGGACCAAGCAAAACTGGGAAGTCCTACAACATAAGGTTTTTTAAAAAGAGTTTTAGATTATTGAACGGTGGCGAATTTCTCTTTATAGGATTGAGTTAACCCTCTACTCTTTCCAGTTAGTTGAAGGCTTGGATAAACTACCTCTGGCCATACAAATTGATTCCTTTTAATGTTAAGTATCCAGCAGCAGTAACTCTGGACAAAACTGCGTCAATGCATTTCCATTGCTTTTGGAGGTCACTGTGTGAAATACAGATACAGGCCGGAATTCTTTGACCTTGCCTGCAGTTGGGATCCTCCAGTCCCGCTGCAGTGAATGGAGATTTGGCTGAGTGAACAACATCAGAGAATTCCAGCCATTGTCTTCATGAGAGTTGACATTGGCTAGTCAATGATGTGAGAAAAAAAGAAAGCTTTTTGAAATCCCAGCACAAAACAGGAGTGATACCTGCCTGATCCAATCTTTGCTGTTTTTGGCAATTCCATCTCTTTAATCGATGTGACCAAAAACCGTTTGCTAAATCGATACAGGGCTTATATTTTTCACTCTTGATGCCAGAGAGTAAGGTGGTGGAATTCTGTTGCTGTTTAGTGTGCTTGGCTGTGACGTACATTAAGGCTGTATAATCAACCACTAACTTCCACCTCCCATCTGGCTTAGCAACACCAGACAGTGGTGAGTTAATTGTAGATGACATTTGTATCAGGACATCTTGTTCTTCCAAATATTTGATAGTTTTAAAGAGATCCAATCTCCCCCATGATTTTTGGATAGGCCCCTGCCTTTTGGGCTTGTGTTAGTTTGCAGCAGGATGAGTGACACTCAATAGTAACCTCACCTCACTGGTTTGAATGATATTGTGGATGAGGATAATATTTATTAATGAGTTACTCTCAGAGGTCTCTGTCTGCCCCTTCTAGGCAAGCCTAATCTAGTTGGGCCAAAGTATGTTTTAGTCTGTCATCCTAGTCTACGTATGCTTGTACAGGCTTGTTTGAGATTTTAACCATGATGTGGAGTTGCTGGCATTGGACTGCAGTAGACATAGTAAGTAATCTCACAACACCAGGTTAAAGTCCAACAGGTTTATTTGGTAGCATGAGCTTTCGGAGCATTGCTCCTTGAGAACAGCGCACCAAAAGCTCATGCTACCAAATAAACCTGTTGGACTTTAACCTGGTGTTGTGAGACTACTTATTGAGATTTTAAAGTAATGTTTAATGTATGCCTGTCCTAATGTATGAGAGAACAGGCTAATATTGGTACTCGTCCCACCTCTAAGAGTGGCTGTGATTCTATATGCTGGAATAGCTATTACATAGCGTTCAATTTTTGAGGACTGACATTGTATGAATTCCCCTAATGATACTTTATAAATCAGGCTCCCTGAATCTGCCCACATGGTTTTTATAATTTAGGGAGCATAATGGTGTAATCATCTCCTGTATCAAGTAAGGCTTCTACCTCTTAATTGACAGACAATGTTGCAAGGGCATTGGGGAATTAAACATGCCTTGGTTGGATCACAAGCCCCCAAACCTGAGACCTATGATGCTCAGAATCCTGAATTTTATTTTTGGCCTCCTTTTATATCATTTTGACTGATTGTCATTCCTTTATTTTGGGGGTACTATCCTTTCCGGAACCCTTGGAGGGTCGGTCAGGTTGTTAATTATCCTGACAGCCTGTCCATTGGGGTTGAATCAGTCATGTCAGGAAACTCTGATCCCCAACAAAGCCAGTATCTGAATTGCCTAATTGAAAGATTCTGATGACCTGACCTCAGTTAGGACTTTAAATTTCTAAAACCTAATGCGTATCCATTGAATTCATGCTTTATCTTCTACAACACTTGATCAAGGCACTTGATGTCACCAGGAACTCAAATCCAGGTCTCATTACCACTGTCAGCAAACTTATTTCCTGTATTTAATCTTAAAGGTGTTTTTAGATATACAGGATATATATAAATATAGAATTCTATATGAATTGTGTATCGTGTGGGTATCAATTGCATTATATTATAGTCCAAGTCCTTTCTTAGGACAATCCAAACTGGATGCTTCTCAACTTCAGATAGAGAAAGTCAGATCCCCAAAACCCTGAAATGGGGCGGCATGCTGGCACAGTGGTTAGCATTGCTGCCGCAAGGCGCCAGGGACCCAGGTTCAATTCCAACCTTGGATGACAATGTGGAGTTTGCACATTCTCCCCACGTCTGCAGGTCAGGTGGCTTGGCCGTGCTAATCTGTCCCCGAGTATCCCAAAATGTGTAGGTTAAGAGGATTAGTGGGGTGAATATGTGGGGATAAGGCCTGAATGGGACACTCTGTCAGAGAGTCGGTGCAGACTCGCTGGGCCAAATGGCCTCCCTCTGCACTGTAGGGATTCTATGATTCTATTTTATGACATAAAGGATCAAGCTATTTTCCCAAAGGAAAAAAGCCACCTGAGGTAATTACCAGCCTCCTGACAGCTTTTTAATAATTACAAGCTGGATTATAATTTCTCGAATATTATTAGGAAAGGGGTAAAACTCCTCAACATGTACTTCCCAACCTAATGGCGTACAGAATTAGGTTCATAAGTTAATGATACAGAAGACTATTGGCAGGATTCTGTAGCCCTCCTGGCCAACAGAATTTTCCGGTCCTGTTTGTAGTCAACCACACACAGCAGGGCTGTGCAAAACACCAGAGATTTCGGTAAAACCAGAGATCTTACTGGTGGCCAATGGCATGCCGCATCTGCCATGGGAAAACCCACCGTGGGAAGGGGGCCAGAAAATCCCAGGCTGAGAACGTTACCATACGGTAATACAAGAGGCAATATCAATTCTAACATATTATAAAAGTTTATTAAAGAATCAAATGTGCAATTCAAAGTCTTGGTGAAAACAGTAAATCGCAACATTAAATAGGTTCCAGGAAAAAGAGAGATGATATGGCCTTATATCTAATACAGCATAGAGTTTTAGACTTTAATTGTTACTCTAAAAATATATCAAGAAGAAGATCCATGAAATACTAAATTAGCATTTACCTTTATCATCTGAGTGAATGAGATTCCCTAAACTGGTTAAGCCAATCTACCTTATCCAGTTTGCTCCTGAATACTTGTAACATTTTTTAAACTGTATAACTATAATTTCTTAGCTGTGGACTCTTGATTGGAATGAGGTCCCTCCTTTTATACTCCAAATTGGGTTTTAATTATTGTTACTTTCCCTGAAAGATAACCCACTTTATTTTTAAGGAAACTGATAACATTTCCAAATTCCACTTCAGTCACGGGCCTCTCCTACCCAGCAGAACAAGGCTTGCAGGATACTCACGCTTGGTCAGAATTTCTCCTTTGTCTGTGTTATTAGTTAAGGTAATGTTTCTAAATTGCAAAATGTTCCATCTGAATATGGTTTAATTTTAAACTCCTACATTGAGCCACCTTTCCTGAGAGTGTAAGAAAACAATCTGCTGGCCTGCAGTCTTTTGTGGTGCATTTCCTCCTTATCAGTGAATCCTTATTACTGTAAAAGACACATGGCAGGATGATAATTAACCACTGTGAACTGCATTTACCCTTTTACAAAACCTAACATGTTGTAGAACCTTTGGATGGTCTCATTTATAGGAAAATAATTATTATGCCTTTATAACTCTTCCTTATAGCCATATGGGTGGCATATTCATTATGGGCAGCACGGTGGCACAATAGTTAGCACTGCTGCCTCGCAGTGCCAGGGGCCCGGGTTCGATTCTGGCTTTGTGTCACTGTCTGTCTGGAATTTGCACATTCTCTGTGTGTCTGCGTGGGTTTCCTCTGGGTGCTCCGGTTTCCTCCCACAGTCGGAAAGATGTGCTGGTTCGGTGCATTGGCCATGCTAAATGCTCCCTCAGCGTACCCAAACAGGTGCTGGAATGTGACAATTAGAGGATTTCACAGTAACTTCATTGCAGTGTTATTATGAGCCTACTTGTGACACTAATGTATAAACTTTTTTTTTAACCTGGATTAATTCACACTGTGCCCTTTTCTCAGGATGGCAGCATCCCTTCTCTTACCATTGCCAAGCTGTCAATGCCCATGCTTTTTCCTCCCAGCCAGCGTTCCCAGAATGCTGCCACCTATGCCAAGGTGGTGCACCTGAAAATAGACCCTCAAGACCATCTGCAGAGTCCTCAAATGTATGCCTGCAGCCTTCCACCAGCCAGGCTTCAGCCACTGGGGTAGTAATACATAGGCAGGTGTCAGTTTAGCTCAGGTGGCTAGACAACTGGTTTGTGATGCAGAGCAATGACAACAGCGTGGGTTCAATTCCCACCAGCTGAGGCTTTTCATGAAGACCCAGCTTCTCATGCTTGCCCCTCACCTGAAGTGTGGTGATCCTCAGGTTAAATCACCACCAGTTAGCACTTCCCCTCAAAGAAGAGATCAGTCGTTACTATAGCGACTTTACCTTTACATAATGTGGAGATGCCGGTGTTGGACTGGGGTGGACAAGACAAGAGGTCACATGACACCAGGTTATAGTCCAACAGGTTTATTTGAAACCACAAGCTTTCAGAGCGCTGCTCCTTCATCAGGTGAAGTGGAATGAGATGCGCAGGCACAGAATATATAGGTGGAGCGACAATAGCCTGATACCAACAGGTAATCAAGAGTGTCAAAAGGTAAGTACAGTGTAGGCCGGCTGAATAACAAGTCTTCACAAGTAATCACGAGCACTAAAAGACAAATGTAAGCTGTTCAGTATAATCAATATGTGTAAAGTGTCGACAGGCAAAGGGATATTCTAACATGTTTACATAAAAGAACCAGGCCAGCAGAGGTTCATGGGATACAGATACTCAGAGAATTCATGCATTCAGATGTGATTTTGGATAATGTTATTTTTACTTGTTTTTATCGTAGGCCAGGGGGCTGGATGAGTGGTAAGGAACAGTGAGAGGTTGTTTTATTATGAAGCAAAGTTCCAGCAGGCAGTCTTGAGACAACTGATCAGACTGAAGGAATCCTGGGTGTCTCCTCTCTGCCTCCTCATCCTCCAATCTGCAGACACCATTTTCAATTTGATTTGTCAGTCTATATGAAAAAAGTCTACCATTGTGACATAGGTGGAATTTTCCGTCCTGTGGGTCATTGAAATTTCCATTCAGATTGGCGGGAGCTGAAGGTCCTGCCAGCAAGAAAGGCTGGAAAACTCTGTTCAATAATCTTATTATCATAAACCCCTCTTCCTTCTTGGTTTTTACAATGCCCAACCACACGGTTGCAGGTAGGTGACGTAGAAACCACCCTGCCAGTACTTCCTGTCCCTTGTTCTTACTTCCACCCACACTGATTTAAACAATTTGCTCTTGGCCTATTAAGATTCTTGCTCACTGTTACCTTGATGCTATCGTTTATTATCATTGTGGCATCCTCTCCTTTTACATTTTGTCTGTCTTTTCAAAATATCATGCACCAGAGAATATTAAGTTTCCAACCTTAGTTACCTTACAACCATGTCCATGTAATGGTTATTACATCAACTTATTTATCTTTATTCTGCTTTGTGCATTCAAACAAACCACCTTTAATTTCAACTTTTTTGCCTTTACCCTTGATTATTCAATGGTGCACTATCATCTGTTTAAGGGATTTTTCAATTACTCATTGAAGTAATTCATATAACTTCATCCTGGAGTGTGTGAAGCTTTGTTACTTTAGGGTAAGCCATAGTTACAATGTTTTGCAGGCATCTTTAACCATTAGAGAGAGAGAGGTACAAGTGTTTACATATAAGCTTGAGGGGGAACCACTCCAATCTGGGGCAAGGCAAGGCAAGGGAGACATGCTTTCGTGAACTGCCACAGTTAGTACAGGGATTAAACCTATGTCATGCTCTCTCCAACTCACCAACTGAACCAATTAACTCCAGCTAGTGCAGTACTGTGACCAGTATTGTCAGGAAAATTTGGACATTACAAGACTCACAAAACCAGTGTTTCGGAACAAGAGACATAATTTTATTTAGACCACCATTTGTTGAGAGAAATCAGACAAAGGATCAAGGCCACACTAAGACAGATTAATTCTAATGTATACAGTTCAATCCAGGTCAATTACAGATTTTTCTTATCAATTATTCCTGCCTTACGTTAGCTTTGAATCAATCAGCAATATATCTGCCATATACTCTAGCCAATCACATCTCTCCCTCCAGCATCATGGTATTTCACTAGTTAATTAAAAATGAATGCTCCTTCCTCTCTTGGCTCAAACTAATTTCCCTATTGCCTGGTTACCCTAGACGCTGGCTGCAAAGGTTAAAGAATACATTCCCTTGGGTTCCCATAAAGATCACTTCCAAATCAGATGAAGATATGACTCCACGTCTGGGCATCCATGCTATTTGGGCAGTGAATAAACCCGATTCATAATGTCTGATTAAGTGTTCTAATTGTTTCTGCCACTAGATAGTAATCTAGACTTTCTCAAGCCTATAGAATTCTCTCAGAATATGGTTTGACCCAGTGGACTTCACCATGATGCTTTGCAGGATTTATCTCGAATAAAGCATACAATAATTCTTATAAAATACATTTACACATTAAAAAATAATCATATATGCTTTAAATCTCACTAACTTGTTTAAATCTCTTACTGCATTTCATATGTATGCAAACTGCTTTCTTATTAGGTTATGAGTCTGTGTTTTAAGAATCATTTAACTTACTGCTGGTCATTCTGTCAGTGCCCTAATGTGTAATATTTGAAAATCTTACTAATCTTATTATTCCACTTCACTCCCATTAAAGAGAAAGAAATTTGAAATATTTACCCAGTAAAATATTTTGAAATATGAGAAGTGTATTCCTGGATGCTACTATTCAATATCTGCCTATGACAGACAATATAAGGTGTGGTGACTGTCCTTTTAAGGATCCATCCACAATGTATGGGTCACATGACCCAGGGAACCAATCAGTGAGCAGGGTGGGGGGGAATTACCTAGTGAGAAGGTTCTAGAAGCTTCTTGGAAGATGATTGGCAGCCATGAGGCTGCAAGCTTCTGTATTGTAGTGAATAAGTAGTTGTTACTTACCTAACTGGTGAACAAGAATTATTATATGAGGTATAGCTTTCTTGCAGAATGTTAAAGTCATCTGTCTATACTGTACTTTCTTTAATAACTGATTGCTATCATGATTCCTCCAAATTAAATGGCACCTGGAAACCTATTAACATTTATTTTGTAGGTACTAAAATTCACAATAAAGAAACAATTATTTTAAAAGGGCGTCAGTCTACAATCCATCTTTGAGGGGGAGGTAATGGCATAATGATATTTTTGATTTGATTTTATTATTGTCACATGTATTATTTACGCTGAAAAATATTGTTTCTTGCATGATGTACAGACAAAGCAAACTGTATATAAAGAAGGAAAGGAAACGGTGCAAAATGTAGTGTTGCAGTCATAGCTAGGGTGTAAAGAAAAATCAACTTAATGCAAGGTCAAAATTCTGATGGCTGCAAGGAAGAAGCTGTGTTTGAGGTAGTTAGTACATGACCTCAGACTTTTGTATCTTTTTCCCGATGGATGAAAGTGGAAGAGAGAATATTTAAGGTGTTTGATTATGCTTTCTTGAGTCAGCAGGAAGTATAATGTATGCCATACCCACCACAGCAGATGGCAAAATCTGAATTCAACTGAAAAAAAAAATCTAAAAGTCTCATGAAAAAAGCCATTGGGTTTATTAATATCCTTTAGGGAAGGAAATTTACCAAGGCTCCAGGTCCACAGCAATGTGGCTGACTCTTAACTGCCCTCTGAAATGACCGATTAAGCTACTCAGTGTCACTCAGCCAGTGACACTTGCATCCCATGAATGAATGTACATTTTCTCCCACGTTGCTAATCACTCATTGTCCATCTCCCTTTGTTGTGTTGCCCCATATTCACCAGTTCCCATTAAAGTCATGGGGCCCATGCTACAAGAGAAGGACTGAGACTGGGTACTCTGCACAAAGTAGCTCACCACCTCATGCCTCAAAGGCAGGAGTTGGGAGTATAATGGTATCCACTCATGGGGATGTCTGCATCCCCAGTAACACTCAACTGCAACAATATATAGCACCTTCAACACAATGAAATTTTCCAAGGGGCATCATAAAACAAATCTTTGACACAGAACCACATTAGAGGATAATAGGAGAGATGGTCAAAGGCTTGGTCAAAAAAGAGGGTTTTAAGTAGGGTCTCAAAACAGGGAATATAGCTAGAGATGGAAAGCTTTGAGGAGGAGGTTTCAGAGCTTAGGGTCTAGGAAGCTGAAGCCATGGCAAATGGCGAAGACATTAAAATCAGAGAGACTCAAGAGATGGGAATTAGAAGAGTTCAGATATGTCAGTTGTGGGGCTGGTAGGTGATCACAGGAAGGGCAAGGCCGTTGGGGGGGGTGGTGGTCATCAACACAAGATTGAGGCGCTCAAATTAATAACACCAGGATTAAAAGGAGAAAATGGGTAGAGAAATGAATTATAGGACAGATTAATTAGTTGGAGGAAGAAATGCGTGCAGTTTATAGGCCAGATAATGATGTCGTAAAGTCATATAAAGCCATCTAGTGGTTGAAGATGGAATCAATTGTAAAAATCATGAGCTACAAAAGTGGCATCAGCTCCGGAACTGCAACAACGGCAAAATGGATTCCTGATGTGGAGATGCCGGCGTTGGACTGGGGTAAACACAGTAAAAAGTCTGACAACGCCAGGTTTAAGTCCAACCGATTTATTTGATAGTAAGTGAGTTTACTATCAAATAAATCGGTTGGACTTAAACCTGGCGTTGTCAGACTTTTTAAAATGGATTCCTACATAAGGAAATAATCCCATCGGAATTCCTCTGCAGGTCTGTTCGCATATATAGGTCCAAAATTATTTCTTAAAGCTGTCTACCTCGAGCTGTCAAGAACTCTTCTGAGACCCTCCCTCTGGTCCCACCGCTGTCGCTGAGGTTTCCCAGTGAGTCCAGCCCACAGCGCTGGGAAACCCGTGGCTGGAGTGAGCTATCAACGGGAGCAAAAACCCCACCGGCATCAACGGCTGGAAAGATCCAGCCACGGTTGTGTGATTCCACAGCAGTTGGACTGAAGGAGGATGAAGGTGGGCTATGTTATGGAGGTGGAAATCTGCAGTCTTGCTGGTGGACAGGATCCAGGACTGGAGTTCAGTACATGGTCCCAATAGTTGTTTAATTTTTACAGGCCGGCGGTTCGAGACTGTAACTGACAGGGCAGCAGCGGCTCAACCACTGAAGAAATGTTAGAATGATATAAAACCGAGAGATCCACAAACATTCTTTTCTCACTCACTGGCGGGACATGGGCCGATTTCTGGCACAGAGCTGACTGCGCTAAAACAAAAGGCTTCCGAGACCGGTCTCAGATCGCAAATCTTGCTAAAGATCCCCCCCCCCCTGCGCCCCCGTGGACTCCCATGCCCGCTGCGCTACTCCAGCCTCTTATTTGAAGGAAGGGAGAGGAATCTGTCACAAGGTCACTGTCACAAACATATGGAGGTAACATCCAGAGTCAAAATTCCAGGAAGAACACAGCTATCAGTGGCAAGGCCTCTGGTAGAATAATTGTACAAACACAAAGTGAATTAAGGGCCAATAACCAAGGCACTTCCAAATTATTAACCATTACTTGTATTCACGAACTCCCAAAACGAAGGCTGACTGATGTTCCCCTAACCAGATTATTGTTGATTTTGTAAATGAGTAACTTCATTTTATAAATTGTTATAATAAATTAATTTGAATTCTGTTCTTCATTTGCAATTCTTCCTTGTGTCCCTCCATTTTCATGTGTGTCTGTTCATTCACCTGTTTTGAAACAAGTGAATTATTGAGTGTAATCTGGGGGCGGTATTTTCCAGGGTTTTCTCCCTGGTGTGTAGCTCTCCGGCTGCACTGCCAGCTTTATACCCATATTTTTAAATATTGCTAAAACATGCTTCAGGCATGGCCCACACCATCACACTGGAAAGCAGCCAGCTTCAGCCAGGGTGCACAGTGGTTAGCATTGCCACCTCACAGAGATCCGGGTTCGATTCCCGGCTTGGATCCCTGTCTGTGCGGAGTTTGCATGTTCTGCCCGTGTCCATGTGGGTTTCCTCCGGGTGCTCTGGTTTCCTCCTACAGTCCGAAAGACGCGCTGGTTAGGGTGCATTGGCCGTGCTAAATCCTCCCCCAGTGTACCCGAACCGGCGCCAGATTGTGGCGACTAATATATTCTCACAGTAACTTAATTGCAGTGTTAGTGTAAGCCTACATGTAACTAATAAAGAAACTTTACTTTGAGGGGCGGGGTCGAAAAAATCCTGCAGCCAGGAATGCTGAGATCTTTTTAAAGGGAGTCCCAATCTCCGATGTAAAAAACCTATCGGGGGCACTGCCCGGGCATATCTCTCTCTCTCTCTGTCTCCCCAGATGTAACAATTACCTATGCGCCCCAATGGGTTCCCTTCAACTGCTTTGCACTTGTGAAGTCAGTGAGGAAGGAATTCCGAAGGCGAGTGGATGATACGGCGGGGAAGCCCGCTAATCATGTTAACTTTATTGAAATGAATGGAGATGAAGATCCCACTCTTCCTGGGTGGGAGCCTTGTTATGACACTGGCAAGGGGCAGGGAAAAATCAGCGAGTTTCTTGTTTTCTGACTTCCGTGATATTTTGCGTCCAGATTGGAATTTGCACTCACAGCAAACTCGGAATTTTATTGCCATGCCAGCCCCAGCATCGGGGTGGGCGAGGCTCACAGAATTCTCCATTGGCTTTGGGGTAGGATTTTACGAGCCTTGCCTGAGCGAAGTCATAAAATCCCAGTTTACGTGTTGGGAAATACACTTTAGTCTTTTGGTCGACCTAGGGGTTCTCACCTCATGATCCTGAGGCCTCTGCTCTGGTTATAAAAAAATCCAGAGCACCCATAACAGCGCGTGTGCTTTTCCTGTAACTACACGATCAAACATATATTTTACTTTTAATCACTTAATATGAAACTGGTTGTTGGTGCTGCCGTGAGGTGAAAGTATATTTGTCAAGGACACTCGCATGTAACGATCAATGTTCATTCTTGGCTCAGATGTACTGACATTGGTAGACTGTCACCGAGGCAAATATACTTCACTGAGGTGGCACGGTGGCACAGTGGTTAGCGCTGCTGCCTCACAGCACCAGGGACCCGGATTCAATTCAATAGGTTGGGTGAATGTGTGGAGTTTACACATCCTCCCCTTCTCTCTGTGGGTTTCCTCTGGGTGCTCCAGTTTCTTGCCACATTTCAAAGATGTGCAGGTTAGATGTATTGGCCACGCTAAATTGACGCTGTGTCAGGGGAAATTACAGGGTAAATGCATGGGGGTGACGGGGTTGGGGCCTGAGTGGGATTGTTATCAGTGCAGACTCAGTGGGCTGAATGGGCTCCTTCTGCACCTTGAGATTCTATGATTCTTGATCTTGAGTTACACTGAAGTTAGTAAAGTGTTACTGACACTAAGTGTTGAGAGTACTTGATGAGGTCAAAGACTTTTTTATAATATGAGTCATTTTTCCCAAGAATGCACTATAAAAATCCATTAAGCTAAACATTATATAGCGCCAGTTCTGGGTGCAGGGATCGCAACGTCACTACCCCGCTCCCTTTTAAGATGAGGCAGGCAGCATGCAGACTTTGTGTCCCCAGTATGATTGTGATGTGCAGCCCTCGATGAAAGATGCTGCTGAGTAACTGCATGTTCAGCAGGGAACCCGGGGGGCAGGTGTGATCAGCATGAGTTAGAGTTAACCTGCAGGGAGGCACATTCTGGCTGAAGCAACTGGTGGAACTGAATCAAAAAGTGTTTCATGGAAGGAATAAGAGGTAATTGATGAAGAATCAGGTTGGAGGGAGGCCTCTCGGATACTCTGACATTGACTTGGAGGCCTCACCTGATTTTAGTGTTTTTTATTTGTTATTCACTCATTGGATTTCTCATCACTGGCTGGGCATTTACTGTCCATCGCTAGTTGCCCTTGAAATTGAATGGCTTGCTAGACCATTTCAGAGGGCAGTCGAAAGTCAACCACGATGCTATTGCTCTGGAGTCACATGTAGGCCAGACTGGGTAAGGACTGCGGATTTCTTTCCCTAAAGAACATGGACGAACCAGATGGGTTTTTCCGGCAATTGACAATGACTTCATGGTCATCATTTGACTTTTAATTCCATATATTTATTGAATCCAAATTCCACCATCAGCTGTGGTGGGATTTGAACCCAGATCCCCAAAGCATTACCCTGGATCTCTGGATTATTAATCCAATGACAATACCACTGCGCTACTGCCTCCCTCTATACAGCTTCAAATGTTTTCTCAGAGCCATTGCAACATCAATCTCGCAAACAATTTGATACACCACACTCCCATTACTCATCCATCAACAATATTTAGCAGTCGGTTTATGTCTAATATTCAAATTACCAGTCACATGAAAGTCTCACAGCCTCATCTTGCAGCTTCCACATCTTGCAACATTCTTGCAGGGCAGGTCACACAAAACTGAAGGCACGGCTGCATTTCCTGAGCTCTGTGACGGAGAAAAGCTTCAAACTACGGAGGCTGCATGAACTGAGCTGGTTGCAACTGGCGTTTCCAAGCACATTCAGGATGATGGTATTGTTCCTATTTTCTCAAACCCCACCTCACCTTCTTCCTGCCATCTGACACATTATCCATGGGGCCTCTTGCTTTCCACCCCAAATTCTCCTTCACTCATCCCAACTTTCCAGTTGTACGATTGTACTTTTGGAAGCTCCGGAGCTATTGCCAGGCCAGTTGCTGCAGCTTCATCAGGAAGGGCACAAGCAAGAACATGCATGAAGAAGCAGCTCACTTGATCTCATGCTCATAGCCACCAGCTCAGATATTGGCGCTGCACATACCGGAGACTGGTATAGCATTAATAGCAGAACATGGTGAGTCACTGGGCATGAGCAGGGAAAGGACATAAGGAGAGATCTCAAATTGGTTCAACTGTAAAGGACACATAGGAGGACTACAGGAGAAGGAGGCTGATAATAATGTACGCAAAGATATTTGGTGCATTGGTCAGTTCATTTATTCATTATTGTCACATATATTGGAATACAGTGACTAGTACTGTTTCTTGTGAGCTGTTACAGACAAAGCATACTGTTCACGGAGTACATAGGGGAGAAGGAAAGGAGAGGGTGCAGAATGTAATGTTGCAGTTACCAATAGGGTGGAGGGAAAGGACCATTCAAAAGTCTGATGGCAGCAGGGAAGAAGCTGTTCTTGAGTGGGTTGGTGTGTGTTCTCAGACTTTTGTATCTTCTTTCTGATGGAGGCCATGTCACACAGTCTGTTGTCACAATGAAGGGGCATGGATTCCAACATGGCAGAGGGCATTGAACAGATATTGGAATCCACCCTTCATGGCACAGTTATGGGGGCCAACTCTGTGAGAACTCTAGCATCACACTTGTGAATCTTTTCTGCACTCTCCCCAAGTGCTTTCATATCTTCTTTTGATAATATGCTGAGCATAACATTGCTGTGGCTATAACGCATTGTATTCTCCATATTCAGGCAACCATTCCCACAGAAGATCTGTGATGTGGAGTTGCCGTCATTGGGCTGGAATAGGCACAGTAAATACTTTCACAACACCAGGTTAAAGTCCAACAGGTTTATTTGGTAGCATGAGCTTTCGGAGCGCTGCCCCTTCATCAAATGAATGCAGGATCTGTTTCTCAAACAGGGCATATTTGGACACAAACTCAATTACAAGATAATTGCTGGAATGCGAGTCTTACATTCAGTTAGATTGCCTGCACCTGTAAAGATGTGATTATCTGTTAAGACTCACATTCCAAACATTATTTTGTAATTGAGTTTGTGTCTATATATGCCCTGTTTGTGAAACAAATCCTGCGCTCACCTGTTGACGGAGCGGTGCTCCGAAAGCTCGTGCTATCAAATAAACCTGCTGAACTTTAACCTGGTGTTGTGAAACTACTTAGCATGGAGGATCTGATAAAATATTTCTAAAATTGACACGTATATCTTATACTTTGGATTTAACATTCGAAAGCCAACAAAACACATGGAACAGTCTAAAGAGAACATGTATGAAAAAAGAATTTTAATGATTTCCTCTTGGCTTCACTGGCCTGAACAAAAGCTGGCACCTCCTCAAGCAAAGTCACTGAGTGACTGCCATCAATAGAAACTTTTAATATCAACTTTATACAGTTGTTAATTGGCCTAGGGATGTCCCTAGTTTGACCACAAGTAGACTTAGTAGTGGTAATACAAGGATAGGCCAGGTTTAATGGTTGAGAAATAGCACAGGTCAGCACTCTGTTCTCAAGTGATGTGAGGAGATCTGTGGCCAAGCGGGCCATCTAAAATGGCGATTTGTAAAGCGCGCTGGGACAATTGGGCCAGAAGTAAAACAATAGGCTGCAGTTTAAAGACAAAGACAAACAGACTGCAACTCTGACGAATGAATAAACAGGACATGGGTCATCTCAAGGATGAAAGAGACTTTCTGGTCACACTACCTTGTTTCATCTCCAGGATGAAAGAGACTTTCTGGTCACACTGGCTTGTTTCATCTCCAGGATGAAAGGGACTTTCTGGTCACACTGGGCTGTGTACCAGACATAAGGGCACCATGAACCCTTGCTTAGGAGGGAGGTATGCGACCTATGTGCCTCCAGCACCTACAGACATGGTCGTTGGGGACACACCCAGAGATCGATATGGCAGCACCTGATTGGACTCTTGTCGATCAGGGGGATCAAGTCCTGATCGATTGATTGGTAATGGCCAAAAGGGGCGTGAAACCAAATGGGGTATAAAGGGTACTGGGCAACCAGGAATCTCTCTCTCTCTCTGACCCCACAAACGAGCTACAACAATGGTGACCATCGCCAGCAAGACCAGCACGAGGAGAGCCACCACACCCAAGAAGGAAGGAGGACCAGAGCCAGAGTGCCAGACCAGACCAAAGGACCAGACTGTGCAGACAACTACCGAGACCAGCGCACAGATAAAGGCCAATATCTGCTTGGGTATTTGCCAGTCACACAAAGTTAAGTCAAGGCCTTGTACTGGACTTGAATTCTAATATTTTCTGTAAGAAAGCTTATTGTTGGTCGGATGGGTGATTATTGATTGTGTGGATTTAAATAAACATTGGTTGTACTAATAAGACGTCCACTCGTAGTTATTTGCCCACCGTATAAGGATTAAAACAGACTGTGCAGCAGGCAACAGATTAAAGACCCCAAAATGACAGGCTGGAAGTGTATCGCCTGCCTGGATTCCTTTACCCAATGCCCAACATGGGCAATAGATCCCTCAGCAATGCATGAAGGCCTGCTTGAGGCCCTCTCTCCAAGATTGCTTTGCCCTGAGGCAGCATCATGGAGAACACTTAACACAGGGATCACGTGCAAGAAGGAAAGAACTGTGTTCCTCTTAACAATACATTTAAACACCCTCCCATTCGCTGCTCCTGATCCCTGAGCCTGAATTGTCCACATCTAGATTGCCAACTCTGGCTGGACATATTCTGGGAGACGCCGGCAGAAGTGGCAGCACAGAAAGCTGGTGGCAAGGTGCGAGCGGAATCTAAGGGAATGCAAGAGAGGGAAATGCACTGAGACTTCCATCAATCCCACAACAAAAGCCCATTTCGTGCCAGCCAAAACTTTCTGTATAAATTCTCCCCAATTCAAACAGCAGCTTCATTTTGTAAAGAAAATTGGCCGGGGCAAAAATCAGTATTCCTTGTAGCTCAAGTCTCAGCAAGAGAACAGCTTTCTAGAGTTAACCGTTGTAATGTTTGTAGCCAGCAGCCCAACGTTCACTCCTTCTTCACCTCGATTCGCTGCCACTAAGCAGGAAACAAAGAGGCTGCGACATTGTTCCTATGCGTAGTAGGTATATAAGACCTACATCAGTACCAGTTTAAGCTTATGTCATCACACTGCCAAGCAGATCACCACGTTACAATGAATTATTGTGCATATTCATTTAGTTGCTTAAAATATCATTTTAAAATCGCCCGGATTGCTTTCAGTTGGCACTGGGAGATTGTTGCAGATTCCGATAGACTCACAGGGCATAACTTTCCCATCCCGCCCACCACAGGAATCATAGCGGGCAGGACAGGACTATGCAAATGTCCATCGAATTCGGATGGGATTTTCCAGGCTTGCGGCGAGCACGATCGGAAAATCGCACCCACAGACATTCCGGGAGGGTTGGCAACCCTACCCCCCACCTCCCCTTCCCCCTGCCCCCACCAACCCTCACCAGAGTCACAGACCCACTTATCTGAGGGTCACTCAGGTGCTCACCGGGGTTGAATTTTTCACCCAGCTTTTGTCAGTGGAATCTTCCGCCAAACCAGCTCCATTGAAACAAGGCCATTCGTTACTGGATCATTATCTGTGCACCGGAGCTCAGTCTACCCATGGGCAATGCCACTAGAAATCAGCTGGTGACTCTTGATAAATTCTGGAGAGTGGGGGCTTTGTAATGAACCTTCCGCAGCTTTAGAGGCATTTGCCAGGGCTCTATTTCACTAAGCAGCTAGTCATGTCCTGCTTCATAATAATGATGCTAAATATGAAAAAACAGGTGATTGCTACTTACAAGTATAACGCCCACACTGACTTTTTTTCACTGTGAGGATGAAGGGCATGTACTTGCTTTGGAACAAGATATTGGCCAGGCCTGTGGGTAAAGTTGTCTGGAGCCTCGAGTTCTGACAGGAGCCGATGTTGCCAAAGGCTCTCACATGTCTATTTATGGAAAATATAATCACATTTGGGATTTTTTTTAAAATGAAGATTCTGCTGTGATCCTAAGTGGTGCATACAATGGCAGTTATAAATGATTCTCCCTCCCTCTTCGGTAGCTTTGAACCGGTGTGATTAGTACCTTAATGTGATCAGTGGGGTTCCTGCCCTTTCCAATTTAGGTAAGGCGGCTGTCTTTTAACGTGAGCTGGGAGTGCAGCTTCCGAAAATGTTTGTGCGCTGGATGCAGAGGGGGTCTTTGCAAGATAGCTACCCTGCATGCAGCTCGAATTGTGCAACTCCTGAATTCCTGAGTCTGTGCATTCTTTGCACTATAATGGCTAAATAAGGAAGAGAATGTCAGAAATGATTTTAATTCCTTGGATTTTGTTTACAGATTAAGTCATCAGCACGGATGCATTCCTTATATGATGCATACATGGAAGGAGATGGATTTAACCTGTGAAACATACTCTTTTGGAAATGGTTTTGTTTCGGAAATGGTTCGAGCTGCAGTCTCTCGGGCTTGTTTGTATCTGTGCTCCCATTCTATAACTTATGTATTTGTTTGTTTGGACCTTCAAGGGGAGAAGGTTACACTGTCTCAAAGGGGTGATTTTAGGAGATGGGGCGGTTTAATCAGAAAGATATCGGTGCACTGACAATAAAAGTATGCCAGTTTTAAAACTTGTGAGTAAGCTGCACTTTCTGTTCAGTCCAGTACATGGAAGTATTAACTCCATCGTTTCTTTGTTAATGTGGGCAGATCGCCTGGGAGGATTCACTGATTAGATGATGGATTACTATTGCTCGGCCTCGAGGAACCATGGGGTCAATTTAACACCCCCACTGTAACCGCTTCTTTTTAAGACCACTTTCACAGCGTGCCCCAGTCCAGCAGCTGCAGGCTCAGTCCCATTGACACTCTCCCGGCGCTCAATTCTGCATCATCCCTTACAGGGAAATGTTTTTCCAAACAGTGCAAATAGATTACTCAGTCTATAGGGTGCTTGCTACGTTTGGGCGACCCCAGCGAAGCACTGAAACAGCAGTTTATTTTACCCAAGATGGGATAGCGATCGTTACAGTGTGTTCTGGCGATGGCCGCCGCTTGCCAGAGAGGGAGTGTACTCCAGGGTGTGGCTAATAATGGGGAGGAAGGGTGAATGGACATGGGTAAAAGCATCTCTGGCAGAATGAACTGGAGGATAAGCAGACTTTCGGAGTATAATAGATACTTCTTTTTCACCTAACCATTCCCTTTAAACTCATATTACTTAATCAGGAATTTAAGTTTTAAGATTTACTCTCCCCTGGGTTAATCACCCATGCAAGGCGAGTGCCTAACATGTCATCAGTCAGTTGGTATAACTGGACACAGTAGGATTTCTATCCAGCTTTTTCTTGCAAGGGCTTTTTGGGGGCCCTTGCCCCCAAAGGGGGGTGGTGGGGGAGGGGGTGGCATAGTGGTGCAGTGGTTAGCACTGCTGCCTCATAGCGCCAGGGACCCCGGTTCAATTCCAGCTTCCAGTGACTGTGTGGAGTTGGCACATTCTCCCTGTGTCTGCGTGGGTTTCTTCCAGATGCTTCGGTTTCCTCCCACAGTCCAAAGATGTGCGGTAAATTGGCAATGCTAAATTGTCCCTTAGTGTCAGGGGCATTATCAGGGTAAATATGTAGGGTTATGGGGATAGGGCCTGGGTGGGAATATTGTCAATGCAGACTTGATGGGCTGAATGGCCTCCTTCTGCATTGTAGGAGTTCAATGAATTTCTTCTAAAATCATTTATTCCTGACCTCTTCCGACAGCGTTGTTCTATTATCTGCTCTGAATAAGCTTTTGGACTTATTAAGAGTAATCAAATTCCAGAAAATAATCCAATGAACTTTTAAGCAATTAACTCAGCCCTTAGATGTGAGTCTGACATCAGAACTTACTTTGCTCTGAAGAGATTAATTCTAATTAACTGTAGACTTACTGTAGCAAAGCACATCTCCTTGTGGATAGGGGATTCAGTATGTTCTGTTTTGAATGTGCCTTGGAAAGTAGAAAAAGGACAAGTTTATCTTCTAAGGGGTGCAGTTGCTGTATTCCACCCTACTCCAGTCAAAATGCAAAATCCAAATGTTCTTTGGCTTGTTCATTATTAATCTATTTTTAGTTAGCTTCATTTAATTGTACTTTAGAAATTTATTTTAACAAGGATTCAGGCAACAAAGCTATAACGGGGTTTAACAAATAGGTTACTTAATGTATCTCACCCTGTACTTGAGGATATTTTAAGCCTTTTGAATACTTTGGTGCCAAAATGTCTTTTTCAAGTAAAGCTGGGAGATATATAGGGTGGGATTTTCCAGCCTCATTCATCCCAAAACCATAAAATCCCATCCAAGGTCAGCGGACCTTTCCATGGTCCATCCCCACGCCTGCTCCGCTTCCCAGGATGGTAAAATTCCAGCCATAGATTTTGTTGTTCAGGAATCTAATTACCTTCATATTACCTTTAAGAATAAGTTTGATTTATTTTTATTTCAAGCTTATAGGGTCAAAACTAACTATACACAAAGTGATTGAATTAAGTATCGTAATCTGGAAGTTGGCCCACATTACATCCATTCTTCAGGCACTTCTAGGCTCTGGTATGATTGCAGAAAGTGTGCAACATTTCTGGCTAGAGATGCACTTTGCACCTCCTCGCCTCCCTCCCCCCTTCACCCTCATAGCTCTTCTCTTACAACCCCCACAATAATGGATAAGGATATCCAGGCATGAAGCAGGTTTTAGTCTATTTGCATATCTTCCCTTCGTGAAGCATTGTGCAACTGGCAGCACTCTCACCTCTGAGTCACCATGTCCTTGATCCAAGTCGAACTCTAGGACCTGAGCTCAAGACTGACATGCAGCATTAAGAGTGCTGTGCTGTCAGAGGTGCCACCATTTGATTGAGACATTAAGTATCTGCCCTGTTGGATGGATATTAAAGCTTCCATGACACTATGTTGAAGAAGAGCAGAGGATTATCCCTACTATCCTGGCCAATATCTATTGGTCAATCAATAAAATGTAGCAAAATCCATCAGGCAAACAAGCCTCCCATTCATTGACTCTGTCTACACTTCCTTCTGGCCTGGAAAGGTCTGGGAGGTCAGCAATCAGGGCTGGGGGAGTCGGAAGGCCAGCGATGCAGAGCCGCAGGGCTGGCCAGTGATGAGGAGACCAGGGCTACTAGACATGCACCGATCTTGGCGCTAATAGATTGGTGCATGCACAGTGGCCCACTCAGCATAATGCTGCCGGCCTCTCCAGCGGGAGTAGACCCCACCTACTGATTTTCAATGTGACTCACACTAGGGCTCTCTGCAGTATGGGAGATTCATTTTGAAAATCCTGCTTAAAAAAAAATCGACAAGAGTTACTTCAGTTTTCATGCGAATTCAGCACTTAGAATTTTTTTGGGGGGAATCCCAGTCAATAGGTTCCTCCCCCATCCTCCCATCTTTCATGTTCAACAAAACATTCTCCATCAAATCCATCACCTCCACTACGGTCCCACTACCTGATACATTTTTCCTGCCCTCCACTGTCAGCAATCCAAAGGGACTTCTGACATCCTGGTCCATTACTCAATCACCCACAATAACCTCTCCCCTCCCCATAGCACCTTTTCATGCAAGCGTAGAGGAAGCAATGCCTGCCCTTTTGCCTCTTGCTTGCTCCCTGTCCAAACACTGCTTTCAAGCTAAACAGTGATTTCTTTTTTCTCTCTGTTTAGTGTGCTGTGTTTGGTGCCATGGTGTGGCCTCCTCTAAATGGGGAGGCAGATGGAGGTTGGGGATAACTTTGTAGAATATCTCCATTCTGTCTGCGAACATGACCCTGAGCTTCTGCCCGTCTTCACTTTCAATTCCACATGGCCTGAACTTTGCACTTGTGGGGCACGCATGATCTGCGGGGACCAGAGGTGACCCTGTTGACCACTTCTGCCCATGAAAATCCAAAATACATGACTTCATGTTGGCTGGCTAATTAACAACTGTGCCAGTGAAAAATGTGCCCCCCTCCCATTGGAGGAGGCTGCCAGCAGGGGGCAGGAATGAGGTGGGTGTTGTGTCCAATGGGAAGCTGGCGAGAGGTTTAAACATGGCTGTGGACAGGAGACATCCAGGAATTACAGAGGAAGCAGAAGGCACTGACCAATAAGGACATACTGATGGCAGCAGCAACCAGTCAGCATGGCAGGTAAAATGGCAATGCAGGTGGGCACCCGCCTGTCGCTTCTTGGACAATTACACAGGATGGAAAGGGAAGGTCACCCCAGCAAATGAAGAAGACCTGAGTAGAGGTGGCAGGTGATGTCAGTGGACATGACATGGTCCACCTGGATACAGTGCCACTGAAGTTTCTTTTGGAGTAAACCCGAAATTAAAAGATACAAGATGTTTACCTGGCACAAAATGGACTCTGTGAAAAGACACTAAGATGCGCTGACTTAGGCATAGACATTGCACAATGAGTTAAATCCTGTTAGTGTCTAATTAGTACAGGAAATAAATCAGACCTTGAGGCCCGGATGATCACCTTAGCTTGAGATAAGGCAGAATCAAAATAATGAGTTTTGTTAACAAGATCAGTGGTTGAAAGAAGGGCATAAATGTATAACGGTGTGCTAACTGCTAATGTCCGTACTTGTCCACTATTTGAAAATGTATAAAAGAAGCTCAGCTTCCATTTTAAAGTTGAGAAGGTGACCAAGCCCGGCGCTTCTCCCTAAGCTTTGTACGTTAAACTGCATATTGAATCTTTAAACCTGACCCCCAGTAGAGATTTTTCCACAACAGTTCAATGACCTTTTGCATGCTGGCATCAAGTCAGCATGATCCAGTGTGGAGAAATCTGGAAGGATGGCCATCCTTAATGGTGCTCAGTGGTCTAGGATTCAGAGGAACATAGAGCTTTACAGCATGGAAACAGGCCCTTTGGCCCAACTTGCCCATGTCACTTTTTTTAACAACTAAGCTAGTCCCAATTGCTCATGTTAGGCCCATATCCCTCGACAGTCATCTTACACACATAACTGTTTGAAATAGAGTCATAGGGATTTACAACATGTGCGCGTTAAAGCTGGGAGATGAGATGAGAAGCTTTGGCACCATCTCAGGGTCAGGTATGTGGAGATGACAGGGAATTAAACATGATTCATGGGGACGGTGGAAGGTGAGGTGGCGCGAGAGCATGGTATCAATGTTGCTGATGGAGTAATGAATGGATCTTCTGTATTTGTAGGAGAAGACAAGCCATAATGCTGCTGGGCGCTCAGGCGACTGGTGGCGAGGTGGCCAAATGGCTCATCCTGACCACAACTGAGATGGATGCTCTTGATCTTGAGTGTGAACACAGAGGAAAGTCCTCAGGTTACAGTGAGGCTCGCGTCTCACAGGAAGATAAAAGCCCAATGGACAGGGATGGGACAGGTGGAGAGTGTAATCAATATAGAGTCACCTCATCGCTCATGACTTCTAAACAAGAGTGCTTCTGTTATTCAGCCAATGTTGCCATTGATATGAATGCTGCCTAGGATAGACATTGACTATGTGTTGAATGTTAATGCTGACTGATTGTTTTCTTCCAGATGAACCATCCTCCAAAACCAGTCGGGACCCCAGGACCCTCCATTGATACTTGAGTAGGTCCTACTAAAAGATACACATGCTTCACACTCTCTCCTGCAACCTGGCACCAGTGTAGATACAAGTATGTTGGTGGGCTTTCATTAGGCGGCTTAGAGGGTAGTGCACTTTGGGATGGGCATGGCACACTCGCGTGAGGAGCTGGTGGAGGCAGAGAGTTCCCACGGCACCAGTTGTCAGGGGACTGCTGGAAACCAGGACCATGCTGAATACCAGGCAGTATCCACTTGACGCTGTCCAGTGCCACTTGGGCATTGCCAGTTTGCTCCTTGGTCATCACCAAGACCAGCAGAGACCAGTGCTGGATTTAGGCATAAGCTAAACAAGCTACAGCTTAGGGCCTCACAATCCACAGGGGCTTCACAAAATTTCAGAAGGTTTACAATGAAGAGAACATTTAAGAGCGGATACAAGAAAAGAAAAAATCACCAGCTTGAAGAGCAACTCAAAAAATTATGTTTTCAATTTTTTTGTGGCGACCCAAGGTCCTGTTTTGGTATGCGTCTTTGTGGAACATTTTGGTGTAACTTTTTAACAAGGGGCCTCCAAGCTTTATAAAGCTTAGGGCCTCACTATGTCTAAATGCAGCACTGGCGGAGACCATGGCGCCTGGTGGGGAGCCTGCTAAACGGCCTCTGCTAATGTCTCCCAGCCCATTGCACTGCTAGAAACCATTGTCAATTATTGTAAAAACTCATCTGGTTCACTAATTACCTTCAGGGAAGGAAATCTGTCCTCCTCAGCTGGTCTGACCTACCCGTCACTCCAGATCTGCAGCAATGTGGCTCACTCTTAATTCTTTCTGATCCATGCTCACCATATTGTCCCACCAAGCCATATTGATGTCACTTTGTCAAGAATCACTACTGGCCGAACAAACCACTCAGTTCAAGGACACCAAATTCTAGACACATTTTAACCCTTGGAGCGACCAGCCCAAGATTGTAGAAAGTTAAAATTCTCATCATTGTTTTCAAACATGTCCACGGGCTGAGCCCCTCTCCCCATCTCTGTATAATCTTCTCCAGATCTCCAACCTTGACACAGCTTCTTTCATATTATCCAAGGAGTCATCATTTCTTTAGAACATAGAACCCTACAGTGTAGAAGGAGGCCCTTCAGCCCATCGAGTCTGCACTGAACACAATCCCACCCAGGCCCTACCCCCATATCCCTACATATTATACCCACTAATCCCTCTAACCTACACATCCCTGGACACTAAGGAGCAATTTCTTAGCATGGCCAATCAACCTAACCCGCACATCTTTGGACTGTGGGAGGAAACCGAAGGAAACCCACACAGACATGAGGGGAATGTGCAAACTCCACACAGACAGTGACCCGAGCCAGGAATTGAACCCAGGACCCTGGAGCTGTGAAGCAGCAGTGCTAAACACTGTGCTACCGTGCCGCCCTTTCTGAGGAATATATTGATGAAACTAAACTGATTGTCACACTCGAAAGAGAAAATGCCACTGCTGCGTTTTATTTGACCTGGGGCATACCGCGCTTCCTGAAGCTGGTGGATTCAAAGCAAACACTTCAAAAGGCAAACATGGCTGAAAAAATGGAGCTTTAACACAATTGAATTGTAAAGTGCAGTATTCAATGCTCATGAATAAAACTTGACTGATGTTTGAATTGTTTGACTATCTGAGCATTTTAGTACCAATAATTTTTGTGAATAAAAATTTACAGGGTGGCTTTGTCAAGGACCGTAATGCTGCAGAGAAAGGAAATGAGATTGTGCCGATGATTGTCCACAAGCGAGTAATCCTGGCCATTCCTCAAAAAGAAGAGGTCAAGAAATTGGCATTCTAGGTAGCAATAACACGGCTGAAAGCAAGATGTACGGAACAAAGGCAGAAATTGCTGGAAAATCTCAGCAGGTCTGACAGCATCTGCGAAGAGAGAGAGTAGACTAATTACATGACAGTCAAAGAGATCTCTTTCCATTCTGGACTTGTAGGAAGATATGAATGGTATTGTTTCACAGGTTTGTGATTCACAAATTTAGATAGACCGGGCAAAAACACTGTTGGATCCTTCTTGTTAAGCATGAGCAAAGTCTGTATTATTTAAGTTATGCAAATCTCGATGTTGCATCAACCCAAATGTTTTATGAGTGGCATGGTGGCACAGTAGTTAGCACTGCTGCCTCACAACGCGAGGGACCCAGGCTCAATTCCCAACTTGGGTCACTGTCTGTGTGGAGTATGTTCTCCCCGTGTCTGCATGGTTTTTCTCCAAGTGTTCTGGTTTTCTCCCATAGTCTGGAAGACGTGCTGGTTAAGTGCATTGACTCAAACAGACACAGAAGTGTGACAACTAGGGGAATTTCACAGTAACTTAATTGCAGTGTTAATGTAAGCCTTACTTGTGACTAATAAATAAACTTTTTAAACTTTATTTTTTGAACAGAGAATATTATCCAAAATTATCAATTCCATGAGAATTTCCTCTCAGTGGCCACAAGCTAGCAGCCATTCTAGCCATGGCCACAAAACCCATAATGGCCATTAAATCTCACAAGAGGCTGCAAAGGGCTAAGCACTGATGGGTTTGGGCTCTTCCCCGCCCTATCTAATGATGGGATGAGGTTCATGTCCAGAAGGGGTGTGTGCCTGATCAGCATATTTTTAAATAAATTTGAATATAATTATAGGGCTTAATGCCAGAGCAATCCATGCCCACCATATCGTCCCTCCGAGCCATATTGATGTCACTTTGTCAAGAATCACTACTGGTTTTCAAGAACAAAAACTGGTTGTGATGGCCTTGTGGAGGCACACAGGTAAGTATACCTCTCAGGTGGGGAGGGACATGATTGGGCTATGCCCTAGCACTACCCTCTGGCACCCTGGACATGCCCCCTGACAATGACACCCTCACATTGCCCTCTGGGGAGCCCCACTTAGGGGTGTTCCCCTTATGTATAGTGGGGCGGGGGTGTCCTAGTGCCTTTGAGGGGGGAGGACAATCCTTGGGGCCAGCGGTGGAGGGGGCAATGCCTGGGTTTGGGGGCGACAGTGATGCCTATCAGAGATGTGCCCCAGTGCTTGAATGTTGGGGGTGGGATGCGCCAATGCTTGTTTGGCGGGTGGAAAAGGGGGGAATACCCCATTCCTTCTTTGTTCGGGGTGGAGGAATGCCCCGATGCCGGTGTGGAGCAGAGTGGAATGCCTGGACCCCTGTGATGGGGGCGGGACAATGCCTGGAGCAGCCGGGGGAGGTGGGATGGGGGATTGTGGTGCCTGTGAAGGGAGTTCCTCAGTGCTTGCATTTTTTTGGCGGGGGGAGGGGTGCGCCTTGACCCTTCATGTCTGTGGGAAGAAATTTATTTTTAGTGCAGGTCGGGCCACCCTTTAAACATAGATTCCCGGTCTCTGTGAAGCCGGAAATGCCAGCTCTGTTCAGGACCCACCCCATCAGACCGATGGCACAAACAGTGCCCCCAAATTCCCTGTGCAGGTTGCCAGGAAATCTGGAGGGAAAATCCAGCTGTGCAGCTGATACACACCATTTTCCATCTGAACCTAACACTCGGCCAGATTTTGGGAAAAATCCACCCAATGTCGCAGACTTTTAAATCTCTTATTATTCTTCCCCACGTGATCCAAAGCAATAAGTATTGTACCAATGCATCACTGAAATGTACCTGCTAAATTTTGAAGCAATATGAAAAGGGTCTGCTTCAGTAAGTAAGGAGCTGACAAGGCTCTTCATGTCAATCTGTTTCCAACAGGTGGGGGCAGCTTGTTAACCTTAGCCCCCAACACGCAAATATCAGGGCAAACACATTTCTGTAGTTTAACTTCAATATTCAGTGGGACGGTTTGTTTAAATTGTTACTTGCTTTACTCATTAATGCAGATAAGAGGAAATTGGGATAAGGTTTCTGCAAACTGTGGTCATCTTAAGAACAAAAGGGAATACTTAAGAGGTAAAATAATTAAAGTGAGAGCGAGGAACATTTAGAAGTTTAAGTTTAGTTTATCTATTAATGTCACAAGTAGGCTTACATTAACACTGCGGAAGGACTATTACTTACGTGGCGAAAAACTGCAGCAGGTGACGGTGCAGAGGGACCTCGGGGTCCTTGTGCATGAGTCGCAAAAACCCAGCTTGCAGGTGCAGCAGGTGGTCAGGAAGGCGAATGGGATGCTGGCCTTCATAGCGAGGGGGATTGAATATAAAAGTAGGGAGGTCTTGCTGCAGCTGTATAGGGCATTGGTGAGGCCGCAGCTGGAGTACTGTGTGCAGTTTTGGGCGCCGCACCTGCGCAAGGATATTTTGGCCCTGGAGGGAGTGCAGAGGAGGTTTACTAGGCTGATACCGGAGTTGAGGGGGTTGAGCTATGAGGAGAGGCTGAATAAACTGGGCTTGTACTCGTTAGAGTTTAGAAGAATGAGGGGAGATCTCATTGAGACGTATAAGATGATGAATGGGATGGATAGGATAGAGGTGGAAAGACTCTTCCCGCTCAAAAAAGACAGTAGGACTAGGGGGCACAGCCTCAAGATAAAGGGGAGGCGGTTTAGAACGGAGTTGAGGAGGAACTTCTTCACTCAAAGGGTGGTGAATCTCTGGAATTCTCTGCCCGTTGAAGTGGTGGAGGCTGCCTCGCTAAATATTTTTAAGAAGCGGGTTGATGGGTTCTTGATAAGAGGGGGGATGAAGGGTTATGGGGAGAGGGCGGGAAAGTGGAACTGAGCCACGACAGATCAGCCATGATCTTATTGAATGGCGGGGCAGGCTCGAAGGGCTAGATGGCCTACTCCTGCTCCTATTTCTTATGTTCTTATGTTCTTATGTTCAATGGAGTTACTGTGAAAATCCCCCAATCGTCACAGTCCAGCACCTGTTCGGGTAGACTGAGGGAGAATTTAGCATGTTCAATGCGCATAACCAGCAGGTCTTTCAGACTGAACTAACTGAGCTGAATTTTGCACCTTCCAAAGAAGAATAAACCTTTACATTGGAGTCCACTGATGCCTTGGGAGGTGCATAGAGTGGTATAGGATGGCATAGGACTCTGAGGGACCATTGGGGGGGATAGAGTGGCATGAGCTGGCATAGGGATGGGGGGGTCATCATTGGTGCATGGAGGGCATAAAGTGGCATAGATTGGCATGGATTGGTATGGGGCTGGTACACTTGGAGGACATAATAATGTACCAGATTGGTAGAAAATAAACTGAACTAGATTTACATTTAGACACTTCTTCTCTGTGAGTGAGTTCACTTCTGTCATTTTGACTGAGGTATTCCATATCTTACGGTCGCACTCAACTCTCAGATATCAGCGAGAGCTCACTCCAACAAAGGGTAGTTACTTTCCAAGCTAACCTGAGATGAATTTTAAACCCTGATGTCACATGAATTAAACACATTTCTGAGGCTTCAGCATATCAACTTCAATAATTCAACCTCTTTTGAAGCAACGCTACTATTGCCTGGGGCAGGGGAGTTTATTACATGATTAAAGCTTGGTTCCATTGTGTATCTCCATGGTTTGTACTAATTTGTACTAAGTAGTAACGGGGGGAATGAAGGGCCTTGGGGAGTGCATAGCATGGTGCAGGGTGGCATGGGACTCTGAGGAACCATTGGGGTGGGTAGAGTGGCATGAGCTGGTTTAAGGGATTGTGGGGGTCATCACTGGTGCATGGAGGGCATAAAGTGGCATAGATTGGCATGGATTGGTATGGGGCTGGTACACTTGGAGGAGATAATAATGCACCAGATTGGTAGAAAATAAACTGAACTAGATTTACAAGGATGTTACTACTTGGATTGGGTGGCATGCCTTATGAGGATAGGTTGAGAGAGCTCAATCTTTTCTCCTTAGAGAGACGAAGGATGAGAGGGGACTTGATAGAGGAGTATAAGATGATGAGAGGTATTGATCAGGTGGACTCTCAGAGGCTTTTTCCCAGGGCTGAAATGGCTGCCACAAGAGGACACAGGTTTAAGGTGCTGGGGAATAGGTACAGAGGAGACGTCAGGGGTAAGTTTTTCACTCAGAGATGGTGGGTGAGTGGAATCGGCTGCTGTCGGTGGTAGTGGAGGCAAATTCGATAGGATCTTTTAAGAGACTTCTGGATGAGTACATGGGACTTAATAGGATTGAGGGGTATAGGTAAGCCTAGTAGGTAGAGATAAGATCGGCGCAACTTGTGGGCCGAAGGGCCTGTTTGTGCTGTAGTTTTTCTATGATTCAATGAATGATAAAATTTCTGAGGCACCTTGCCACTTGTACAAAGAAGCAAGTTGGAGAAGGTTTTATGCAAGTATCATTGTAAACCAACTTCCCTTTACACTCTGTGCTGGCACGATTCTTTCCCAGCCAGAATCCAACAGCGTAAGCAGTCCACTAGACTGCAGGTCACACATGTTTGGTTATGTATACATAATCCTGCTCAGTAGGAATGTCAGTGGCGGTTTGGGGTGTCTATATTAGTGTCTTTTACTCCATCAAATGTAATTGGAATTAACATATCAGAGAGCGACGTTCATGTAAATGCTGCAGCTCCTGGAATGGTAACCCAGAGTAAGCCTCGATGAGGAACTCTAGGTCATGCTGCACCCAAATATAGCAATTAGAAAAGTAATATAAATCTTAATGCCATTGCAGTTCAGTCATGCTCATAGAAAAAGCAGCCTCAACTATCAGCAATACCAACTCTGTGTACCTAGAATTATACAGAAGTTACAGCACAGAAATGAGCCACTCAACTCAAACATGTCTGCATTTACCCTGCTTAGCAACAAGGCTGTGGCCTAGATTCCCACCGTGTGAACTGCCTCTCCATCACGGCTAAAATGGTGGATGAGCCCAGAAATTTTATTTTTATTCATTGGTGGGTGTCACTGGCCGGCCAGCATTTATTGCCCATCCCTAGTTGCCTGAGAGCGGTTGAAAGTCGACCACATTGCTCCCAAACACGACAGTTCAGATTTCCACAGGGAACGGGACTGGAGTTGAACCAGGATTCGCGTGGTTTACGGAAGCAGCTTGCCACTCAGGTCACCCCCTGCCTCGATTGAAGTGGGATTTTGGTAGGCCCGGTGTGTGAAGCCCGACACGTGCAGATTAGACCAGGGCCCTGGATTCTCACTCCCGGTCAGGTGCACAGAGGCAGGAGAACACTCGGTTCTCCTATCCCCCACGTTTTAAAAATGACCGCCTGTGGTTTTGATTTTCAATCCGGGATGCTGACTGGATCAGAAGTCAGGCCCGCTGCCCCTGAGTGACTGCCGAGACTGCTGGCTATGGAGCACTTTGGTGAAGTTAGCAAGGTTGAAATGAAAAACATCCCTCACCCCCCACATTCCCCATTTCCCATTCATGCCAACCTACGCTATCTCCTACCCCTCCCCCACCCTCAAAAGAAACTTCCACGGTCTCTCATATCCATAAAAAGCACATAAATTCATCGGAATTGTCAAAGCTATCATAGCTTCAAAACTGTCAAAGGTTCCTTGGCAAGTTGGCCTGGAGGGTGTAGGATTAAATGTATTTGAAATATTAGAGAATGGGGACGTAGGTTGGCATGAATTGGCACTAATTTGGGATGGGAATCTAAAGAGCCATGGGGATGTGGGGTGCACAAGGGGTATGAGGGGCCTTGGAGAGTGGGTAGAGTGGTATAGTTTGACATGGGGCACTGAGGGACCATTGGGGTGGGTAGTGTGGCTTGGGTTGGCATCAGGATTATGGAGGCCGTGGGAGATGTGTGGGAGGTGGTGCATTAGTATGGATGCAGCATGAGGTGTGTGTAGGATGTGAGAGTGTGAGGTGCAGTGAAGAGCGAGGACTTCTTTTTGTTTCAATTTTTTTTATTGAATTCAGCACAGTGAGGGAAGTGGCTGTTAATTGCAGAGAGGTCAGGGTGAATGGGAGCGTGGTGGGAAAGCCGCCTCTGGAATTTTATAGGCCTCCCTGACAGCAAATAGACCATGAAATTCTGCAAACAGTATCCATCAGTTGTCATATTACCCTGCACAAATGAATATGATAAAAAGATAATGAGGGTCAAATGGACCAATTTATTTCAGGGTATATGTCCTATGTCTTTATTTAACGCTGGCTCCAGGATAACACAATGTTGACAACTTTTGAATTAATTTTAAAATAGCATTTTAGCTATTTGGGTATCTTTCTATAATATTCTTTTAGGTAAAGGGTCATTTTGTAAGGTGGATTTTCCTAACTGTATAATGTAGCAGCAGGGACTGTACATCTGGATTTTGTTCCTCCACGCACTGTCTACACAGACATTACTGCTCCTGTATCATGTTTTACTATACATGAGTTCCGTCATTCCGTCTGTCAGTCATTAGAAACTTGTGAACTGGTGGTGGGTTTTCCAAGTGATGTTGCGGCTACTTAGGGAACCACAGCAGTCTTTTAATGGATAGCTGATGTTGGTGTAAAAAAATTCTCAAATAATTCATGCTGTCTTTTGTTGAGCTATGTGTTACAGAACAGCTTGAAGCGAGAGTACAGATGTGGAACTGCTAAAGCAGAGAGTGGCGCGTAGGAGGATAGACCTTGCAGTGTCCCAAGGTTTCCTCAGGAGAGGCCTATAAAATTCCACAGGCAGCCTTCCCACCACCCTCCCATTGACCCCTGACCTCTCAGGAGTGCAGTAGAGAGTGCTGGTGAATCACAGAGTAATCATTGTCTTCATCAGCGAAAAGATTGTGAATCTGTTGAAAAGGACATCTGAAACCTGAAAATCGAGCTGTCCATAATAAATAAGTATGCAAATTGTGAACACCACACACTGCTTCCCTAGACATCCATGTATATGCACAGATCACCTTACATTCTTTTCAACGTATACCAAGCTTATCCATATAATAGCCTAGCGTAAATCAAACCTGCACCTTAAATTGTCATACATCCAATTTCATATCCATGTCGCTTTATTCTATTGGATTTAACTTTGCAGACAAGTTTGTTATGTTCTCTTTATTAAATGTCTTTTATAACTCCAGGTACAGCACATCAATTGCATTACCCTCATTTGCACTCTCTGTCACCTCTTTAAAAATTCACACAAGTTAGTTGAGGAGGATTTGAACTGAACACAACTGTGATGGGCCATTTTAATTAACAAGTTAATTTACAAAAAATAATCCTTCCAACACAACTTAACCTGCACAGTACAGGAATATTTATTCATACAGATAATGGCCAACATGAGAGTCAGTTGGGTGTTATTTTACGAATTCCATTCACTTTCAACATACTAATATTACTTTGTTCCTTATTTTGTTGTTCAGTTGCTTTTCAAGATTACTGTGTTTTCAAGATTAGTGCATTTTTACCAAGAAAGGAAATGCTGCCCAAGTCATTGAGATAGAGGAGATGGCTGTTTATTTATTTATTAGTGTCACAAGTAGGCTTACATTAACACTGCAATGAAGTTACTGTGAAAATCCCCTAGTGGCCACACTCCAGTGCCTGTTTGTGTGCACTGATGGAGAATTTAACATGGCCAATGCACCTGACCAGCACATGTGGGAGGAAACCAGAGCACCCGGAGGAAACCCATGCAGAGACAGGGAGAACGTGCAGACTCTGCACAGACAATGACCCAAGCCAGGAATTTAAACCCGGGTCCCTGGCACTGTGAGGTAGCAGAGCAAACCATTGTGCCACTGTGTTGAGACTCTGGATGGACTAAAAAAAAACTTGTTAAGTAGGAAACATTAAACAGGCTGTCTGTATTTAAAGTTGATAAAAACTCATCAGGACACGATCAGGTACACGTTAGGAAAGAAAGGGTTGAAAATGTGAAGGCACTGACCATAATCGTCTAATCCTCCTTAGATACAGGGGTGGCACCCGAGGAGAACTGTAAGTTTTACAGTCTTTTTCAAAAAAAACTGTAACAATAAGCTCAGCAAACACAATCCATTTAGCTTCAGTGGTGGAAAAGCTTTTAGAAATAATAATCCATGGCAAGATTTCCTCTTGGACAAATGTAGATTAATTAATCAGATCGAGACCAAGAATGTTGAAGTCAAATTATCCTTAAATCACTTGGTTAAATTTGTATGATGTTTAGGGTAATACTACTGATGTGGTGCACAGGGACTTCCAAAAGGTGTTTGATAAAGGGCCACATGTCAGGTTTGTCAGCAAAGCCAAAGCCATGGAATAAAAAGGACAGTAGCAGCATAGCTATGAAGTTGGCGGAATGGCAGGAAACAGCATGGTTGCTTCTTGGGCAGGAGGAAGATATATAATGGAATTCCTCAGGGGTCAGAGAGTAGGACCACTGCTTTTCTTGATTGATATTAATAACCTAGGCTTCAGTGTTCAGGGTGCAATTTGCAGATGACATAAAACTTGGGAGTGTTGTGAAATGTGAGGAGGATGCCACAAGAGGACACAGGTTTAAGGTGCTGGGGAGTAGGTACAGAGGAGATGTCAGGGGTAAGTTTTTCACTCAGAGGGTGGTGGGTGCGTAGAATCAGCTGCCGTCAGTGGTGGTGGAGGCAGATTCGATAGGGTCTTTTAAGAGATTTCTGGATGAGTACATGGGACTCAGTAGGGGTTGAGGGTTATAGGTAAGCCTAGTAGGTAGAGATATGTTCGGTGCAACTTGTGGACCAAAGGACCTGTTTGTGCTGTAGTTTTTCTATGTTCTATGATACTGATAGACTTCCAGAGGAAATGGGGGCGGGGGGGGGGGGGAGAGAGAGAGGAAGGAGGAGGAGGGGGGTGATTGGTGAAATGGGCAGACTCATTGCAGATGAATTTTTTACAGGGAATTATACAGTGATACATTTTAGTGGGAAGAATAAGGTGAGGAAGTATAAAATAAAGGGTATAATTCAAAAGGGAATGCAGGAGCAGAGGTCCCTGGGGGTGGGTGCAAAAATTATCAAAGGTAACAGGGCAGCTGGCAAAAGCAATTTTTATATAGGAGCACAGAGTAAGGATATTATGGTGAACCTTAATATATTTGGTTTGGTGTCAACTGGGTTTTTGTGTTTAGTTTTAGGCATCTCATTTTAGGAAGGATGTTAAGGTATCAGAGAGAGGGCGGAAAAGATTTGCAAAAATTGTTCCAGCAATGAGGACCACAATTATATGGATAGACTGGAGAAACGGGGGCTGCCCTCCTGAGAGAAGAGAAGGCTGCGCAGAGATTTAATAAAGGTGTTCAAAATCATGAGGGGTCTGGACAAACTGGATCAGGAGAAGCTGTTCCCATTTCAGAGGGGGCAAGAACCAGAGGGCACAGATTTAAGGTAATTGGCAAAAGAAGTATGGTGACATGAGTCCAAAGATGTGCCGGTTAGGTGGATTGGCCATGCTAAATTGCCCCTTAGTGTCAGGGGGACTAGCTAGGGTAAATGTATGGGGTTATGGGTATAGGGCTTGGGCGGGATTGTGGTCAGTGCAGACTCAATGGGCCAAATGGCCTCCTTCTGCACTGTAGGATTCTATGATTCTATGAGGAGCCTTTTTATGCAGTGAGTGGTCAGAATCTGGAATGCACCATCTGAGTCTGTGATGGAGGCAGGGCCAGTCGTGGCTTACAAAGAGAATTGAATAACTAGCCAAGGAGAAAAACAGTTGCAGGTCTATAGGGAAAAAGCAGGGAGTGGGAATAGCCCAATAGCTGAGACATCATCATAACATTGGGCTGAATGGCCTCCCTTCGTGCTGTATTCATTCTTTGATTCTATAAGACAAAACGCCATGTAACAGTACTCAGCAAACAAAGGGCCCAATTTTGCCGTTGCGTCGTGCCCGTTTTTGGGCGCAAAAACATGGTAAAGTCGGGTGTGAGGCCATTAACGTGATCCACACCAGCGTCCGCGCAGATTGCCACTTTACCGAAACCCAGTAATGGCGGCAATCCAATTCGTGCCCAAAACGGGCGCAACGGCAATTTAAATGTATTTGCATGCATTTCAATTGAATTAATGAACTCAGCATTTCCCCCTTTACTACCACGTTCGCCAATCCGGAATCGCGCCAAAATGAACCTGCTGAATAAAAGTCAGAATCGGGCGCTCCAGCTGCTGAAAAGGCACGTTCAGAGCTTCTAACGATTCTCTGACTCAGATTGGTGGTAAGGGGGAGCAGGGAGGTGGGTCAGATGTTCCCTGATTGAGGGGCAGGGAGGGGAGTGAGGCCAGATTGTTTTTTGTTTTGGGGGTAGGGGGAGGGGGGGAGGAGGGGAGGAGGAGGCGGGTCAGCTCTATCTCTGGTGAGGTTGGCGGGGGGAGAGCCGATCATTGTCTTGGGGGTGGAGGGCCAATCATTGTCTGGGGGGAGGGGAGAGCCTGTCGTTGTCTGATGGTGGGGTGGGGGGGAGGGCTAAAGTTATCTGATAGGGAGGGAGGAGGAGGCGGGTCAGATGTTCCTCTGATGTGGGGGGGGGGGGGGGAGGGTGGAGTGAGGCCGGATCAATCTCTGGGGGGAGGGGGAGGAGGGTGGGGGTAAGATGCATCTCTGGTGGGGCAGGGAGGGGGAGTGAAGGCCTGATCGCTCACCGGCGGGGGGGGGAGCAAGATGGATCTCTGGTGGGGAGTGGGGGAGGTTTGGGGAGGCAAGGGGGGGTCCGCTGCCATTCTGCGGGTGATCAGTGGGGGGGAGAAGGGGGCAGGGAGTCGCAATCGGTCTGGGTAGAGGAGGGGGGTGGATAAAGGGGACAATGATGTCTATGGGGGCCATCGCTTCCGCTTTTCACTCTTGGGCTGCTTTCTGTGACCTGACACGAGCGCGCTTTTTCAAATTTTTTTCCAACTGCACATGCGCAGCTCAGAGCTCCAATCATTTTGGGCGCGCTAAGGCCCCCCCACAGTGCAAATGGGACCCGCGATTTGTTTTTCAGGCTGAGCGTGTATGGGAGAGTCTGAAAGCAGATTTAAAACTTTCACTTAAGACTTTCACTTAAGACTTTAAGACTTTCACTTCTCCCACATAATCCTTCCATTGGAGAAGTGAAAGTTAAATGTAAAACCATCAAGGTAAAGAGTATATTAAACATAGACATACAGACCATTTTATATGGTAATAGATTGATTGCACTTTATCTCAACTTACTCCAGACAGTTCAGGAAGGTGGGAGGTGGGGGGTGGGGGCTGTGCAGGAGGCATTTTCCCAGACCTGTGGAGATGCATGTTGAGGTGGTAAGGAAATCAGGCATCAAGGTGGTGGAATGGTTCTCCAACATGTTCCAGCATCCTCCTGCTCTGCCAAGGTGTGCAACCTCAGCAATTCATCTGGCACTGATGGTAAGCCAATTAAATTTGACAATTATCAGCCATTTCCCAGGACAATGAAATTTTACCAGCGTTCTACTTAATGCTACCAACTGTGGTTAAATGTATTCCTGCGTGGTTTCATCACATGACTTGTTCATACGCCATAGCCATTAGTTGGCCAACAAATCCATTCTTGTGAGGCGTTATCAAAAAATAAAACAATCTTGGCTTGTGCCTGGGAAATAATATTACCAACTTGGATGTTAATGGACTGGCATCTTTGGCAAAACCTCTCAATCCCATGACCATCACTATTGAGAAGAATGGGGGGGAGCAGATGAATGAGAACATTATCATTTCCAAATTCCCCTCCAAATCACACACCATTCTGAGTTGGGAATATATCACCGTTCTTTCACTGGTGTTGGGTCAAAATCCCAGAACTCCCTAACAAAGTTATGGGAGTATCTTCACCACAAAGACTGCAGTAATTCAAGAATACATAGCAATTCACCATCATCTTCACAAGGACAACTAAGGATGGTCAAGGGGTGGCATTGTGGCACAATGGTTAGCACTGCTGCCTCATAGCATCAGGGATCCTGGTTCAATTCCAGCCTCGGATCACTGTCTGTGTGGAGTTTGCACATTCTCCCTGTGTCTGCATGGGTTTCCTCCTAGTGCTCCAAGTTCATACATTCTGTCTCAGCAATGCTTGTATTTCATCACTCATCACTTGTCC
Source organism: Carcharhinus amblyrhynchos (assembly GCF_965287045.1). Taxonomy (NCBI): domain Eukaryota; kingdom Metazoa; phylum Chordata; class Chondrichthyes; order Carcharhiniformes; family Carcharhinidae; genus Carcharhinus; species Carcharhinus amblyrhynchos. The sequence goes on along the minus strand of NC_137340.1, from coordinate 12,928,426 downwards.
TTCAGCCTTATTCTTGACCTATTCCAATCCATGTAGTGTAAGTACTCACACCGTGCTGTTAGCTGGGGAGTTTCAGGACTTTGACCAGCAACAATGAGGGAATGGGGAAGTGATGACTCAGTGGTATTATCACTGGATTATTAATCCAGAAACTCAGCTAATGTTCTGGGGACCCAGGTTCAAATTCCACCGTGGCAAATGGTGGAATTTGAATTCAATAGAAAAAATCCGGAATTAAGAATCTGCTAATGATCATGAAACTATTGTCAATTGCTGGAAAAACCTATCTGGTTCACTAATACTGCTTTAGGGAAGGAAATCTGCCATTCTTATCTGGTCTGGCTTACATGTGACTCCAGAGCCTCATCAATGTTGATTCTCAATTGCCCTTGAGAATCTAGGGATGGGCAATAAATGCTGACCAGCCAGCGATGCCCATGTCCTTTGAATGAATGAAAAAAACCGGCAAGTTGGAATCCAGTGTGATTTGAAAGGGAATTTAGAGGTGATGTGTTTCCACACAGCTGCTTCCCTTGTGATTCCAGGGAATAGAAGTCATGGATGTGGGAGGTTTTTGGCATCTTACTGCAATGCATCCTTTAGATAGCACAGAATGCACAAGTGGTAGAGGGAATGGATGGATAAACTGACAGGTATATGGAGAAGATTTTATCATATTCCTGAATCATAGATGGGAGAGAGTTTTGCAGGGGTAGGAGTTAAGCTACTCCTGATAGAATACCCAGTCACAGTCCTGCTTCATTAGTGATGTGGCTGGTCCACTTACACTTCTGCAATGTTGATGATGGGACGTTGGGCAAAGGTAATGTCACCAAAGATGGCCATTCCCTAACATCATTTGAAACACTTGCGCTTACTGCTTAATGATGAAGTCTCAGTACTGGGTGAGGTATAAAAGCACCAAGAGTGTGCAAAGATATCAAGGTCGTTAAGTGCATTGAAAAGCAAAATGTCAACAAAATAGTACATGGATGCCAAACCATTAGTTTTCAGGCAAATAAAAGCCAGTGAACTGTTCCCACTTCTCTTTATAGGGATACCACTTTAAATTCCCAAAATCGAGTTAGTTCAGTAAGGGGGATGTGGCCATCATCACTCTGTTTTACCATCTATGGATATGCTCCAACTCCCCATGGGTTCTCTTACACTGAATCCTCTCTCTATCACAATGAAACTTTACACAGTCGCTGGATGGGCAACAGGAATCAAAAGTGATGTGTAGAAATACATTTTTTAAGAAGTTTTGCACTGAGTTCACCTTCATATGTTAGGAAGTCTGACCCGGTTCTCGGTTGCCTTGTTGGTTACGGAAGATTATCAAGGGTCATCTATCAGCCCCCTGTCAAGTGTACATTTGCAGCTCACTCCCCGAGTTGCGGATCTGTCTATACTCGCCACTTGGAGAACTGTGCGGCTGGAATGTGGTAATATACAACCGAACGCCTTCGTCCACCCAGAGAAGGGCTTTTGTGTGAGAGCCGTATATGGCTGTGGAATAGGAATCTGTGCAGCCGGGCTCGGGGTTTGGTCCTTTTTTGGGGCTGCTGTGGGTGGAGGCAGAGGGTGACGAGACGCAAGGGCTATAAAACTTAACAAAGAGGGAAGGGAGAGTGCAGCACCTTCCCAGAGTAAAGGACCCCGTCAAAGCAGAGAGGGTGAGTCCCAGGCAAGGGTTAATCAGCATGATTCAATATTTAGAGTTGTTCTCAGATTTTGCATTGATGGGGGATTGCAAGGCAAGCCGTCATACTGTTGTAAATTAAAACCTGACATCTGGGTACTGTCTTAAAAGAGTTTTAATTGCAAATTGTTGATTATGACTTACTGCAGGATGATGCTGGTTGGTAATTTAAAAACAAAATAGCAGAATGGATTTAAAGTAAAATCTGTCATATCTGAGATGTGAAAAGTAAGTCTTAGGATTGGTAAAGCGGATTTGATGAGATGCAAATATTGAAACACCTGTCCTGAGTAATTTTGGAGATGCTACACAGCAGTGATCATTGTGCTACTATCTTCCCGAAAGAATTAGCGATAATTTACCATCATTAAATGTTCCCAGGACTTCATCTGCAGTCTGAGAAATATTTGAACAGAGAGGTGGAGTACCCTTTATTCCACTGGGGTTCATTCCCAGATGTTGACTCCCTTCTGAACTGTGAATGTAAAAGGGCAGTATTTAAGCAGTCAGATGCCCAGCCTTAGGCAGTTCCTTTGCACTTCTGGCATCTCCATTTCTTTATTCCAGGACTCAAATCACTTTTTCCAGTGTTGTTGCCTGCAGCTTTGCTCTTGGCCAGTCGGGAGAACAGATGAGAGGGGGTTGACAGTATCTGCCAAAGGATCACTGGCTCGCTGCGGGACCAGATTTTGGCATCTCCGTGCGGTTGCTGTGATATTGGGTCACTTGTGCTGTGGGCTTATTTTGCCTTTATTACTAAATATGGTCCTTTCCCAATCCCTGCCCGACGCCTCTCTGGTCGCTCCTGGTATTGCAAGCCCCAGGTTCATGCCTTGGATGGGCAGAAGCAAATATTTTTTTTAAACATGCTGGAGAGAGAGTTTTTATGGTGTCGCGGGGCGATTTCCTAATTAGGAAAAAAGATGCATTAAAAGCAACCTCTTAGATTTACTTGGCCGGGCGCGAGGGCTCTATTGGCTACTTTGGGAAACTTCTCTAAACAAGGAGATGTCTGACAAACTGGACTGGGCAGTGCATGGGGACAGGTACGAAAGTTATTACACATTGAAGTTATTACAAATTAAAGCTTGTCTGCTGAATATTCTGAATTATAGGAATATCCCTGGCAGCTCCACATTCATTGCAAAAGTGGCTATTTAATTTCAATATTGTTTTATACTGATTCATCAAGTATATTTTTACCAAATCCAGTTCACCCTGTCCTGGTACAGCCCCTGGACTGTGAACTTGTATATTTAGACTATATTGATGGATATCTAAGTCTATACATATATATTTGTGTACACAAATACACCCTGCTGCTTGTATTTTCTGACCTAGGATTCTTTATTCCACCAGGAGCAGACAGATTGAACATGTGTGACGAGGAGGAGAGTACAGCACTGGTTTGTGATAATGGCTCCGGACTGTGTAAGGCTGGCTTCGCCGGAGATGATGCTCCCCGAGCGGTCTTCCCCTCCATCGTGGGCCGCCCTCGTCATCAGGTCAGCAGCCGGGCAACACCCAGAGCAGGAAGGGTCAGGAAAGGTTCCAGAGCAGAAAGGGTTCCAGAACAGACAGGATCCCAAAGCAGAAAGAGTCTCAGAGCACAGAGGGTCCCAGGGCAGAAAGGGTCCCAAAGCCGCTGTCACGCCTACGAGAGCATCCTGAAATGCTGTGGCTGTCTTCGGACGGTGTGCATTAAATTCTGTGCAGAGGTGATCAGTGATGTGATGCAAAAGTTTGGGAGACTGTACCCAGTGAACTGCAGGGTGCCTGAGGGACACCGATTTCAGGCATTTAGCATAAGCAGCTATGAGGCAAATGCAATAACTTTTAATAGGCAGAGTTTTTGTGATCTGGAGTGCATAGGATGGAGGAAGCAGAGCCGACTTGAAATGTAACTGAAAATTAAAACGTTAGAAGGCTATGGAGCTGAGGAATGGGATCAGTTGCACAGCTCTTCCCTAGAGTCAGCATAGGCCATGATGGGCCAAGTGGCCTTCTGTGCTGTACAATTCTCTGAAAATGACCAGCTTGATTCTGGATGAATAAATCAGTTCATAGATAGAAACCCTACATTGCAGAAGGAGACCATTTGGTCCATCAAGTGTGCACCAACAACAACCCCACCCAGGCCCCATCCCCGCAACCCTACATATTTACCCCACCAATCCCTCTAACCTACGCATCCCGGGACACTAAGGTCAATTTAGATGGCTAATACACCTAACCTCACATCGTTGGACTGTGGGAGGAAACACCCGGAGGAAACTCGCACGGACATGGGGAGAACGTGCAAACTCGATACAGACAGTGACCCAAGCTGGGAATTGAACACAGGTCCCTGGAGCTGTGAGGCAACAGTGTTAACCGCTCTGTCACTATGTCGCCTCATTCACGGTCAAGAGTCATTGCATCTGGGGGTAGATTTGGAATCATGGAAACCCTACCGTGCAGAAGAGGCCATTTGGCCCATTGGGTCTGCACTGACTCTCTGATAGAGTATCTTAGCCAGGTCCTTTCCCCACACTGTCTCCAAAATCCCACACATTAACCATGGCTAATCCATCTAATCTACACATATTGGGACATTAAGGGGCAATTTAGCATGGCTAATCCACCTAACCTTCACATCTTTACAGGAACAAATGGCCAAACATTTGAAGCACAGGAAAGCAGATGATTATGCGACCCAGCCTCAGATATCCAATATGACATCAAGCTGTGTTGCACTCAAATGTATAATAAGGTTAAGAATAGTTGTACAGGGTTTTCAAAATGACTTTGTTGGTAAATGCATTTGTGAGTTGGGATAGAAAATAATGTCCTCATTTACACAACAAATTCCACATTCAAAATGCCCTGTTGCTGACACATTATAAATAACAGGTAATATTTGCAACAACCCTTATGTCAATTCCTCCAAGTTATGTGTTGTATTCTGGTTTCCTGAATTGTAAATACTCCCAACAGTATCTCAATGTGTTCATCACATATGTGAACTCTTCCTGCTGTGGTTAACTCTACAGGGCGTTATGGTTGGAATGGGTCAGAAGGACAGCTATGTAGGTGACGAGGCTCAGAGTAAGAGGGGTATCCTGACCCTGAAATACCCCATCGAGCATGGCATCATCACAAACTGGGACGATATGGAGAAGGCAAGGCATTTGCATTCCACTTATACCAGCCCTGCTAGAAATGGCTCTAAAAGACTCATGTTCAGATAAATTAATCAAAGTAAATATTTGAAACTTGAGATGAACGAGAAAGCTGCATTTTTTAAAATGGCAGTCATTATTTCTACAGATCTGGCACCACACTTTTTATAATGAGCTACGTGTAGCCCCCGAGGAACACCCAACTCTGCTGACAGAAGCTCCCCTCAATCCCAAGGCCAACCGTGAAAAGATGACCCAGGTACTAATTTGATTTTGATTTATTATTGTCACAAGTATTGGCATACAGCGAAAAGTATTGTTCCTTGCGCGCTATACAGACAAAGCATACCATTCTTAGAGAAGGAAAAGAGAGAGTGCAGAATGTAGTGTTACAATCATAGCTAGGATGTAGCAAAAGATCAACTTAGTGCAAGGTAGGTCCGTTCAAAAGTTTGATGGCAGCATGGAATAAGCTGTTCTTGAGTCGGCTGGTACGTGATCTCAGGTTTTGCATTTTTGTATGCCTGGGGATTGTGGGGTCCTTAATTTTGCTGGCTGCTTTTCTGAGGTAGTGGGTAGACAGAGTCAATGGATGGGAGCCTGGTTTGCATGATGGACTGGGCTAAATTCAGGACCTTCAGTTTTTTGTGGTCTTGGACAGAGCAGGAGCCACACCAAGCTGTGATACAACCAGAAACTAGCACTGCCCAATTATTGCTGCCTAATCACTAATCTACCCACTTTGACTAGTGTTACTGTGCTTGGATGATTTTCACTCAATAGATTTAAAGCCATCAAAACATTGGGTGGATGATGGAATTTATGTTAGAAATCTAGGCCTACCAGTTCCCACCCCAATGAAAAAGCTTTGGACATTGGTGCCTAGTTACACCAATATCAATTAGATAGAAGAATAAGCATTTACTTATATAACAGCACTATGTAACCATTTTCCAAACTGTGGTCATTTCTAGATTATGTTTGAGACCTTCAACGTGCCAGCCATGTACGTTGCTATCCAAGCTGTGCTGTCCCTCTACGCGTCTGGCCGTACAACAGGTAAGTGTGAGCAGTGATTCCCTGTGTTGGGAGATGGGGCTGACCTGTGGCTGTTTCTGATCAGATGGTTATGGTTGTGTGCAGGTATTGTGCTGGACTCCGGAGATGGTGTCACCCACAATGTGCCAATCTATGAAGGTTATGCCCTGCCCCATGCCATCATGCGTCTGGATCTAGCTGGCCGTGATCTCACCGACTACCTCATGAAAATCCTTACTGAACGCGGCTATTCATTTGTCACTACAGGTAAGGCTTTTCTTACAACATGGCTGCGGTTATGAAGACAGTTCACTTCATGTTAAACCTTTCTATTAAAGCATACAGCAATGCCTGTGAGCGCAGAGCAGGAAATTGCAGCAGGCATCTAAATGCAGGGAGGTCATCATTAATTCTTGTTAAAATGAAAGGAATTAAGACCTTTTCAAATCCCACCTTAGAATACCTTGAGAGATGTCTATTCCCACAGTGACTGCAATCCACACTTCCCCCTGGTATCCGTCTGATGGCTCCAAAGCCAAGTCTTCAGGCAGGATGTTCTTAACTGTTCTGCCAACAGAGGGACACAAAGAGCATTTTATAAGAAATAAGCATTAACTCTTTCTTGGGAACACAAAGAAAAGCAGCATTCTACACATTAAAGAAAGATTTGATAGATGTAAGCCATCTACAGCAAATGCAAATTTAGCTGATCCAAATGATTAAATGATTAGGAAATTCTAGATGCATTGTTCCCAATTTCAGTAAGTGGCCGATATACAAATTTAATTACACTTTTTTGGTCAGTATTTCCAACATGATGGCTCACTGATCTTTCTTTTCCCCTTTAGTTTTAATGGCAAGTAGAGAAATTCTCTTGCAAACATAAATATATGACTCTTGTGCAGCTGTACATTTAGTCTGGCCACAAGCAACTCTGGCTGCTCTAGTTTCCACCCACAGTTCAAAGATGTGTAGGTTAGATGGACTGGCCAATATAAACGTCCTCTTAGTGTCCCAAGATGTGTAGGTTAGATGGATTAGCCATGCTAAATGTGTGAAGTTACTGGGATTGAGTGGGGGAGAAGGCCTAGATAAGATACTCTGTCAGAGATTCGGTTCAGATTTGATGGGACAAATGATCTGTTTTGGACTGTAGGGATTCTGTGATTCTAAGATCAAATCAGATGTTTCCAAAGGCAAACTTGACATACTGTTGCTCTTTGATTCCCAGCTGAACGTGAGATTGTCCGTGATATTAAGGAGAAGTTGTGCTATGTGGCTCTTGACTTTGAGAATGAGATGGCCACTGCTGCCTCTTCTTCCTCCTTGGAGAAGAGCTACGAACTGCCTGATGGCCAGGTCATCACCATAGGCAACGAGCGTTTCCGTTGCCCAGAGACCCTCTTCCAACCATCTTTCATTGGTGGGTTGATTGTATTTAAAACTTATTTGCTACTTAAGGTATTTTAAAGGATCCTAAAAAAAATGTTGGTTTCGCTATACTGTAACTTAGACCACAAGTGTGTGGAAAAATATAATTAACATCTTCCATGAGGTACAATCTCCTTTTGGAACAACAGTTCACTTTTATTTCTAATTCTACACTGACATTAGCAGATTCAGACATCATTACTGAGCAGGCGAGCCATCCATGGCCTGAAGGTATTCTTCAGAATCATTCTTCTGAATCTGTTTCTGTATAATGAAATGAATATCGTTATGGGTAAATGGATTTGAGTTACAGATTAGCCAGAATCTAATTCAATGGTAGAACAGATTTGAGGGACTAAATGGTCTACTCTTGTTCCTATGTTCCCCATGCGCCAACCAGTTGCATGAAAGGAACCATTGGTGTGGCAAGATAACCAAGGCCATTTTCCCTCACCAGCTCAATCCACTGGCAATCTTCGATTGCACCAAATCTCAACCAACAGCAAGTTTGCAAGCTTCCATTTTTTTTAATAGCCAGACTGCACACTGAGATACCTTTTACAAAGGGTATTTGGCCTTCAAAACTTACTTTAAACTCATGGATTTACATTTATTTGGCAGGAATGGAGTCTGCAGGCATCCATGAGACCACATACAACAGCATCATGAAGTGCGACATTGACATCAGGAAGGATTTATATGCCAACAACGTACTGTCTGGAGGTACCACCATGTACCCTGGTATCGCTGACCGTATGCAAAAAGAAATCACTGCATTGGCCCCCAGCACCATGAAAATCAAGGTTAGTTGAGGAAATTAAAGAGCACGGTGTTATTTTGTGTCTAATCATTGTAAACCTGGCTTGATAATGTAAAACAGAATTTTTTTTTTGTTTTTAATTCCAATTCAATGCAATCAAGTCCAATTCAGAGTCTCAACAAGTTGGGACATTCCCGATCCAAGCTGACAAGACAGGGCTCGCACCTCCTGTCTTGGGCTTGGTCTACATGATCCAAGCTGATTGGAGTAGGTATAGCTCCTCCTCCAAGGCTTAATCTCATTTGCATCTTAGCCAAAAGGCCGAGATGCCGCTTTAAAAAATTGCTTCAAATGAAGCTGAAACATAACCTAATGATTTCAACCAAGCGCAGCATGTTGATACTACACTTGATCATAGCCAAAAGGCCGACAACATCAAACAGAATGGTCATTTTCCCAGGAAAATGAGCTGCCAATGAAACGTTATCAGGAGAAACTCCTGTCATGTCTGATCACTGACCTTTAACTCAATATAGGGCAAAGAGGTGAAAGAGATTTGTTTCAGTCAGTAAAGCGTCTGAACCAGAACAAGACAGAAATCACTTCCACATTGATGTGAGGGTCAGGTAGTTAAATGAGTGTCACCAGAAACATTAGATGATACTTATCTTTTACATTGAAATAATGCATTGAGCAGGAAGCAATGATATCACAAATGCAATATTTCCATTTCAATGATAGCTATACATAGCTTTGAACAGAGCACAATGCAGAGACAGTATATACATGTGTGATATTTGGAAGCAAAGTTTCACCAATGTCCATTCCATTGGTAAATCCTCTTATGAAGTGTATGTTTAAAACTGAAAATGGAGTGAACTGTAAATTATTCAATGCTAATCTCAACTGTTCTTGAATATTTGACCATTTCACTTACATAAACTTAGTACTTCAATTGCACAGCTATCTTATCTGGTTTTTAATAAATGTGCACAGAATAGTTTAATCTCTTGCTCTGGACAAGTCAATGTTAAGTTTCTTGGCACAATTAATTACCGATCTATGTTAAATATTTTTACTGATAAGACATGCTTCCCCTTAGAATAGATCTTTTGTTTATGTTCGGCAGGGCAGATTCCACATGGATTCAGTTTTAAAAGCAAGTCTACAAAGTTATTTTTTACTTTTCACAGATTTCTGAAAAACCTCAATATATTTACTATACTATGGATTTTAAATAATTGCACCTTAGAATGAACTATTTAACACCTTTTGTATCTGGAGATATGTGGAATGAACAAGAGGCATGGATAGCTAAGAAATGAGATCCCCCTGCTCCCCAGCTCTGGCCTTGACCCCTAGCAGTGCTTTTCCCCTAAGTAAAGGGGAAGAATCATTTTGCTCATCTCCTAGGATTAGCTGAAAAAGTGGTATGGGAACAACAACTGACCTCTCAGCCAAGGAATAATGCTGAAAGATGACAGAGTGAAAGCGACCAAGAAAGGCAAATAAATATACATTGTGAAAAAGGGCACAGAAAAGTATTTTAGCACTGGCTGTTGGATGCATTAAAGTGACCAGTTTAGCTGTCACAAGGTAAAAATGTTATAACCTATGCTGTTACTAGTTATAGTAGACATGCTTTGCACAGTGGTATAGTTAGCAGTGCTGGGTTAGCACTGAGGTTAGCACTGCTCCCTCACTTTGCCAGGGACCTGGGTTCAATGCCTGGCTCAGGTAACTGTGTGTGTGTGTGTGTGTGTGTTTGTGTGTGGAGTTTGTACATTCTCCTGGTGTCTACATGGGTTTCCTCTGGGCGTCCTCCCACTGTCCATTGGATGTGTGGGCTAGGTGCATTGGCCATGCTAAATTCTCCCTCAGTGTACCCAAACAGGCGCTAGAATGTGGCGATTAGGAGATTTTCACAATAACTTAATGAAAGCTTACTTGTTATACTAATAAATAAACTTCAAACTTTTTTTTACTCCATTCTTAAAAGTTACAAAGCCGATGAACAGAGTGGACTGGGCATATCTGAATCCATCTCCTTGCTTGCTCCAAAAAAAACCCAATTCAAATTGAATCCAATTCATGGTCCCCACAAGAGAGCCAAACAAGATCCAAGCTGACAAGAAAAGGCACTGCACCCCATCTTGGGTTTGATCAGATGCTTAATCTTGGTCAAGAGGTCTATTACTTCAGCCTGTAACTTACTAGCTGAAGTATTATGTTAATGATGGCATAAGTTGAGAAGAGAATTCAAATATTAAGCTCCACTTTAATCAGGTATGTGCAGCCTTTTTTTTCTAGGAATGGAGATTTTACCTCTCCATTCTTTACCAAAAGGAAATGGTTGATTTTGAACCACGTCAGGAGGTTTTTTTTTGCATCCTCCCCCGTGTCGGATCACTTTAACACCTCAGCCAAAAGATAGCACCTTTGGAAATTCAGTAGTCCCTCAGTTATTATTAAGTCAGCCTGAAATAAGTGCGCAAGTCCTGTAGTAGGGCTCGAGTCAGCAGCCTTTTAACTTCAAAGGCAGGACTGTTACCACGGTGCGGAACTCATGGTAAGCAAACAGGCTTGTATTTGCAGTTATCCATGCTCTCCACACGGGGAAACTCCAAAGAGTCAGCCACTTACTTCCTTATGGATAGGAGGAGAAAAACAGCAGTAGACATCGGGGTCAATGTCATGAACTTTCAGTTAGTTGAACAGCTGTTATCAATAGAGGCAGCTCCCCGGCACCTCTCCACAGTTAGGAAAGATTTGTGGGGCGGGGGCGAGGGGAGGAGCTAGGTGGAAGGAAAAAAACATTGTAGAATAAAAATTCCAGTAGAAACCCAGTCTGAGAGGCAAACAATTGAATGGGTTGATTAAGCTGTAATTGAAAAGTGGTTATGTATAAGTCACTGATATCATTCTATTGCGTGCCTACAGATCATTGCCCCCCCTGAGCGCAAATACTCCGTCTGGATTGGTGGCTCCATCCTGGCCTCTCTCTCCACCTTCCAGCAGATGTGGATTAGCAAGCCCGAGTACGACGAGGCTGGTCCATCCATTGTACACCGCAAATGCTTTTAAACCATCGTCTCCTCTCTCCTTCTGTCTTCTTCTGTATCTTTTTGCAACAAGAAAACTGTGAATGTGCAATTAGAGAACCATACTTTCTACTGTTTTCATCCATTGCTCTGTCACTAGACATTAGCTGTAGCTTTAACTGAATGAATGGGAGTTTTTAAAATAAAGTCAGAATGTGCTGCCAGTATATTCACAATTGTCTTGTGTTTCCTGTAATAGTCAACACCTAATTATTTAGTAGCGTGGTGGCTAACTAGTCTGACCTAACTAGAAACGAATGTGCCACAGGACATTGAAGCTTCATCTTGCTTTATTTATTTCAAAGGTGTCACCTTTTATTTTAAAGATTGGTTTGAATCTTGTGGCTTCATATTAAATAACCTCCCATTGCTAGATTAGTGGTATCATTGTAAACTATTAATCCAGAAAGTCAGCTAAATGTTCTGAGGATCTGGTTCGAATCCCACCATGACAGATGTTGAAATTTCAATTCAATAAAAATCTAGAATTCAAAGTCTAAATGGTAACCATAAAACCGCTGTTGATTGTTGGAAAAACCAATCTGGTTCACTCATGTCCTTTAGGAAGGAAATCTGCCTTCCTTACCTGATCTGGCCTACATGTGACTCCAGACCCCCAGCAATGTAGTTGACACTTAATTGCCCTCCGAAATAGCTTGGCATGCCACTCAATTTAAGGGCAATTAGGAATGGGCAATAAATGCTGGCTTGGTCAAGGTTGTCCAGATCCCCTGAACGAATAGAAAATAATCATTCCCATCAACTGTTCCTTCAAACTAGTTATTTCTCTTTAAACTACTTAAGAAAGATAATTCTGGACCTGACTAAATAGGCTCTAAGTGAAATACTAATAGTATGTCCTTTCATCATTTTTATACTGTAAAAACCCATTAGCAAATGCTCAACAATTATCTAAGTAATTGATACTGCTAATTTGATGCACTATTTACAGTATAGTAAAATAGCTGCTTTCACTAAGACCCAACCAACTCTACATCAGAATCTGTGTTCACAAGGGCTCTTACATTGGGTACATCTCACATGAATTAATATGTTCAAAACACAATATCTAATGCTCACTGATGATTTTGTTTTAAATGCCCCCATTCTCTTATGTAATGAATTAGAACAAAAATTCATACATTCAGACAGGAGCAGAGGAACAATAGCTGACAAATGTGTTGGCTACATGTAAGTAATTCATCATCCAGATATACTCAAATGCATTTGATTGGCAAAGAAGAAAATGGGTAATAGGCACAGTTGTTGGGCATGTGATCTCAATACTGACATTTGCACAGCACATGCACTGGAATTTCAACTCTCTTTGGGTGGTTTGTCGGTAAATGGGAAGACTGAAAGCAGAGTAAGTGTTTTAAGGTACTGAATGATGATAGATGTGTATTAATTAAGCATACATATGCAAATGTTTGTGCATGTGTAAAGTACTCCCTAAGATTAGTGGATGTGGCTAAAACAGTATCACTACATCCACATCTGTGACATGTCAGCAATTTCTCTTGGTGACACTGGCCCGGATAGATTCCACATCATTGCTTCTGTAAGAAGGAACTAAATGGTTTTGTGAGATGCCCAGACAACATGGGTTCAACTAGATGGTTAAATGTGGTGGTAGTTGGATAACGTGATGGGAAACACCCTAATCTTCAATGATGATCCTAACTGTCATTTGTAAGATTATTATCCTTTGCACTCCTAAATCCAAAACTAAATGACAAAAACACATACCAAAGAAATTAACAGCATTTATTGGCTTCTGAGTGAAGTTCCAGTTCAATTTTATAAACACTTTCTTTTGGACAACTAGCATTTGTAATTTCACATTACACACGTGAAATACTTGGTGCATTTCAAAAAGAAATATTAACCACCGGTATACTTTATTTAACCTGAATGTACAAAAAGAGTGTTAAATAATCCAGTTGGCTTTAACTGGTCATAAAAACTTGAAAGCAACATACTGTTTCTTCTTACAATAGAAATAATTTATACAGATTCCAGGATTGTCTGCGGCTCATGTTGTCACCTCATGTCCATGATAATTATATTCATATCTTTTACAGCGATGTGTTTGCAAGTCTGAAAGAGAATCAGCCATGAGTTTGACATGTATGTTTCTGCTCATACAGTACTGTAATAAACAAGCAAACTTTTGTGGCAATGCTCCCACTGAATACCAAGTATTTCTTCAACTTTTAATTGTCTAATGAATGTTGTTATTCATTATGTGGATGCTTCATAGTTTCTGTCAGTTACATTTTATTCCTTTTCTCCGAACCTTTTCTGTTACGGCCTCTGATTCTGGCCTTTGGTGCGTCTTCACTCAGTGCCACCCTCCAACTCTCCTCCTCACCCAACTGCCAGCAGTCACTGAGGCTCTAAGCTCCTGAATTCTCTCACTAAATCTCTTCCCTCCACTCTCTTCCCCAACTCTGCCCCTGAAAAATTAATGCTGTGATCAAGATTTTTCATCCCCTTCCCAATATCTCCTTCTTGGATTCTGTGTCAGCTTAAGAGCATGGCATAAATGCAAGTTGTAGGTGTACATTGGTTGGAGATATGAAGATGGCAAGCTATCATAGAATCCTACAGTGCAGGAGGAGGTCATTCAGCCCATCAAGTCAGTACCAAATCTGTGTTAGAGCATCTTACCCAAGCCCTATCCTCATAACCCCACAAATTTACCCTGCTAATCAAGGGACAATTAAGCATGACCAATCCACCTAAACTACACATCTTTAGACTGTGGAGGGAAACTGGAGCATCTGGAGGAAACACACATAGACACGGAGAAAACAAAAGAATGAAAGCAAAACATTCCCAATAATATTTTTTCCATCCCACAGCATGGTAATACCCCACATTATAATTTTCAGGAAACTTTTCTCAGTTGCAATTCTTACAGCGATGAATTACTACCTTTTTATTTGTGATTAGAAAGCAGTTGTATTTAGATGAAATCAGCAAAGTGATGAAGTCATCAACAGCGTGACCAAGCAGCACTCACACACAGCAATAATCTGCTCACTGACACTCAGTTTGGGTTCCACCTGGGTTACTCAGCTCTTGAATTTATTACAAACGTGGACATTTTGGTAATTATGCCAAATACATGATGGACACCTGCCCCACAAGGATTTGCATATCTAACAGTTATTAATACTTACATTTAGTCAGAGAACCTATGAACTTTTTAAATTCAGTACTATCTATTGTAAAGCTCATATCATAAGCAGTGCAAGATTATTTTTTAAACCTGTGGTAATTAAAATATTTGGCCCCACATTTATGACCTTCCCAGCCTATCAGTTAGTTTGCCATTACGCTTTTGTCCTTTCTGCCTGATTATTTGACAACATGACAAAAGAGTTAAGCATGTTCTGCTATGACATGCCCTTAAGAATGATCATCATTTGGTTAAGTTAGCAGAAAGCGAGTTGCATTGTGGAACTGTACCTTTTTCAGGAACCAATGTCTTCAGAAAAAGGGAAGCATTGATAGACAAAAGGGCATACTCAAAATTGAAGTTCATTTCTTTAAACGTATGGCTTGACACACGGGAGCTATTTTTTAAAAATTAATTTACAGGATGTGGGTTTCGCTGGCTAGGACAGCATTTATTGCCCATCCGTAGTTGCCCTTCAGAAGGTGATGGTGAGCTGCCTTCTTGAATGGAGGTGTAGGTACACCCACAGCGCTCTTAGAGAAGGAATTCCAGGATTTTGACCCAATGACAGTGAAGGAACAATGATATGTTTCCAATCAGGATGGTGAGTGGCTTGGAGGGGAACTTGCAAGTGACGTTGCTCCTGTTCTTTTAGGTGGTAGTGATCATGGGTTTGAAAGGTGCTGTCTAAGGGACATTGGTGAGTTTCTGCACTGCACGTGGCTACCAATGTTCATCGGTGGTCGAGAATTGAATATTTGTGGAAAGTGTAGCAATTAAGCAGTCTGCTTTGGCCTGGATGGTGTCAATGTTCTTCAGTGGCGGCATGGTGGTAGAGTGGTTAGCACTGCTGCCTCACAGCGCCAAGGTCCCAGGTTCAATTCTGACCTTGGGTCATTGTCTGTTTGAAGTTTGCACATTTCCCCAGACTCTGTTTGGGTTTCCTCTGGATGCTCTGGTTTCCTCCCCCAGTCCAAAGATGCATGGGTTCGGTGGATTGACCATGTTAAATTGTCCCCTAGTATTGGGGGGTCTAGCTAGGATAAGGGCGTGGAGTTATGGGAATAGAACTGAGTGGGATTGTGGTTGGTGCAGACACCATGGGCTGAATGGCCTCCTTCTGCTCTCTTGGATGCTATGATTCAGTGTAATGAAGTTGCACTCATCCAGGCAATTAGACAGTATTCCATTACACTCCCATCTTGTGCCTTTTACTTGGTGGACAAATTCTGGGGAGTCAGAAGGCGAGTTGCTCACCAAAGGATTCCTAGCCTTCAAGTTGCTCCAATAGCCATGGCTAGTTCAATTCAGTTTCTGACAATCCCCAGGATCTTGATAGTGATGGATTCAGTGATGGTAATGCCATTGAATATCATTCTCTTGTTGGAGATGGTCATTGCCTGACACTTGCATGGCACAAATCTTACTTGTCACTTGTCAGCCAAAGCCTGGATATTGTCCAGGTCTTGCTGCATTTGAACATGGGGTGCTTCAGTATCTGAGTCGTCACAAATGGTGCAGTCATCAGCAAACATCCCCACTTCTGACCTTATGATTGAAGGAAAGTCATTGGTGAAGCAGCTGATGATGGTTGGGCCTAGGACACTACCCTGAGGAACTTCTGCAGTGATGTCCTGGTGTGGATGTGCCGGCATTGGACTGGGGTAAACACAGTAAAAAGTCTGACAACACCAGGTTTAAGTCTAACCGATTTATTTGATAGTAAACTCACAAGCTTTCGAGGTTACCCTCTTTGTCAGGTGAATGGAGAGTTCTGGCCTCAGACAGAGCATATAAAGCACAGACAGTTTACAGATTACTGATTAGAATGCGAATCTTTACACCTGACCTGCTGTTCAAGTCCTAAAGTGGCCGACAATGTGAGTTAGGTGTAAAGATTTGCATTCTAATCAGTAATCTGTAAACTGTCTGTGCTTTATATGCTCTGTCTGAGGCCAGAACTCTCCATTCACCTGACGAAGAGGGAAACCTCGAAAGCTTGTGAGTTTAGCATCAAATAAATCAGTTGGACTTAAACCTGGTGTTGTCAGACTTTTTACTGTGATGTCCTGGAGCAGAGATGATTGATCTCCAACCATCACAACCACCTTCCTTTGTGCCAGGTATTACCCCAACCAGTAAAGGATTTTCCTTCTGATTCCCATTGACTCCAGTTTTGCTAGGACTCCTCAGTGCCAAACTCGGTCAATTGCTGCCTTGATGTCAAGGGCAGTTACTCTCACCTTACCTCTTGCCCATGTTTGAACCAAGGCTGTAATGAGGTCAGGAGTTGAGTGACCTTGATAGAACCGAAACTGAGCATCCATGAGCAGGTTATTGCTGAGTAAGTGCCGCTTGACAACACCTTCCATCACTTTACTAATGATTGAGAGTAGATTGGCGATAACAGGCTGGATTGGATTTGTCCTGTTTCATGGTACAGCACATTCTTGGGCAATTTTTCACATTGTTGAATAGATGCCAGTGCTGTAGCTGAATTGGAACAGCTTGGATTTCGCTACAGCCAGTGTAAAACCTAATCATAGATGTCATAGGACCGTGACCCCTATTTCTTGTTTCATGCTACACTGCACAATTTGGATAACTTCACATTGAAATAAATTGAATCGGTGACTACAAAACTGACATTTAACTTGTTTCTCTTCAAAAAAATTAGCTTGCATCATTTTGATCTCAATTCAAGAAATGGTAACTGAATCTAATAATACAGTAAACATACTTGATATAGTGCCGGTTCCTTGGAATGTGGGTGAAACCCTTTCTTTCGACAGGTGGACACTTCTTGGATCCCTGCAGGAGTCAGCCGGAAGGCTCCAGTTCTGGAAAATATCAAATGTTAAAATTGATGTCGTCATTCAAAGCCAAATAAGTGGAATGCAGAGGTGTGGCATAATTCAGGTTATTAATACAAGCATTCTTCAATTGTCTGTAAAACAAATTTACACAAATTCCCAGTGTGGAATTTAAAAAATATAGATATCTGTAATTCCAGCAGCAGCTCTCTTGTCTTGCTAAATGGCTTTGTTCAAGCTTACGCCTGCAATTGTCATCGTTGCTTCATCCCAAGGAATAATGATTAAATACGAATGGCCTCCTTCTGGGCCAAATGGCCTCCTTCTGCACAGTGCTGATTCAATGACTCTATACTTCTGTGGACAGGGACAGGGCACGGGTTTCCTGTGTGTCCTCCTCTTTCCTCCCATTGTCATGGACATGTGGGTTAGGTGGATTGGCCATGCTAATTTGTCCCTTTAGTGTCCCAAGTGTGGGTTGGCAGAGAAGATACGTGGGGTTAGGGAGATAGGGCCTGGATAAAATGCTCTTTTGGAGAATCAATGCAGACTCGATGAGTCAAACAGCATCCTTCTGCGATGTAGGAATTCCACGAGTCACCTTGGAACTCACTGCCGGACCATAGTTACCTGCTTATCCTACAGCACAGTGAAGATCAATAAACCAGAAGGAATAAAAATCCAAATTTTAGAATCTCCTCATTTGCTTATACTCAATGTTATTGGAAGTAGCCTACAGTTACATCTATTATTTGTGAGGTGGGGTGGCGGGGGGAGGAGAGAGACAGAAAGGAAATTCTGACTCACATTGTTTTAAAGATAAGGGAAAACCCAAGGAGCGTGGTTTATGCTCAAAATATTCGTCCAACGTTTACATAAAAGTCACACGTTAGTTGGAAAATAAGAATCTAACTAGGGTAAAGAAATAAGGGGGATCTGGGAGTACAAAAACGTAAATCATTAAAGGTAACAACACAGGTTAATAAGCAGCCAAAAAAGTATGAAGGTTTCTTTCTACAGAGGTAGAATTGAAAACTAAAGTAATGCTAAACTTGAGGGGAGGTGGTGGCGCAGTGGTACTGGCATTGGACTAGTAATCCAGAGACCCAGGGCAAGATCTGGGGACCCAGGTTCTAATCCCAGATGGTGACCCTTGAATTCAATCAAAATCTGGATTACAAATCTGATGATGACCATGAAATTATTGTCGATTGACATTAAAAACCCATCTGGTTCAATAGTGCCCCTTGAACGGCACAGTGGTTAGCATTGCTGCCTCATAGCGCCAGGGACCTGGGTTCAATTCTGGCCTTGGGGGTGACTGCCATGTCTGTGTGGATTTCCTCTGGGTGCTCTGGTTTCCTCCCACAGTCCAAAGATGTGCAGATTAGGTGGATTGGCCATGGCAAATTGCCCCTTAGTGTCCCAGGATGTGTAGGGTAGAGGGATTAGCAGGTAAGCGTATGGAGTTACGGGGATCAGGCCTGGGTGGGTTTGTTACCAGTGTGGACTCAATGGGCCAAATGGCCTCCTTCTGCCCTGTAGGCATTCTTAGGATTTTAGGGAAGGAAATTTGCCATCCTTACGTGAACTCTCAGATATATATTACCAGAATTTGGACGGTGCAGAGAAGATTTACAAGATAATACCAGAAACTATGGATAAGATAGAGGTCTTTCAGTCACGCTGATGTGGACAGAGATTTCACCAGCCCCAACATGGAGAAACAAGGTGGAAAATTCCAGCCAGTGCTTCCGCTTCTGGGAAAGTGCAAAACTAAAGGCCTTCAATTTAAGATAGTCACCAAAAAATCCAATAGGGAGTCAAGAAGAAACTTTGTCACTTCCATAAGAGGTGGAGAAGGAGACAGACTTTAAAAACAGAGACATTATAGGAAAATTGTAAGTTCATTGTTTGATAAGAAACTGTTGTTAGGGAGTGTCTTCAAATTGCTGTACATTAGAAAAGTGAATTGTTTTCCAGTAAGTGACTGTACTTTAATTTAACTGAGAAGCACCAGGAATAAGGGAAACTTAGGACCAATATAATAAGGCAATATATGAAATCCAAAGCAGAATAAGGTTAATCTAAAATAAATAAAGCTAAGACATGGCTGGGCAGCTCAGTTGAGTGACGACGTGTCCTCTATCATGTGCAAAGTCACAGGTGCTATCAGTGTTCTAGATGACCTTGTGTTGCAAGAGGTGTTGCCAGCTGCAGAAACTTGAGCTCCGGGTTTGAAAGCTCAGGCGGCGGCTGAAGTCACTGCGGCATGTCTGTCAGGCAGAGAGCTACGTGGATAGCACGTTCAGGGAAGTGGTCTCACTGCAGCTTAAGGGCCTGGAGGCAGAAAGGGAATGAGTGACCACCAGGCAGTCCTCGACAGCTGGTGCAGGAGTCCCCTGGGGTTCCCCTTGGTTTTCCATTTTGGAAGCTGGTTTCTCGGTGGAGTGCAGCCAGTGCCAGGTTTCTGGCACCCTGAGCGGCTAGGCTGTACAGAAGGGGAGGAAAAAAGAAAGGAAAAGCAATAAATGCAGGGGATTCATTAAGTAGGGAAACAGACAGGCATTTCTGAGACCGCAGTCCTGACTTCAGGATGCTGAGTTGCCTCCCTGGTGCAAGGGTCAAGGATGTCACAGAGCAGATGCAGGACATGGGAGAGGGTGAACAGTCAGAGATCATGGTCCACACTGGTCCTTTACAAACCTTCCTCCAGCCTGAAAAATACCTGAAGACCATTGCTTTGCTTCCTATTATTCAGCCAATTTGTTATCCACATTGCTACTGTCCCCTTTGTTTTATGAGCTTTAACTTTGCTCACACGTGTGTGTGCGCTGAACGCCTTTTGAAAGTTCATGTACACCACATCAACAGTTGGCTGAATGGCCTATTTCTGCACAGTGAGCTTTCAAATGATTCTCGATTGAAGCATAAACATTGGTCTGGACTGGGATGGGCTGAATGGCCTGTTTCTGTGCCTTATATTCTACATAATTACAAATCTATTTGTTATGATTTTAAAAAAACATTCCTGCCCTAACACCTCCACAGCACTGCAGAGGATATCACTGACAGGAAACAGAGGACTATTTTTTGACGCTGTTACATTCATTTCAATGGGAGGGTCACGACCTTGAACTACACTGAGTCCCAACTGAGGTCTGATAGACCAGGGAACATGTGCCATTGGTTGGCCATCTGTAAATTTGGCCAGAAGATTGAATACCACTGGAATCGAGTAATTACAGAAAACCAAGCGAGGGATCATTTCACAAATCCTCTTCACTGACAGGAGCCTTGGCTGCCAACACTACACCTCAGAAACCTGGGACCTGGCCACCACTGTTCAACTGTATTTATCAGTAAGTCATGATTGAGAGAACTTGCATCTATATGGTGCTTTTCATGATCTGAGGATGATCCAAAAAAGCACTTCTTGAATTGTATTCAGTATGGTAACAAGGGAAATGCCACAGCACACAGCAAAATCCCAGAAGCGACAATGTGATAGAGGCCAAATAACTCTGCTTTAGCGATATTAGTGCAGGGATACATATTGTCCAGGACACTGAACATCCTTTCCAAATTAGTGCCACGAATGTTTGACATCCAGCTGAGAGGCAGGACAGGACCTTGGTTTAATATGTCATCCAAGAACAACATCTCCAACAGGGCAGCATCCCTCTAACACTGCACAGCTCCGACACTGTACACATATCACTGACATGGGACTACACAATCTTCTGCCTCAGAAGCAGAGTGCAACCAATGAGAGCCACATCCGACACAGTGCCGCATAACCCAAATTTCCTGCAGGCAAGGCTCCCTCCACGGGAACAGTACAAGCACAGCCTCGGAGAATGACCCTTTGCTGTCTGGTACAAATCTGATCATTCCTTTCCAAATCATGCCATATTGTTTCCAAAATGCAATATTAGAACCATCAGATGTTTGATTAGTGCAAGCATAAACAAAGAAACAAGAATGTTCACCTGCCTGTTAGCTTTACACGTATTACACATGTGACACAATACATTGATAATGTATATCACAATTTAAATTTGCATTGCTCACGCAGAATAAAACCAACTCACTCATTGTGTTTAGGAGCACAAACGATTGCAATGGACTCCGGCAACATCAGCTGGTAAGAGCAGTGAGTATGGAGATCCACACTTGATAGAAATGCAGTCTGTGTTGGATGAGTCTGGAAAGACACATCATCCTTAAAAATACCATTCTTTAGTGCAAAGGTCATACATAAATCTTTGTAATCATATGTATTCATTTCTCCTCTCCTTCCATACAGTCACCTTATTTATCTTGTTTTTATTCATTCATGGGCATCACTGGCTGGCCAGCACTTATTGCCCATCCCTAACTGCCCTTGTGCAGAGGGCAGTTGAGAGTCAACCACATTGCTGTGGCTCTGGAGTCACATGTAGGCCAGACTAGGTAAGGACGGCAGATTTCCTTCCCTAAAGGACATTAGTGAACCAGATGGGCCAGATTGGTAGGACATTGGCTGGGATCTTCTGGTCCTGCTCACCACTGGGATCTTCCAGCCTTGCCGAAACTCAATGGACTTTTATCCGGCTCACCTCATCCCCCACTATGGGTCTGTAAAATCTCCTGAGAATATCTCATCAAACAGTACATTCGATTGGTGCACCAAGAGTTGCATTTGACCCCTGATTATAAGAAAGTGTTGCTACAGTCATACAGAGTCTGAGCGAGACCATATCTGGCATATTGAGTACTGTTTTGACCTCTTTATAAAAGGATATCGCATTAGAAGCTGCTCAGAAAACGTTCATTCAACTGATTACTGGAATGAAAGGGTTATCGTATTTGAAGGTTAAACCACTACCCATTAGAGTTTAAGGGAATGAGAGGTGATCTTATTGAAACACAAAGATCCTGAGGGGACCGGACAGGGTAAACGCTGAGAGGATGTATCCCCTTGTGGGGAAGCCATAACTAGGTGA
Organism: Carcharhinus amblyrhynchos; assembly: GCF_965287045.1. Taxonomy (NCBI): domain Eukaryota; kingdom Metazoa; phylum Chordata; class Chondrichthyes; order Carcharhiniformes; family Carcharhinidae; genus Carcharhinus; species Carcharhinus amblyrhynchos. The sequence goes on along the minus strand of NC_137340.1, from coordinate 12,906,245 downwards.
TAGTTTAAAAATTAGAGATCCTCCTTTTAAGACAGAGATAAGGATTGTTTTTTCTCTCAAATAGTCATTAGTCTGTGGAATTCTCTTCGGCAGAGAGCAGTGAAGGCTGGGACATTGAATATATTCAAGGCTGAGTTTGGCAGATTATTGAGCAAACAGGCATGTGGAGTAGAGACCATAATCAGATCAGCCATGATCCTATTGAATGGTGGCACAGGCTCAAGGGGCCAAATGGCCTACTTCTGCTCTTAAACAGAAGTAATGAGGTGACTTACCAAACACAGCAAATGATTAGATACAGGGAGCAGAAGTTTCCACCCCTGACATAAAAGTTCATGATACATTTGTTGTAGGTTGAGGCTGGTCCATCTCACTTCATGAGAGGACAAGTTTCCCTACTTCTTCAATGTGCTTGCGTCACAAGGTCTTCTTAGGTTCCCCTTGGCGGGTAGACTAAAAACACAACTAACTCCAGCAGTTCCTCTGTGAAACCAGTTACTGGCAGGTGTACAACAACACCCATGTAGTTTGGGTTCCCTCTTCTCTGGCCATGTCCCTCATTTGGTCAACCCGCTGTTGGCCGTTTGATATTAGAACTCACTTTGTGCTCCCAATCCGTGATTAAAGCAGCTCTGGGTAATAAGTGGCAATGTTTAACTGAGCTATTAGGCTTCCAAGATTTGGTTTCAGCCCAGATCTCTGGGAGAGTGACATGCTACCCTCACATGAGGGTATCTTAGGAAGAATAGTTTTGGTCTTTTATTCATTTCCAACATATCATTCTCTATTCTACAGAATAATTGTTTTCACAAGAGTCATCAACTTCATTCCTGGGTAAGCAGACAACATGGCTAAGGCAAGAAAAAGGTGTTTTGCTCTCTTCAACACCTCCCAAGCTACTACCTTATCTTTTTCTTATCACTGTCATCCACATCTCATATCTTTTTCCCTCCATCATTCACCCATTAGGTTAGTTCTTATATACATACCATTACCTTGCCAGATCTAGCCCATAATATCTTCCATTGTCACCATAAAAGTAACCTTTTAAGACGTAGATTTGAATAACACAGTATGGTGGCACAGTGGTTAGCACTACTGCTTCACAGCACCAGGGACCCAGGTTCAATTCCCTTCTTGTGTCTGTGCAGGTTTCCTCCCACAGTCCAAAAGATGTGTGGGTTAGCCTTGGCCATGCTAAATTCTTCCTCAGTGTACCTGAACAGGCACCAGAGTACGACTGCTAAGGGATTTTCACAGTAACTTCATTGCAGCGTTAATGTAAGCCTACTTGTGGCAGTAATAAACTAAATTTTAAAATAGATAAAAGAGTCTGCCTGGTTAGACTGCTCAAAGTTTACGAAGCCCAAACGTATACATCAACCAAAAGAAAGAAATTGAACCATGATCTCTTGCTTGAGAATACTGGACTTAATTCAAAAACAGCGTCCCCTTAAATTATATGTAATCACTTAATACATTTTATTAGTGTGATACTAGTGTACAGATACATCCCTTGCCAAACATTCCTTATTTACTTTAGATAAATGGATTAAACACCCAAACAGTAATATCCCACAGCGTGAATGAAAAGCCCACTCCCTTTCTCACACAGTCAGGAGATTCACTTTATTAACTTACATGGATCCAGCCGAGAGTGATGAGGTCATGTTGTTCCTGAATAGTAAACAGTTCCTCTTCATTCTCAGTGTCACAGTAATCTGGTCCCCCAGACTGTTTGGGTATTATCACGTGTGTAATTATAAACTCATCATGTGTCTGCAAACAGAATGACAAAGAATTACAAGAATTAGCATTGCAATTTCTTTTATATGTCGGTTAGTGTCATGACAAAATCAGATAGAAAGCAAGCAGTTGTACTTCAAAAGTTACAACTGTCCACTGTATTTATTTTAATGCGAGGTTTCAGTCTGCACGAATGTAACAAATATGCAGTGTGTTGAAGTGTGTTGACTCTAAAAGGGATGTCAAATCCATTCCTTGGACAAAATTCAAGCAAGTACTTTAGATGAAAATCTGATTAATTGCTGACCGTTATTGGTAAACGTGGATGTAAGGGCAGAGTGAATACAACATGTTTGATTGGTGTTTATAAATAACCCTCAAGCCCATTCCTATGACAGGTTTAGTATGGTGATCATTTCCGCTTTGACAGCACAGATTTCGGAGACAGCAGGAAGATGATTAGGACAATGCCCAAGACGACCTGAGGAACATCCCCCAAGCCCACCCCCATCATCAAGAGTATTTTTTAGATGGCAGAATCAGAATACACGTTACTGACAAAACATCTAAAGGGGACGATATTTATACAGTAAGTACGTTCAAAGATTCCCAGAGTCATTGGAGTTTAGAGGGCTGAGGGGTGATCTTATAGAGACATATAAGATAATGAAGGGTAGAGGCAGAGAGATTCTTTCCACTTAGAAAGGAAACAAGAACTAGAGGACACAGCCTCAAAATAAAGGGGGAGTCAGTTTAGAAGAGTTGAGGAGGAACTTCTTCTCTGAGGGTGGTGAATCTCTGGAATTCTCTGCCCATTGAAGTGGTGGAGGTTACCTCATCGAATATGTTTAAGTCACAGGTAGATAGATTTCTGATCAAAAAGGGAATTGAGGGTTATGGGGAGCAGGTGGGTAAGTAGAACTGAACCACTTTCAGATCAACCATAATCTTATTGAATGGCGGGGCAGGCTCGAGGGGCTAGATGGCCTACTCCTGCTCCTATTTCTTACGTTCTTAGTTCAAACAAGACAAAGTCACAGAGAGCTAGTTTGGAAGAAACAGAAAGATTGTTGCACTAGTGATAAATCAGTACTCTCAGCTGGATTTTTCAAACATTTTTACTCCATCCTTAAAGTTACAAAGCCAACAGGTTTATTTGGTATCACGAGCTTCAGGGCACTGCTCCTTCATCACTCACCTGATGGAGGAGCATCGCTCTGAAAGCTCGTGATTTCAAATAAAGTTGCTGGATTTAACCTGGTGTTGTGAGACTACTTACTGTGTCCACCCCAATCCAAACCGGCATCTCCACATCATTATGAAGCCAATTCTCAGAATGGACCAGGCAAACCCAAATCCATTCCTTGCTTGCTCCTAAAGTCAAATTCAAAATCCAACTGAATCCAATTCAAGGTCTCCGTAAGGGAGACACATAAAGATCCAAGCTGACAAGATGAGGCACTGCACCGCAGTCTGGGCTTGATCTGATGCTTGACCCGAGCCAAAAACAGCTGGTTTTGGCTGCCTGTATGCTGACGCTGGGGCAGGTTGGTGACTGGTGCCCCTGAACTGACATCTCTACCACTACTTCCAGCTCTCTCTGATAACAGAGTTAGACTCGCCAACAAACGGATGTATTGATTGGTTAACAGTTGTAGACAGACAGCCATCCAGTCAGGCACACCTGCCCTGGAATTCAAAATCTTTGCTGCTTTTTATTTATACTAAATAACACATGTTGCCAGTTAATAGGAAGAGAAATTTACACTTAAATCATTCCAGCCATCCCGGATTGCTTTATAGCTAACGTGATACCTTTGAAATATAGTCACTGTTGCAAGTTAGGTAATGTGACAGCCAATTAACCTGCAATTAGATCCCATAAACAACAATTAAATACATGACCAGATAACCTGGTTTTGGCACAAGAGGAAAAGAAAGGTTTTTATTTATACAACATTGTTTCATCACCACCAGAAGTTGAGGCACAGTGGTTAGCCAGGGACCTGGCATCGATTCCCGGCTCAGGTCACTATCTGTGTAGAATTTGCATGTTCTACCCGTTTCTGTGTGGGTTTCCTCCGGGTGCTCCGGTTTCCTCCCACAGTCTGAAAACGAACAGGTTAGGTGAATTCGTCACCTTAAATTCTCCCTCAATGTACCCGAACAGGTGCTGGTGTGTGGAGACTAGGGGTTTTTCACAGTAACTTCATTGCAGTGTTAATGTAAGCCTACTTGTGACTAATAAGTAAACTTGAAAAAAACTTTACAGTCAGTGATGTACTTCTGAAGTGTAGTCATTGTTATTAAGTAGGAAATGCAGCAGTAAATTTACACACAGCAAACTCTCAAAAATGGCAAAGTGATAATGATCAATTGATATGATCTTCTGCGATGTTAAAGGAGGGATAAATATTGGTCAGGACATGAAGATTGCTTGCCTGGTTCTCCTTCAACACAGTGCTATGGGATCATTAACACCCTCCAAGTGGTAACATCTCATCCAGAAAATGCCACCTCCAACAGTGCAGCACTCTCTCAGTACTGCCTTGGAGCATCAGCCTTAAACTTTGTCCAGGATACGAGGAGAATTCCCCTGCTCTTTTGCTGAGTAATGCCAGGGATCTTTTACATCCAGCTGAGGGGCCTAATGAGACCTTGAGTTAAGGTCTCATCTAAAAGACAGCAGCTCTGACAGTGCCGTACTCCACTGTATGGAAGTGCCAGCTTATGTTGTGTGTTCAAGCCTCTGAAGTTGGGCTTGAAAGTTTATTTATTAGTGTCACAGTAGGCTTACGTTAACACTGCAATGAAGTAACTATGAAAATCCCCTAGTCACCAGGGGCCACAGGGGTTGCTTGAAGCCATGACCCTTCAGACTCAGGGGTCAGAATGCTGCTACTAAAACATGACACTCTCTCTAATGTCTTCAGTCAATATCACAATGGTTAGTTACACACAATCAAGTGGGTTCGAGTGCTTGCAATTCTGCTATTGACATTTTAAAAGTTCTGGATAATTGACACTTTTATTGGGCTACGATAAAAAATAAATTTTTGTAAGAACGTGAAAGGTTATCAATAAATGAATGTTTTTTAAAGTTTTTTTTAAGCAATTCCTTTCATCACTATAGGATTCATTGCTTCTATACAGTGTATAATGCTGAATGGACATTAAGTGCCATAGCTTAGCATCAGGAGTACGAGGGATCATAAGGGTCATTTGGACACCATCTTATGGCATTAGGGTAGCATGAGAAGGGGCCACAAGGGTTGCTTCTGGGGAATAAGTTGACATGGGCAGCTTGAGGAAGACCTTTTTAAAGGTTTCCTCATGTAGGCTAAGGCTCAAAACACTTCTGAAGTGCTATGGGACACAATTCTTTGAGAACTCAGCCCGATTCCATGAAAACCCAGCCCAATTCCATTACTACTAGAGGATTAAGTCATGTTTCTCCCTGCAATGGAGCTGACTAGACTCACCCTTTTGAATCAGCCCACACTCTTGAAAGAAACTCCCAAAAATCAGCAACTCCAGGAACACAGTCAGAAATCCTGGGCCAAAATTTTACCCGCCCACCTGCCATGGGAATTGGAGCGGGAGAGGGGTGAACCACGGAAAGGTCCATTGACCTCCGATGGGATTTTATTGTTTCAGGATGAACAAGGTCATAAAATGACAGTAGGACTAGGGGGCACAGCCTCAAGATAAAGGGGAGGCGGTTTAGAACGGAGTTGAGGAGGAACTTCTTCACTCAAAGGGTGGTGAATCTCTGGAATTCTCTGCCCGTTGAAGTGGTGGAGGCTGCCTCGCTAAATATTTTTAAGAAGCGGGTTGATGGGTTTTTGATAAGAGAAGGGATTAAGGGTTATGGGGAGAGGGCGGGAAAGTGGAACTGAGCCACAACAGATCAGCCATGATCTTATTGAATGGCGGGGCAGGCTCGAAGGGCTAGATGGCCTACTCCTGCTCCTATTTCTTATGTTCTTATGTTCTAAAATCCTGGCTCTGGAAGCAGATCCCAGCTGCTATTTTTAAAGAGCTCGTGACTTGGCAAAGATCCCTATAAAGACGGGAAAACACCAGAAATGTTATTCTTGATTTTTTTCCACGGGGCTGGATGGGGAGATTCCGTCTGTCTCTCCCTGGTAAGTACTGGCAACGAGTATATGAAAAATATCGACTTTGTATTTCAGCAAAAGATACAAAGGCAAGGTAGAGGCTGCACGGTGGCACAGTGGTTAGCACTGCTGCTTCACAGTGCCAAGGACCCAGGTTCAATTCTGGCCTCGAGTCATTGTCTGTGTGGAGTCTGCACATTCTCCCTGTATCTGCGTGAGCTTCCTCTGGTTGCTCCGGTTTCCTCCCACAGTTCAAAGATGTGCGGGTTAGGTTGATTGACCATGAGAAATTGCCCTTAATGTCAGGAGGATGAGACTGTTGTCGGTGCAAGTTCGATGAGCTAAATGGCATCCGTTTGCACTACAGGAATTGTATGATTTTCAGGCCTAACCTAAGCTTATTTTCTGAAAGTTACTTTTCTGCCGCGTGCCTGTCACTTCCTTTATCTTGAAGTACGTCTACCATTTGACAAACACAAATCTTTGGTGGAAGCCACCTGGGAAATGGGAGCGTAAGCCTGGGAAACAGGAGGTAGTGATGGCTGATAAAGATTAATGCAGCATTGCCGTACAGCCACAGCGCTTACAGAGTAAAGCAAAATAAAACCTAGACTGAACAACATTGCCAACACTGGATCCACAGCTGACAATTAAAACAAACTTCAGAGGTGTCCGACTAGAGGAAAGAAGGGAACGTGAAAATGCTTTTTCTTCTTCTTCTGCAGCTTACCAGCTTTCCACTCAGAATTCCACAAGTTTCTATTCCTCGTGCTGTGTTAGCGTCCGCCTGCATCAAAAACTTTTGGCAAAGGTTTTTAGGGAGGACAACTTGTTGAAGGCCGTCGACACACTGTCCTGTAAAACATGGTTAAGTAGAAATCAGCTATATTCCAGCCAGGAAATGATCAGTCCCAAAGTTAGAACAGGCATCTTAGAAGATTTGGCATTTAATTGTCAGAAATCACATGGAATCAAGTTTATTTGATCCAGTTTATGCAAGGATGTCATAAGGGTAACCAGATGGGTTTTTATGTTTATTTATAACGGCCATCATTTTTAATGACTTTTAATTCCAGATTTTTTTTATTGAGTTCAAACTTCACCATTTGCTGTGGTGGGATTCAAACCCAGATGCCCAGAAGAATAGCCCGAGACTCTGGATTACTAGTCCAGTGACAATACCACTACACTACAGCCTCCCCATACAATGCAAATAACATAACACTTACACTACGGGGATTCAGTGCAGATAACCATTATGAGTTCAGAAGTTTGGTCAGTTTAATGAAGAGCTCAGCACAAAGTTGTACCTCCCCCCCCAACCTGAGGGCACAGTCAGAGAGTACTGCTTGAGTTTAAACCAATGTCATTGCCTCCATATGTCATCAACTGCACTCTGCAAACACTGTGGGAAATCAAAATGTGTTGCACACGTACTCTTAACATCATCCTCCTCCTTCTGGTCGCCTCACTATAGGAAGGACGTAGAAGCTATTGAGAGGGTACAGAGGAGATTTACAAGGATGTTGCCTGGATTGGGAGGCATGCCTTATGAAGACAGGTTGAGGGAGCTGGGACTCTTCTCCCTGGAGAGACGAAGGTTGAGAGGCGACCTGATAGAAGTTTATAAAATGTTGAGAGGAATAGATAGGGTGGATTCTCAGAGGCTATTTCCCTGGGTTGAAATGGTTGCTACGAGAGGACACAGATTTAAGGTGCGGGGAGGAAAGTACAGAAGTGATGTTAGGGGTAAGTTTTTCACTCAGAGGGTGGTGAGTGAATGGAATCGGCTGCCGTCAGTGGTGGTGGAGGCGAACTCGCTGGGGTCTTTTAAAAGACTTCTGGATGAGTATATGGGATTTAATGGGATTGGGGGTTATAGATAGGTCTATAGATTGGTAGGTATTGATGTGATTGGCGCAACTCGTGGGCCGAAGGGCCTGTTTGTGCTGTAGTGTTCTATGTTCAACTTGCCACCAAGTTTTACATCATCAGCAAACTTGGAGATATTATTTTTGGTTCCCTCATCCAAATCATTGATGTATATTGTGAGTAGCTGGGGCCCCAGTCACTGATCCCTATGGGACCCAACTAGTCACCACTTGCCACTCAGAAAAGGACCTACTTATTCCTCCATTTCCTCAACAGGCACAGTTGAGGAAAGCATCATCTCTCTACTGTTCAGAACAACCTATTAATGTTAATGTTGATCAAACACACCACTGGTGAGGTCGTGCAAGGATGAAAACGGCAGAGGTTACCTACCACCGGTGTAAAGAAAAATACACCGGAGGTTTACCATCAACTGTTTCCAGAGCGATGACCTCCAGGCCATCTGACCTATTAATAGTGACTGACTTACTGATTACTGTTCATGATGAATTCTTGGGGATGTTCAATTTAAGGGTGGGGAGGGGTAATGTTATGCATTTGCATTGATTCTTATTGACTTATTGAGCTCTGCTGTATTAACATATTCACTGGAAGTGGTGTTGTAAGTTCCTAGCATGGGAAACAGGCAGAGAAGCAGCTGCCATACAAGAGAATGCACATCTACAAATAAAGATCCATTATTTTAAACCCCTCATGCACCTTAGTGTCATTCTCCAATAGACCACAATGGTCAATTAAAAATATTTCTTAAAAGGCCTGGAATTAACAGCTTTCCCATGTTCCATTGAATGGAAATGCCGGGACAAAAGAGAAATCAGCACTTAGGCGACAGTTAAGGAACTTGGGGAAATGAATACTGATGTCTCGAGAAGTGTACATATTACATAGGAGGAGGTGCTGGAAGTCTTAAAGTGCATCAAGGGAGATAAATCCCCAGGACCTGATGAAGTGTATCCCAGGACATTGTAGGAGGCTAGGGAGGAAATTGTGGGTCCCCTAGCAGAGATATTTGAATCACCGGTAGCCATAGGTGAGGTACCTGAAGACTGGAGGGTGGCAAATGTTGTGCTTTTGTTTAAAAAAGGCTGCAGGGAAAAGCCTGGGAACTACAGGCCAGCGAGCCTCACATCTGTGGTTGGTAAATTGTTGGAAGGTATTTTGAGAGACAGGATCTACAGGCATTTAGAGATGAAAGGACTGATTAGGGACAGTCAGCATGGTTCTGTGAGTGGAAAATCATGTCTCACAAATTTGATTGAGTTTTTTTGAAGGGGTAGTCAAGAAGGTAGATGAGGGCAGTGCAGTTGATGTTGTCTACATGGACTTTAGCAAGGCTTTTGACAAGGTTGCTGCATAAGGTTAAATCTCTCAGGATCCAGAGTGAGGTTGCCAAATGGATACAAAATTGGCTTGATGACAGAAGTCAGAAGGTGGTTGTAGAGTTATTTTTCAAACTGGAGGCTTGTGACCAGCGGTGTGCTCCGGGGATCAGTGCTGGGTCTAATGTTATTTGTCATTAATATTAATGATTTGGATAAGAATTTAGTAGGCATGGTCAGTAAGTCTGCATATGACACCAAGGTTGGTGGCATAGTGGACAGTGAAGTATATCAAGTATATCAAGGATTGCAACGGGGTCTTGTTCAATTGGGCCAATAGGCTGACGAATGGCAGATGGAGTTTAATTTAGTTAAGTGTGACATGATGCATTTTGGTAGACTGAACCAGGGCAGGACCTAGTTAATGGTAGGGTGTTGGTGAGAGTCATAGAGCAAAGAGATCTAGGGGTACAGGTTCGTAGCTCCCTGAAAGTGGAATCACAGTGGACAGAGTGGTGAAGAAGGCATTCAGCATGCTTGGTTTCATTGGTCAGAACATTGAATACAGGAGTTGGGACAATTTGTTGAAATTGTACAAGACATTGGTAAGGCCACACTTGGAATATTGTGTACAGTTTTGGTCACCCTGTTACAGAAGGGATATTATTAAACTAGAAAGAGTGCAGAAAAGATTTACTAGGATGTTACCTGGACTTGATGGTTTGAGCTATAAGGAGAGGTTGGATAGACTGGGGTTTTTTTCTCTGGAGCATAGAAGGCTGAGGGGTGATCTTATAAAGATCTATAAAATAATGAGGGGCGCAGATAAGGCAACTAGTCAATATCCTTTTGCAAAGATAAGGGAGTCTAAAACTAGAGGGCATAGGTTTAAGGTGAGAGGGGAAAGATACAGAAGGGTCCAGAGGGGCAATTTTTTCCACACAGAGGATGGTGAGTGTCTGGAATAAGCTGCAGAGATAGTAGTAGAAGCAGGTACAATTTTGTCTTTTAAAAAGCGTTTAGACAGTTATATGGATAAGATAAGGATATGGGCCAAATGCAGACAATTAGGACTAGCTTAGAGCTCTAAAAAAAGGGACAGCATGGACAAGTTGGGCCAAAGGGTCTGTTTCCATGCTGGAAAGCTCTATGACTGTATCCTCCAAGGAAAGATCTGGTCTTTGATTATTATTGTTGGGCAAAAATACAGAAGAAAGGCAGGTGAATGAAGTTAGGAAACAAATCAACCATGATCCAACTGAATGTCAGGACAACCTCCCTAAGCAAGGGTAAAGGATCAGGGTAGCCAATGAGGTAAAGACAAGATGTGATTTTTCAAAGCCATCTCAGCCTTTTGACTAAGATGAAGTGTCAGATCACGCCTGTGGGTGGTGCAATGCCTCAGCCTGTCAGCTTGGAACATATTTGATTGAGCCCAAGATGGGATGTTGTGTCTCGTCTAGTCAGCTTGGATCTGGTTTGTCTCTCATGTGGGGACCATGATTGAAATTAATTTGAATTGGCTTTGTTGATTAGAAATAAAGTACTGAAAAAAGGGCCTCAATGAGCTGAGTTCAAGCCCGTATTCTCGTTCTATTCCTTACGTGCAACGGTGCTCTGAGGTTTAAGGGATCTGTCCACTGGAGGGCACCATCCCGGTTGGACATCATTTGGTGACTGGCCAGCAGCGTTCACCGCGCGCCAGGGAGGGATGGGAGGCTCAGTCTTTTCACGGGCAGCAGCAGTGCAGGTTAACATCCCTCCGTCACTCTGTTCCGACACTCTCAGCTTTAGCTCCTTCTGTTTCTCTTTGAGAAAATCTTGCCGTTTCAGTTGCTCTTCGAAGAAGTGGAACTGTTGCACCTCCAGCTGCTGCTGCCGAATCCTGGCCACACGTAACTTTTCCTCCTCGATCAACTTGTTTTGTTGCTGTCTTTCCAAGTCAACATCCTTAGCTTTGCTCTGTAAAGAAGAAACATTTTGTTTGTTTCTTCGATTACAGAACGCTCCAGCAGAACTGAAAACATGGCAAGTTCCCAACCATTGCCTGTTAATCAAGAGGGTGGTGCGTGTATGCAATGAGCTACCAGAGAAAGTGGTTGAGGCAGGTTAAATAGCAACATTTAAAAAGCATTTGGATGGGAAAGAATTAGAGGGTTACGGACCAAACGTGGGCAATTGGGACTAGCGAGGAGAGCATACCATGGGCAGTTGTTTGGGCCAAAGGCCTATTGAATTGCTTTATGACTCTATAACCGCAAATGTAAGATAGTCCAGATAAATCTTATTTTCAGACAAGGGGGAATCAATCGAACATGGTTTACCCTGGGCACACATCTGGATCTTCTCTCACTATGTGCTTTAACAAGGACATGACCAGAGTGATCAGTGACCTCTGTAAAACACAATCCAAAAACAGAACAGAACTAGAAATCTGAATATTTTCAAAGTGAGATCTGAATATTTTCAGAAATCTGAATATTTTCAAAGTGGAATTTTTACAGGGATGTGGTGTACACCACATCCCTGTAAAAATTCCACTTTGAAAATATTCAGAAAGCACCCAGAAACACAGGCTGATATTTAGCTTATGGGACTCACAAACGTCACTCAGTAGAAAGATTACTGGAAACACCCTCTGCGACCATTATTTTTAGAAAGACCATCAGAAATATTTCACTGTCGTGTTTCATTTTTCAACTGATATTGGGATCACAATGCTGCTGCCATATACTTGACCCTGGACAGACGGATAAATTAAGTCATCCTACATTGTTAGATTGGAAAAGCCTCTTGCACCTGGTCTGTTCACAGGCAATTGGGTATTTAAACGCTCGAGATGTGATAGCCTAATAGATTACAGTGATTTATTATTAAGCCACAGCGACACAATTTCTGTTCCGAATTAGCTGACGTCAGTAATTCGGGTCGCGAATTGTACCACTGTGGCTTAATTGGGATGCAAGAGGTCTCGATGCCCTTGAGCTAGCGCAGGGGGGAATTATCCAAGAACCTTGCTGCTGATCGTTATATTGATTAGGCACCGCAGATGTACAGACACAGGGCAAGGACGTGGTCAGGCTGTCACTGGGAGATGATAGAGTTCGATAATGGCCTGTCTGATCCAGCTCAAGCAAGTGTCTCTCTGGAGGCCTCCCCGTCTCTCCTGTCCTCTGGCTATGGGGATCTCATGCATAGTAAGTTTAGAATGTCTGCATCCAGTCTCTGGTTAGAACTGCAAGTAACACTAAATTCAAATTAGTTGGCAGTGCTGCTCTGGAGATGCGCTTGGCGTTTGCCCGTGCTGCACTCTGTGCCCGCCCGTGCTGTATAGGATCTGAGATAGCTTGATGCTTCAAATGGGAACAGTTCAAAGTCCTCAGGATCATCTTGATGAATGCAGAAAGAAAAAGAGAAGTTTCAACATCAGCTGCTCCGCCATCACAAATGGCATTTGGGTGAAAAACCGGAAAGGATGCTTATGGAGCCACAACGCAGGGTAAGTCCATGCATATAGAGGAGTTCACAGGAAAAAGGGGGGCAAATCATTCATATGTCTCAATCAGCAAGAGCATGCAATTCTACTCAATATTCTAATGTAAATCTGAAATTAATTTACATTCATTACAGTTTTGAGAGATGTTTGTGTAGGTTTATTTGGATAACGACATTGATGAAGAGAATCTATTGCAGTTGTGTTATCTTAGCATTCATTCATTCATTCAAGAACAAATTGACTGCACTGTCAACAGGGAGCTGTGATCAAAGGGCCATCAGATAACAAAACAGCACCAAGGTATAACCCTGCTTTATAGAAAACCAAGGCTTTCTATTGGCTTTGGTCACAGGACCCTGAAGGCAATATAAATATATCCTTTAAAAGAGGCATGATTTTACATAGCACACTGAAAGCACTTTGCAGCTAATTTGATCAGAAAGGGTCCAAAAAAAGTACACAGCCAAATAATTTGTTTTAGCTTGGGAGATAAATATTGGTCAGGGCATGAGGTTAATTCCCCTAAGATTCAACAAAACAGCTGATAGCAGTGTGAAATGCATCCTTTCCAGTTCTTGCCAGCTAACATGGGCTGGAATTCTCTGCTGTGGTCCACCACACTGTCACTACCAGTGAGAACAGAAAATCTGTCGCTCAGCCAAACCTCCCTTCACTGCAGTGGGACTGGAAAATCCCAGCCAGAGGCAGAGGTCAGGGAATTCCAGCCACGAGCTCAGTTCAATATTAGTGTCATAATCACACTAAATTTTTCTATGAAATATCACGTAATGTAAAGCAGCTTTAAACCCTAATGAGGGATCTCAGTATAATCGTAAGCACAGACACAACCCAGTTTGTACAGCACATCATAAAATCTGTCTGGATATCTCAATCGGGACGAGTTAAACCATCAATGTGGACCACTTTCCTACTTCTCCAATCTTTAACTAGACATATTAACTTGGCACTGGATGGTGGGTATGCCCCCTGGCTACTAATTGACCAATCCAGCCAAACATCACGTCAGCTGACTGCTCCTGACAAGGTGGGAGAGTTGGGGCCCACATTTGTCCCCGGCACACAAAATCAGGCCCACAGACCAGATAATCAAAGATGTGCGGGTTAGGTTGATTGGTCATGCTAAAATTGCCCCTTAGTGTCCTGAGATGCGTAGGTTAGAGGGATTAGCGGGTAAAATGTGTCAGGGTATGGGGATAGGGCCTGGGTGGGATTGTGGTCGGTGCCGACTTGATGGGCCGAACGGCCTCTTTCTGCACTGTAGGGTTTCTATGAATCGGTGGCATAATTTGTGTATCAATTTTGATGCAGCCCTACTTTTCTGGTACTTAGAATCTTAATGTATTCATAAATACCGGAAACAAGTAAAAATAAATAAACTGACCAATTAAAATCCTCTCTACAATGGGGAGCAGAGTTTTTTTTTTAAAAACTAATTTCATGGGACATCGGCATTGCTGGCTATCCAGCATTTATTGTCCTTCCCCCAGTTGGTCTTGGAGGACAGTTGAATCAACCACATCGCTGTGGCCCTGGAGTCACATGTAGGCCAGACCAGGTAAGGACTGCAGATTTCCTTCCCTAAAGGTCATTAGTGAACCAGATGGGTTTTTCCAACGATGGTTTCATGGTCATCAGTAGATTCTTAATTCCAGATATTTTTTATTAAATTCAAATTCCACCATCTGTCCTGGCGACACTCGAACCTGGGTCCCCAGAACATTAGCTGAGTTTGTGGATTAATAGCCTAGCGATAATACGACAAGGCCATCACCTCTCCAATGTGGTAGAGTCCATCAGTTAATTAACTATTTCTATGAATAAGGCAACCGAATTTAAACCTACATTGGTCACCCCATGCCAAGCATTCCCCAGTGTGTCAGCTAAGCAGCTGAACTCCAGGTCATCAGGTACAGTGCACCAATATCCATTTATATACTGACTCAGTCAGAATTGGGGTTTAAAACCTGACAAAGGTGTAAAGGGGTTTGGGACAGAATTGGGAAAATTAGGATCCAGGTGACTGAAGGCTTTACCCTTCAGTCTCGCGGATTATGTGCAAGCTTCAGTAGACACAGCAACTGAACCGAACTCCGATGGTGGAAGGGGGAAGGTTGAAGCTATGTGCGAGGCTACAGAGGGATCTGAAAAAGATGTACACGTGTGTTGCTGCTAAAGAGAAAAAAAGCATCAACCGAGTCCCACAAAGTCACCTACTACCAGCAAAGACATTGAAGGCACCAGCTAAGGTGCAACAGATACTCCAATCCCCCTAATCGAATGCATAGTTACTCTAATCTGGGGTAAGAGAATCTGGGGTAATAGAAAAGGAAAGACTACTTCAGAGAAAGTAAATACATTGGCAACAGGGGAAAATAAAGATTGTTAATTTTACCTGGGCAGTCAGATATTCTTTGTATTCCACACCATACTTAGCAATAAGTTTTGTCTTCAACTCGTCTGCTCTTGGGAATGCAACTTCTTTTAATTTCTTGGAGTAAAACAGAAGTTAATTGGTAATCTTAACATTTGCCTAAATAAAACTGTCAAAAGGAATGCAAGCCCATCACAACAGACAAAGCTCCAAACATAGGCACAGTCAGCTCAAACTGGCCCATGAATCTGTTTATCCGCCATTGACAAGTCTGCCCAGTGCTCAGCCAATCATGGCTCACCTTGTAGGAGACCAAACCAGCCAGGTCCCTGCACTGCCGGCACACAATCAACATTTCACATTGAGAGGAGCTGTCAAAATGTCTGTCAATGTAACCCTCCTTGGTCAAGTAAACCCTGATGTGAGGAGACAGCCATAGAGTAAAGGATGGCACGGTGGCACAGTGGTTAGCACTGCTGTCTCACAACCCTGGGTGCTTGTCTGGAATCGGCACATTCTCCCCATGTCTACGTGGATTTTCTGCGGGTGCTTCAGTTTCCTTCCACAATCCAAAGATGTGCAGGTTTGGTACATTGGCCATGCTAAATTGAGCCTTGGGCTGGAAGTTTACCAGCCTGCCTGTCACGGGAAGCAAAGTGGGCGAGGGGCAGACCACGGAAAAGTCCAGTGACCTCAGACGGGATTCTTCTGTTTCGGGACAAACGACACCATAAAATCCCACCCTTAGTGTCAGGGAGACGAGCAGGGTAAATACGTGGGGTTACAGGGATAGGCCCTGCAGGATTGTTGTCAGTCCAGGCATGATGGGCCGAATGGCTTCCTTCTGCAGTGTAGGGATTCTATGATGCTATTCTTAGTATTTTACACTCACAATATAGCAGTACCTTTGAAACTCAGGAACACAAGTTCCCTGCAGCTATGGTTCACTAATAAAGGAAGCTTACAAACTCTGACTGATGGAATTCAATCATTTCATTAAATGATATGGAAAGACACACAAATTGCCCATCAACAACTGACTCTCTCATAAAGACAGACCCACATTTCTCAATATATACAATGCACTTTACAACCAATGAAGTACTTTAGCTGAAATGTTGGAAACACAATGGCCATTTTGTGCGCAGCAAGGATATCTGGTTTAGGTGTCAGTTGAGAAATAAATACTGCCCAGGACAGCAGGGCTAACTACCATGGGATATTTTACATTCACCTGAGAGAGGGGTTAAGATCCTGCTTTAATGTTTCAACTGAAAGGTGGCACCTCTGACGGCGCAGCGCGCCCCCTGACAGGGCACTGCAGTCTCACGCTAGATTTTGTGCTCACGTTCTTTGAAAGGAACTTGAAATGAGTGTGTTCAAATCCGGCTAAGATCCAGCACTGGAAACTGTGATGCAGTCAGCCCAGTATCACAGCTTTGAATTTCTCCCAATCAGAATGGCTAGGTTTGAATCCTAATTGGTCTTGGGAACATATTCTGCTGAGCTCTGGGATGGCTGCTGTTTACACAGGTACAAAAAGGGGCTGCTAGCTTTGTTTCACTGACAGATCCATTATTTTTCAATGCTTGTGTGTTTATTTGAACAGGATTAATGGCGTTTTCAATGGTTAGGTGCATTGACCCGGAGTGTGGCGACTAGAGGAATTTCACAGTAACTTCATTGCAGTGTTAATGTAAGCCTTACTTGTGACTAATAAATAAACTTTACTTTGGTGTTTGCATTGGCTGGGGTTTGACTGACAGCTTGATGAGAAGGTAAGAAGGGAATTTTTTTTTTGGTTCCTGAATCCAGACTAGGGTTCCCCCATGGTTTGAGTCTTCCCGAGGAGCCATGAACCCAATCCCTGACAACAGCCAGCATGATTCCATCAAAGTGTCAGGGGTCCGAAATGCCCACCCTGCAATAGAACCAGCAAGGTTGGGAGTGCTGCATGGGGCCTTGTCACCTTCACCCGTACCCTTTGCTGGCAAAAAAAAAAGGGAAACGGGAATGGGGCAGGAATTCCATAACTGGTTGCCATCCGCCATTTTCAAAGAGTTTCTACCTCTGTTGTGAGGGGGACCCTGACCACATTGTGAACGAAAAAAAGCATACTTACTTTCAGAATATCCTGCTTTTCAGGGATTGCACATGTTTGGTAATCACGATGCTTTGGCAATTTCTCTACAAATAAACTGCAAGATTAAAAATACTTTAGTACCACATTGTAACCATCGCTTTAAGGTGATGTTTCATTTTCCTGTTTAATTAATTATTGGCAGAAGAGTATTTCCTCTGCCCAGTTCTATTGTTGCTCTGACATTTGGCTGTCAACGACCAGATGGGTTATATGTTAACTAGAAAATTAACAGCAGATTCATCAGTAAGGATGTTTCTTACGTTATAAGCTTGTTGTAAAGGACGAAAGCATTTTCGAGATTTCCCTCTTCCAGGTAGACGGATGCCATTTGAACCATCTCCACTCCAGACCTGAAGTAGCGGCGGGGAGTAATGTCCTCACTGATTTCGATGTTGCAACCCATTTTGGTGAGGGCTCTCACCCGCTCTTGTGGGGACAAGGTAACATCTGTGTGACTGGGTGTAGTCAGTTTTCTCTGCAAGACAATTGCGTTCACTCTGTTATAAAATAAAACTAGCAATGACCGCAATAGGCCTTAGTCAGTCAATGACTAAGGAAGCATAGGGCATTGCTGAAAAAGAGACCTGTCAAAGCTTTTCATCTCGCACTCATCAGGACTCTTCACAAGAATACCAGGACAAGGGGAAAACAACAATTCATACTGTATGAAAAGCAAGTGTGGATTAACACAGAAAACAGGAGTAGGTCTCATTGCAAATTCCCCTCTCTCAATTTATAGCCACATAATAATTTGCCTTACTGGTTTTGCAACCAAATTGGATAACCTCACACTTACTCGCATTATACCGTATCTGTCACGTATTTTCCCACTCACTCAGGCTGTTCAAACCATACTGAAGCATCTCTGTATCCTCCTCACAGTTCACCCTCCCACTTGTATGCTTTGTATCATCTGAAAGTTTGGAGAAACTGCATTTGGTTCCCTCATCAGTAATATATATTGTGAATAGCTGGGATCTGAGCACTGATTTCTGCGGTACCCCACTAGTCACTGCCTGCTATTTGCAAATGTTTATTCCTCCTCTTTGTTTCCTGCCTGCCAACCAATTTTCTATCCATTTCAATACCCTACCCCCAATCCCATGCACTTTAATTTTACATCCTAATCTTGTATGCGGAGCACCGTCAAAAGCCTTCTGAAAGCCCAAATAAACCATATGCACTGCCTCCCCTTCATCAACTCTACTAATTACATCCTCAAAGAGGCAAATGGACCCTGATTCATCCCATGGAGAATGCACTAGATGTTACTGACTGACAAGACAAAGAAGGATACAAAGAAGAATACAGCGTAAGAACAGACCCTTCAGCCCACCAAGCCTAAGCCAAAACACAGTTTTTATCCTTCTGTTCGTTTTCATACATATGTCTATCAAGATATGTTAAACGTTGCTAACATGCCTGCTCCCACCAGCTCTACTGGCAGTGTGTTCCAGGCAACCATCACCCTCAGCTTGATAAAGATTCCCCGCACACCCCCCACTAAACTTACCACCTCTCACCTTATACCTGTGCTCTCTGATAATTGCCACTTCCACCCTGGGAAAAAGCCTCTGCCTCTCCACCCTATCTATGTCTCTCATAATTTCGTAGAGCTCTATCTGGTCTCCCCTCAACCTTTATCTTTCCAATGAAACCTATCCGAGTTTATCCAACCTCTCCTCATACCTAACTCCCTTCAGACCAGGCAACATTCTGGTAAACCTTCTTTGCACCCTCTCCAGATCCTTCTGGTAGTGTGGCGACAAGAATTGCATGCAATATTCCAAATGCGGCCTAACTAAAGTTTTATACAGGTATAACGTAACTTGCCAACTTTTATACTCAATGCCCTGGCTGATGAAAGCAAACAAGCTGTATGCCTTCTTGATCATCTTATGCTTAGAGTAGCCACATTTTTCAATTTGCCTTTGACATCCATAAGTATAAAATGAAAGCCATTTTAATATTTTTATGGGTGTTTCCTTTAGTCTGCCAGAATCATAAAGAACATATTCCTTTGGAGATGCTGGATTCCTAACATTTTTGTCTCTATGTAGATATTTTCAACAAAAACTGCTTTTAATGCATCTTCATGCACAAAACATTTAAACTAAGGGCATTTCTCACCAATTCTGCACACCCATTTCTCCTTCTCTCCACTGACTTCTTGTTGGGTTCAGTCCACGGCCAGCGGGTCTCTTTTGTGCCCCCTCCGGGTGATTATTCTTATTTGGGCTTCAACTGAGTATCATTTAGCCCATCAAGTCTGCACTAACTCTACAAAAGAATATCTTACCCAGGCCCACCCCCCTATTCCTGTAACCCCAGCATTTAGCTTGGTCAATCCATCTAACCTATACATCTTTGCATACTAAAAGGGCAAGTTAGCATGGACAATCCATTTAACCTACACACTTTTGGATTGTGGGAGGAAATCAGAGTACCCGGAGGAAACCCATGCAGACACGTGGGGAGAATGCAAACTCCACACAGTCACCCAAGGCCGGGATCAAACTCAGGTCCCTGGTGCTGTGAGGCGGCAGTGCTAACCACTGTGCCGCCATGGGTTCTTGTGGGGAAATGCCCATTTCTCTTTCATGGGTATTGGGAAACCTAGAGGTGCCCACGTTCTTTTGGTTGAGTTTCTACCTGTAACTATCCACACATTGACCAGGATGCAATATCTCAAGCACTACCAGAGTGATATATTGAATGTCAGAGTACAGAAAATTCTTCCAAAAATGTCATTAACCAGCAAAGAAAGAATTCTTTCTTAATAACTTTCTACATGGGTCTAATCGGCTAAAATTGAAGATACTCACCTATCCTGATTTAATATCATCAAAAGATAACATTTACTTTTTACAATAAAGCAACTCATTTGAAATTTTGGAAATATATTTGACCAGTAAAAAAAAAATTGATTGACACAAATTTTTTTTAGCTTTTTTCAAATATGAGGTTTTTTTAATTCATTCATTGGACATGGGCATTGCTGGATAAGCCAGCATTTATTGCCCATCCCGAATTGCCCTTGGGAAGGTTGGTGCGAGCTGCCTTCTTGAATCACTGCAGTCCCTGAGATGTAGGTAAACCCATAATACTGTTAGGAAGGGAGTTCCAGGATTTTGACCCAACGACAATGAAGGAACGGTGATATATTTCCAAGTCAGGATGCTGAGTGACGTGGAGAGGAATCTCCAGTGGTGATGTTCCCATGTATCTGCTGCCCTTGTCCTTCTACATGGTAGTGATCATGGGTTTGGAAAGTGCTGCCTAAGGAGCCTTGGTGAGTTCCAGCAATGCGTCTTTTAAATGGTACACATGGCTGCCATTGTTTGTTGATGATGGAGAGGCTGAATGTTTGTGGATGGGGTGCCAATCAAATGGGCTGCTTTGTCCTGAATAGTGCCAAGCTTCTTGAGTGTTACTGGAGTCGCACCCATCCAGCAAGTACAGAGTTTTCCATTGTATTCCTGACTTGTGCCTTGCTGATGGTGGACAGGCTTTGGAGGAGTCAGGAGGCGAGTTACCCTCCACAGGATTTGTAGCCTTTGACCTGTCTGATAGCCATATAAATCCTGTGGCTACTGCAGTGAAGTCTCTGGCCAATGGTAACCCTCAGGATTTTAATAGTGGGGGATTCAGCAATGGTAATGCCTTTAAACGTCAAGGAATGATAGTTAGATTTTCTTTTGTTGGAGATGGTCATTGCCACACTAGCGCCAGGCACAAATGTCGCTTGTTACTCGTCAGCCTAGGCCTGGATGTCGTCCAGATATTGCTGCATTTGGACTGCTTCATTATCTGAGAATCACAAATGGTACTGAACATTATGCAGTCAACAGCAAACATTCTCACTTCTGACCTTATGTTTGAAAGAAGGTCAACGATAAAGCAGCTGAAGATAGTTAGGCCTAGGATACTCCTCTGAGGAACTCCTACTGTGATGTCCTGAAACTGTAATGATTGACCTCCAATCACCACAGCCATCTTAGACTCCAACTTTCCTGTGGAGAGTTTCCCCCTTGATTCCCATTGACTCTAGCTTTGCTAGGACTCCTTGATGCCACACTTGGTTAGATGTTGCCTTGGTGTCAAGGGCAGTCACTTCCACTTCACCTCTGGCATTCAGCTCTTTTATCCATGTTTGAACCAAGAACCTAGTGATGTCACTAGGTGAGGGACCCTGGTAAAACCCAAACGCAGCATCAGTGATCAGGTTATTGCTAATCAGGGGCTGCTTGACAGCACTGTTGATGATCTCTTATATCACTTTGCTGATGATCGACAATAGACTAATGGCACAGTAACTGGTTAGGTTGGATTTGTCCTGGGTACAGGACATCTTTGTACAATTGTTCACATTGCCAGGTAAATGCCAGTGTTGTAACTATTTCGTAACAGCTTAGCTAGGGATGCGGCAAGTTCTGGAGCATAGTCTTCAGTACTATAAATATTGTTAGGGTCTATAGCTTTGACAGACTCTGGTGCCTTAAGCTGATAACTGATATCACTTGAAGTGAATCAAATTGGCTGAAGACTGAGATCTGCGATGCTGGAGATTTCTACAGCAGGCCAAGATGGATCATCCACTTGGCACTTCTGGTTGAAGATTATTGCCAATACTTCAGCCTTTTCTTTGCACTGATGTGCTGGGCTCCGCCATCATTGAGGATGGAGATACTTGTGAAACCTCCTCTTCCTCCAGAGTTGTTTTACTGTCCACCACCATTCACGGCAGGATGTGGCAAGACTGCAGAGCTTAGGTTGAATCAGATGGTTTTGGAATTGCTTAGCTCTGTCTACTACTTGATAGTAGCATTGAGTCCAGTATTTAACGTTCATGGAACTGAAAGACCACAATAATAACATCCTGTCCCCTTGCCTACTAATGATTTTACCATTTCAATGTGGTTCAGTTGGAAAGCAGACTGAACCACAGTCTGGTTCAGACTGTAGCAATTTGTTTTCCATCACAACTGAATGGGATGGTTTTAAATGCTGCACTGTAATAATTCAAGCTAATTGATCTAATTTATATGTACACAATTAGATTACAAAATAGACTTCTGTCTATAAACTATTTGTGTGATGTTAAGTTTTCAAAGGGTTGTTGCAAGTTTGAACCGTTGCACATTTGATCACTGTATCGTTAAGAATGAGAAGATAATACCAGAGAGGTCAGTGTAAATGGCTGCTCCATCTCCATATTTGCCCACGAGCTGCCTTTGGAGCTTCCACCCAAGGCATCCATTCTTTACCTCACCTAGGAGGGAAAAAAAAGTACCCATTACAACAGTCTCTTCTTCAAACAATAGTCCTGCTTCAAACAAAATTCCCTGCTTCATTCCCCATGGTACAGTCAGAACCACAGAACGGATGGTGAATTGTATCAAACAGCACACCAATTCGGCTGTTCACAAGAGGTAAAGCACTGACTGTGTTCAAACAGCTCATGCTTGCAAAACTCAAAAGATCCAAAAATTATGTGTGATTCCATGATCGGACATAACTTTCCAACCACTGCCAGTTGTGCTAAGATTTACATTGGCAGGCTTGCAGTGTGGCTTACTTACGTATGCTAGAATTCTTGCAGTGCAGTAGGAAGCCATTCGGCCCATCAAGCCTGCACCAACTCACTGACAGAGCATCTTTCCCAAGCCCACCACCCTATCCTTGTAACTCCGCACATTTACCCTGTTAATCCCCCGTGTTAACTGTAGGCAGGCTGGGTACAGTCAATAATTAACCTGTTACAATGTGGAGATGCCGGCGTTGGACTGGGGTAAACACAGTAAGAAGTCTCAAAACACCAGGTTAAAGTCCAACCGATTTATTTGCTAGTAAATCCACAAGCTTTGGGGTTTGCCCCTTCATCAGGTGAGTGGAGAGTTCTCTGAGTTCACACAGGGCCCTGTTCTTTGCGGATAGAAGGAAAATGTAAACGTATTGTGCCTATTTCAACTAAACAAAATACGTGAAAGCCATTCGCTGGTGCATCCCTTAATGCAATTTCATGACCAATTAGGGTCAGTCTGCCTGCTTTAAATTTTTAAACAATGCTTGTTAGTTAACTGTCAATCTCCATTAATGGATGCCTTCTCCATGCCAACCAGTCAGCACTCTGTTGCCATACTGCATAAAGTTGCCTCCCTGACACTGATAGTCTTATAATTGTTCTGATGAGCACAAGACAAAAAACTTTGACAAAGAAGAACAAAGAAAAGTACAGCACAGTAACAGGCCCTCCGGTCCTCCAAGTCTGTGTCAATCATGATGCCACAACTAAACTAAAAACAAAATTGTTTTTACTCGGACCGTAATCCTCTATTCATGTAACCATCCAGATGCCTCATAAATGTTGCTAATGTCTGTTTCCACCAGCTCCTCTGGCAGGGCATTCCAGGCACCCACCACTCTCTGCATGAAGACCTTCCCCCGCACATCTCCCTTAAACTTACCCCCTCTCACCTTGAACCTGCGCCCCCTTGTAATTGACATTTCCACCCTGGGAAAAAGCCTGACCATCCACCCTATCTATGCCTCTCATAATTTTGTAGACCTCTATCAGGTCTCCCCTCATACTGTCTTTCCAGTGAAAACAATCCTAGTTTATTCAACTTCTTCTCCAAGACAACGCCCTTTGAGACCAGACCACATCCTGGTGAATCTTCTTTGCACTTGCTCCATAGCTTCCATGTCCTCTGATAGTATGGTGACCAGAAGCACACACAATACTCCAAATGCAGCCTAGCCAAGATTTTATATAGCTGCAACATGATTTTCCAACTCTTGTACTCAAAACCCCGACTAATAAAGGCAAGCATGCCATATGCTTTCCTAATCACCTTGGCCACTTTTAGGGAACTGCGGATCTGTACGCCCAGATCTCTCTGTATGTTAATGTTCCTAAGGATTCTGCCATTTATAGTATAATTCACATCTAAATTTGATCCTCCAAAATGCGTCACCTCACATTTGTCTGCATTAAACTCCATCTGCCATTTCTGTGCCCAAGTTTCCAATCTATCTATATCCTGTTGTGTCTGACAATCTCTAGCACTATCGGCAATCTTTGCGTCATCGCAAACTTACTAATCAGATCATCCACATTTTCCTCCAGGTCACTGCATGTAATACAAACAGAGGTCCCAGCGCTGATTCCTGCGGAACGCTGCTAGACACAGATCTTCATTCTGAAAAACATCCTTCCACCACTACTCTCTGCCTTCTATGACCAAGGCAGTACTGCATCCACCTCACCAGCCCACCCCAAATCTCATGTGATTTTAATTTTTGTCCCAATCTGCCATGCGGGACCTTGCCAAACGTCTTTTTGCAAAAATACAAAAAGTATCTTCTTAAGCCAGTCATTCACAAGAGAGAAATATACAAGAAATGACTATGCTCACCTTAAAAACTAGGTAGTCATCTTCCCTAGTCGATTGAGATATTATCCACTGGGGTAAGGTATTAAAAAAAAAAATCAGAGGTGAAAAACTTGATACCAATTTCAGACAAATCTCTTGGAAATTCCTCTCTGCTTCCCTACTCAATCAACCACGCCGTGGCAGTGTATTAACCCATGCTGCATAACTAGGTACACTTAACCAATATATACTCCCACCCCACCTCCAATGTGCCCAAAAGACCTTGGGAACTAACGCACTATAGGACCAGAAAATAATTACTAGGTCTGTATCAAACACTGGTCTTCATAAAACACTTCACTGTTCATTCCCGTCTGACAGAAATTGCCACTATCTGTTTGAAATTTATAGCATCGTCCACTTGCAACATTTCATGGCGAGGTTATTCTAGTTACCAAATTAAATGCCCTCCTTTATATTCTCTCCAAGGTCAGAATATCCTGTATACTGACAACTCAGTGTTCAAAACTGTATGCAACAGTCTAGATGGTAGAAGTGAGCCAAAGTTTTGTACAGTCTCGTTATCGGTTTCTGGGATTTGAGCTCGATACCATAGAAACCAGAATCAGTCATTTGAGCTCAGCCATTCATCTTGATCATGGCTGATCATCAAATTCAATATCCTGATTCCTGCTCCCCACTTATTCTTTGATCCCTTTAGCCTCAAGAGCCATATCTAATTTCTTCTCGAAATTAGACAACGTTTTGGCCTCAACTACTTTCTGTGGTAGCGAATTCCACACATTGACCACCCTCTGGGTGAAGAAATTTCTTCTCACCTCGGTCCTAAAAGCTGTATCCCTCAAACTATGACCCCCAAGTTCTGGGCTTCCCCACCATCGGGAACATTCTTTCTGAATCTACTCTGTCTAACTCTGTTAAAATTTAATAAGTCTCTATGAAATCCCCTCTCACTTTTAACTCCAGTGAATATAATCCCAACTGACTTCGTCTCTCCTCATATGACAGACCTGCCATCCCAATTTTCAGCTGCTGCATCGAAAAAGCAGCCAGCATAATCCAGGACTCCATGCACCCCAGACACACTACCTTGTTCCATTGGGAAAAAGATACAAAATTCTGAGGTCACATACCAACCAACTCAAGAACAAACTCTTCCCTGCTGCCATCAGACTTTTGAATAGACTTACCTCACATTAAGTCGGTCTTTCTCTACACCCTAGCTATAGCTGTATATTCAGCACTCTCTCCTTTCCTTTTCTATGAACGGTATGCTGTGTCTGTATAGCGTGCAAGAAACAATACTTCTCATTGTATGTTAATACATGTGACAATAATAAATCAAAGCAAAAACCTTCTCATACTTCCTCTATAGCAAGGGTATCCTTAGATAAGACATGAAAACTGCACACAAGCTTCAAGACCATGTTTGTCTTTTTTCTAAACCATCAAATTATAGCTGCACATTGGAAGGAAATGTTTAGACAATACTCTCAGATTCCTCTCCCTTGCCATAATTTAAAAACTGCATTCACTTATTCCATATTACCATTGCCGTTTTCCAACTTCCAAAGCTTCTATTAGTTGCTCCTTCTGGAACAGATCCACTTGGCTCCGCGCAGTTTATGAACCCTCCCAATTTAGCTTCATTGGCAAAACTGAAGAGTTTTGTTACCACCACTGGCTCTAAATCCTTAGGGACACAAGTTACGAGGTCCCCATTTCTCATACATTCTGCCCGTGTACGAACTATAACTGCCTCCTCCAGCAGCAAATGACACTGCTGCACTGAGATGGACGGTGTGCATGCAGCGCGGTGAGCTTTATACAAGCAGCTTTTCCTGTCTGAATGTGGCATAGAAATTTAAAATGGAAAATGCTGTCAGGAAGCGTGTCAGATTGTTAGTAGAGATATCAAAAGCAACAGTTGCAGAACAGTTCACTGTTCATTAATCAGCTCTTTCCATGTAGATGTTGCTCCTTTAACCTTTGCTTTCTCTGACTCAACCACTTACTTAATCAACTACAATAACTTCCTTGCAACTCTGTGCCATTCACTCTTGTAGTAGGTTACATGGTAGCACGTCAAAGTGCTTTAACTGAAGCCCACGTAAAAACAACGGAAAGAGACAGGTTTATGAGAGGATTTTGTGAATTACTTCTGTCAACGCTGGATTTAGTGGTGCAGATGTTCTGAATGATATAAATTATGCAAACAAAAAAATTGGTGGTTATAAATATTAGTTCACAGCCGAAGGAGAGTGGTGAGGGCAGGGAGCAGCTGTTGAGGAGAGGGTGGAGGGGAGCCATGCTGCCGTTACAGTAATGCGTCTGAAACACCTTTGTCTCTGCGTTCCCCCCCAGGTAAACATAACGAACACGAATGTGAACTGCCTGGATCATCCAAAAGCTACGCACAAGCTCTTTGTCAAACTATGTACTATGTATAAACAATGTGCTGCATTGTGTAAATAATCTGCGCGGCATTGTGACAATGTAATTATACATTTGAAAACAAAATAAAACAGCTTAGGAAACACGTACATGAATTGAATGAGTACATCTGCTGCTTCCCGGCCACCCACCCACCCACACACACACACACACACACACAATCTCACAGGGCCTTGTCCTTGATCTCAGTATCATCCAGGTATCATGCTGCGGCCCTCAATAAGACCAGCCATCCTCCAGAAAGCTTCAGCAGTCTGTGATCCTTATATGGGGTGGCATAGTGGTCAGCACTGCTGCTTCACAGTGCCAGGAACCGGAGTTCAATTCCCAGCTTGGGTTTGGAGTTTGCAAGTTCTCCCCGTGTCTGCGTAGGTTTCTTCCGGGTGCTCCAGCTTCCTCCCACAGTCCAAAAGATGTGCACGTCACGTGGATTGGCCATGATAAATTGCCCCTTAACATCAGGGGGACTAGCAGGGCAAATAGATGGACTTACGGGGACATGGCCTGGGGTGGAATTGGTGTAGGTGCAGGCTTAATGGGCCAAATGGCCATCTTTTGCACTGTAGGGATTCTAATGCACCACAAGGAAAAAAATATCAGTGATCCAACTGCACCATGACTCTCTAACCAAGCCCTTAAATTTCCAAGGGGAGGAACGGAAAGTTCTGAATTTGGATAGAAAAATTGAAACAAAACTACCCCAGAATGAGGAAATCCATGCCATTTTCCATTCAGAAATGAAACAAAATATATGTGTCAGCTTGGCTTTGTTAGTGGCACTCTCTCTTGTAGGCTGGAAGGTTTTGGTAGGAAGAATGGTAGGAAGGACTATTACTTACGTGGAGAAAAACTGCAGCAGGCGACGGTGCAGAGGGACCTCGGGGTCCTTGTGCATGAGTCGCAAAAACCCAGCCTGCAGGTGCAGCAGGTGGTCAGGAAGGCGAATGGGATGCTGGCCTTCATAGCGAGGGGGATTGAATATAAAAGTAGGGAGGTCTTGCTGCAGCTGTATAGGGCATTGGTGAGGCCGCAGCTGGAGTACTGTGTGCAGTTTTGGGCGCCGCACCTGCGCAAGGATATTTTGGCCTTGGAGGGAGTGCAGAGGAGGTTTACTAGGCTGATACCAGAGTTGAGGGGGTTGAGCTATGAGGAGAGGCTGAATAAACTAGGCTTGTACTCGTTAGAGTTTAGAAGAATGAGGGGAGATCTCATTGAGACGTATAAGATGATGAATGGGATGGATAGGATAGAGGTGGAGAGACTCTTCCCGCTCAAAAAAGACAGTAGGACTAGGGGGCACAGCCTCAAGATAAAGGGGGGGCGGTTTAGAACGGAGTTGAGGAGGAACTTCTTCACTCAAAGGGTGGTGAATATCTGGAATTCTCTGCCCGTTGAAGTGGTGGAGGCTGCCTCGCTAAATATTTTTAAGAAGCGGGTTGATGGGTTTTTGATAAGAGAGGGGATTAAGGGTTATGGGGAGAGGGCGGGAAAGTGGAACTGAGCCACGACAGATCAGCCGTGATCTTATTGAATGGCGGGGCAGGCTCGAAGGGCCAGATGGCCTACTCCTGCTCCTATTTCTTATGTTCTTATTTTGGTTACGGCCCCATAGCAAGAATTTGAGCTCAGAATCTGATATGACACCCAGTGCAGCACTAAAATATTGTGCTGTTGGAGAAGGTAAACCAAAGCTCCTCATTTCCTTCTCAGTATTTCAGACAGACATTAAATTGTATCACTGCACCAAGTTCCTGGTATCCTAGTCAGCATTTTGCACTTAACTAACATCACAAAAAACAGAGATTAACCACTCATTTACCTCATTACTGTGTGTGGAATCTCAAAGTGCAAAGAATGACTACCACATTTCTCTATACAACAATCATACACATTCTAAAAGTGAAACAATTGAGGCTTTTGTGAGCGATGTGGTGAGTCGCTGTGTCACAATCTTCTTCTGAATAGAAAACTTTAGCCTAATTGAAAAAGTTCAAATCATCAAAACACACACCGTCCAGCCATACCACATCAGAGAATACTCCAAATCGGAGTAAAGAGCATTTTCATTTGCAAATGAGACAAGCACATTAGATACAACAAGTCATTCCACTCATTCCTGAGGAGCAGGGGAGTGACGTCATTCTCCCACACAATTTTATTCAGCAGAAATACAATTGTGGAGTCCAAGTGACACAGTTGGTAGCACTCAATCTCGGAGACAGGGGAACTTGGGGTTGGGCTGCATGGTTGTGTTTTTGGCAGGAGGTCAAATACCAGGGATAGGAAGGTGGGAAGCCCCACCACCCCACCTTCTGCCGAGCCCTGACCCAGTCTGCAGAATGCAGTGGGTGAAGGGTGTCAAAAGCGGCAGCCAGTCTGCCATTTTTAAATAAATAATAACTGGGCTATTTGAGCTTGTTACCAAGGCAACTGATCTATGTTTCACCTTGCTCATACCATAAAATGATTGCCTGCTAAATAAAACAACATTTTGTAAAAGGCAGAAAGGGAGGCAGACCGGGTGGGGCAGCTCAGCCATTTGGGGTAACCTTTGCATATCAGGGGCACCCCTCCCCCAAGATATTACCCTCCTGCTGTGCCTTCCCAGCTGGTCCACCCACTCACTGGCATCCCTCCTTTGACCCCCTGATCCATTATAAAAGGCACATATTTCCTGACTCCGACATCCATCTCGTTGTGGAGATGTTTCCAGTTCTGTAGCATCACCACTCTTTAGTTCCAGCTCTGTTGGAGCTGCCAGCCAATCAGATTAGCTGGCAGCTCTGGAGGATTGGAATTGTTTAAAATTCTTTAATGGGACGTGGGTATCGCTGGCCAGGCCAGCATTTATTGCCCATCCATGGAATCCCTGGAGTGCAGAAGGAGGCCATTTGGTCAATCGAGTCTGCACCGACCATAATCCCACCCAGGGCCTATTCCCATGAGCCCACATATTTCCCTGCTAGTCCCCTGACATTAAGAGACACAAGTTAGCATGGCCAATCAAGCTAACCTGCACATCTTTGGACTGTGGGAGGAAACTGGAGCACCCGGAGGAAACCCACACAGAATAAATCATCCCTAATTGACTCTTAATCGCCCTCTCAAGACATCCACACTGCTATGGATCTGGAATCACATATAGGCCAGACCAGGTAAGGACGGCAGATATCCTTCCCTAAAAGAACATTAGTGAACCAGACAGGTTTTTACAACTATCAGCCATGGTTTCATGGTCATTATTAGACTTTTTAAAATCACAGATTTTTATTGAATTCAAATTTCACCACCTATCATGGTGGGATTCGAAGCCGGGTCCCCAGAGCATTACCTGGATCTCTAGGTTACTAGCTCAGTGACAATACCACTATGCCATTCTACTGAGGGGGCAAAAGTCCCATTTTAGCCCTCCAGCAACATATTGTCGCTACAGAGTAAGCTTTTTGCTAAATCCATAGGCTGCCAGAAGATTCTTGCAATTGTTGGTGGGGGAGGGGGAGTTTGTGTGACAAGCAATCCCTTTCATTCTCACCAATAAATTCTGCCCCAAGGCACGTTGGCCCCAGGAAAACCCACCAACAAATGTAAGCAAGCCAGAGTGAATTGGTCTCCAGCTGGGATACACGTGGGAGAGTTCACAACAGGAAGGACATTTGACTACAAAACCACACACAACTCCAAAAAAAATGATGGTCGATATGAAGTTGATCAACCAGCTACACGGTGACCTAATGTAACATAAGAAAAACTAAAAGAGGAAGAGAGAGAGAGAGAGAGAGAGAGAGAGAGAGAGAGAGAGAGAGAGAGAGAGAGAGTGTGAGAGACAATTGCATCTTAGGATTTGGTTGGGTTTAATCCAGATTCTGGCTGTTTAGCCTCCAGAAAGTAATTAATTGGGTCGAATCCCAAAATCAGAATATAATGTAGGCTGGCTGTATCCTATTTCAACAATCAAAAGATGGTCAAACAAATTCAAAAGCATAAGGCCATTTAAATCAACTATTTTTAAAATTGCAGTTAGTTTCAGCATTTGCAGTCAAAATCATTGTAAATACAAGAATGCATTTTGCAAGCTACTTTCCAATAAAACATCCCTCCAATAAAAACCTTAAAGTGAAGGAAATATTGAGTATTGCTGAAAAAAATACACTGAATCATAGAATCCTACACTGCAGAGGGAGGCCATTCAGCCTGCACCAACCATAATCCCATCCAGGCCCTATCCCCATAAATCCCATGCATTTACCCTAGCTAGTCTCCCTGATGCTAAGAGTCAATTTAGCATTGCCAACCCACCAAACCTACACATCTTTGGACTGTGGGAGGAAACTGAAGCGGCCGGAGGAAAGCCACGTAGACACAGAGAGAACGTGTGAACTCCAGACAGTGACCCAAGCTGGGAGTTGAACCCAGGTCCCTGGTGCTGTGAGGCAGCAGCGCTAACCATTGTACTACCATGCTGCCCTGTTTTCAAAGCTTTTCGCCTTGCGCTCATCAGGACAATTTGCAAGAATACCAAATGCTACAGGAGAAGACAGTGCTGGATGGCTTGGCAAGTGGATTTTGATTAATCAGGGCATTACCATGGAGAACGCACCAGTCAAATGTTGACTGACAGCTGCCAAGCTAAATTCAAATCAAGCAAGTTTGACACTTATTGCTCTGATTATTGAACCCGAGAATGGCTGTCGCCTATTTTGTTTGGTTGAAAAAGACACAATGGTACACAAGTGCAGGTTGCCACCAGCAGCACGCTGCACACAAACCAAAAAGATGTCCTACCTAATACACAATTGCACAATATGATGTATGAATTTCAGTGCCTGTGATTCTAGGTATAAAGGCCATACATTCCAAAGATTGATACAGTCTGTGCCTTCCACTGTTCATAATAGGTATGGCACTGGCCGTACCAAACTAGCCCACGCTTGCAAAATTCAAAACATAGTGTCCAACATTAGATGTGATGCTACAATTGGACAGGATTTGCCAAACAACCATGAATATGCTAAGAACTACGCTGACATCCAGTTTAGGTTATCAGTCGGGTTTGCAGTGTGGCTGGAAACTATGTATGTTAATACACAGGGCCCGATCCTTTGCAAACAAAAAGAACATTAACACACATTGCACCTTTTTCAATTAAACAAATTAGGTGATAGCTAGTCTCAGGTTCAAGCTTCAGGGCGATGCCTTAACCTGCCTGCTTGAATTCAAACAAAGCTTGATAGTTAAAATGTCAAACATCACTTAACCGGTGCATTCTTCATGACAATGCCTCTATTGATTTTCCAACCATTCAGCACTTTCCTTTCCTGCAGCATAAACCATTGTCCTTGTACATATGGCATTCTTGTGAATTGTCCTGATGAGTACAGCACAAAAAGCTTTTACAACATGTGTCCATTTTCAGCAACATACTCAAGTTCTGTATATCAAACAACAATAAGGACGGACTGCTCTTTAAGATTGGACAGCCTCCTTTAATGGCAGGGGCTGATTAGAAACTACACAGATTGAATGAGTAAAATATGTGTGTGTGTGTGTGTGTGTGTGTGTGTGTGTGTGTGTGTGTGTGTGTGTGTGTGTGTGTGTGTATATGCAGCCATGATTTTCTGATCTTCATAGAATCACAGAACCCTACAGTGCAGAAAGAGGCCCTTCGGCCCATCGAGTCTGCACCGACCACAATCCCATCCAGGTCCCACCCCCACACATTTTAACTGCTAATCCCTCTAACATAAGCATCCCAGTACACTGAGGGGCAATTTTAGCATGGCCAATCAACCTAACCCGCACATCTTTAGGCTGTGGAAGGAAACCGGAGCAACCGGACAAAACCCATGCAGACACGAGGAGAGTGTGCAAATTCCACACAGACAGTAACCCGAGCCAGGAATCGAACCCAGGTCCCTGGAGCTCTGAAGCAGCAGTGCTAACCACTGTGCTACCGTGCTGCCCATCCTGCCCAACACAGGGCCAGAAATGCCTGCTCAAAGTCAATGGTCTGTTAAATTTTCCATCCTGCCATGGCAATCCGTACACAAACAGTACCAGAAAATCCTGTGTGTAGGGATTACTTGTGCAAGTTCAGAGTGTGAGAGAGTGTGAGAGAGTGTGAGAGAGTGTGAGAGAGTGTGAGAGAGTGTGAGAGAGTGTGAGAGAGTGTGAGAGAGTGTGAGAGAGTGTGAGAGAGTGTGAGAGAGTGTGAGAGAGTGTGAGAGAGTGTGAGAGAGTGTGAGAGAGTGTGAGAGAGTGTGAGAGAGTGTGAGAGAGTGTGAGAGAGTGTGAGAGAGTGTGAGAGAGTGTGAGAGAGTGTGAGAGAGTGTGAGAGAGTGTGAGAGAGTGTGAGAGAGTGTGAGAGAGTGTGAGAGAGTGTGAGAGAGTGTGAGAGAGTGTGAGAGAGTGTGAGAGAGTGTGAGAGAGTGTGAGAGAGTGTGAGAGAGTGTGAGAGAGTGTGAGAGAGTGTGAGAGAGTGTGAGAGAGTGTGAGAGAGTGTGAGAGAGTGTGAGAGAGTGTGAGAGAGGACAGAAGAGCATATACAATATTGGCTGTGCTCACATAACAAAAAGACACAAAAACACATGAAGAAAATAGATGGAAATAGGAAAATAAGGAAGAAAAACCGAAAACAAAATAGCATTCAACATTGTTAAGTGTTCACAACAACAGTGCAATTCAGGTAAGATTGAGTTGACAAAATTGGGAGATTGGCCTCTAAAAGAATTCAACTGGTGTTAATGGCTCAGCACAAAGAGTTACATGGAATTTTGGAATATAAAGGAAGTAATAAATGTAAGCTACATGAAGGCCTGTAAGTGTGTCATTACCATACAGCCCGGTGTACAAAATCAGATAGATGATATCGTCATTGGAAAGACAAAGGGGAAATATGTCATCAGTGGAAGATGAAACTCTTTTCATTCATCTGTCAGTTAGGATTGCAGAAGGTCACACCGCAGCTGCAGAACCATCTGTTAGTAATGGTAAAGTAGCATTAGGAACCTTACCCAGTCTAACCTTAAATATATCTGCAGCTTAAATAAATGGACTGTTACAGTAAATATCCTATAAACATTAAAACACTCATTATAACAATACTGCCAATGAGAATTAAACATCTGGGTGCAATCCTGCGTGAGAGGAACTGTGGCTGCAGATTCATGATTACCTAGATTTGAAAGTCATTAATATCAAATATGGAAATTACTGAATTTTAAAAGATATCAACCGGAATTTCACCCACCACAGGAATCAGAGCAGCTGAGGGGCGGAACATGGAAAGATCTGTTGATCTCAGGCAGGACTTTCTGGTTTGGGGGGGGGGGGGGGGGACCAGAAAATTCCACCCATATTTTCTTGATTGGAACGTTGGGAAAAATAACTTTTTAAGCAAGACTCCAAGGAGATGTTCTTAAATTGTTTGTGTGAAAACAGTTCCCAATCTGAGACCCTTTTGTATTTTCCCCATATAACGTTACAGCTGGAAGCTCTGCTGCATACTAAATGATCTCACAATATAAGCAACAGCCTAGATCAATAATAAAACAAGATACAGTCTGGACAATATGACATGTCTGCCAGGTTACAATCAATTAGTCTATCGCTCCGGTTGAAATCAACAATCTGAATGCCACTCACAGATTCTGATGTCACCTGAAGGTCCATGATTCAACTTCACTGTAACTTCTTCAGTCTGCAACGTCAGCAGCCTAGAATTTGTTCAGCAGGCCACGCAACACACCTACTCACTATTCACTACTGTGATTAATTGAGAAATAAGAGTAAGAGACAAGACAGGTGGCATGGTGGTTAGCACAGCTGCCTTGCAGCGCCAGGGACTTGGGTTCAATTCCAGCCTTGGGTCACTGTGTATGGAATTCGTACATTCTCCCCATGTCTGGGAGGGTTTCCTCAGCGTTCTCTGATTTCCTCCCACACTCCAAAAGGTGCTCGGGTTTGATGGATTGACCATGCTAAATTGCTCTTTAATGCTAGCAGAATTAGCAGGGTGAAAATGTGAAGGTTACAGGGATAGGGACTGAGTGGGATTGTCATCACTGCAGGGTCAATGGACTGAATGGCCTCTTTCTGCACTGAAGGGATTTTATGAAGCTACAATAGGAGGAAGAAAAGTCAAGAAATTAGGTAGAACTCTTTCCCCACCACCACCTCCCCCCCACAACAACACTGGTGGTACGAACATACAGACAAGGAGCAGGAGTAGGCTGTTCAGCTCTTCAAGCCTGCTCTGCATTTAATAAGATGACTGATCTGATAGCAATCTCAAATCTGTATCCAGCCTCTGCCTATTAACCTTATATTAAATATAAAGGTTTATTTATATTTCTTTGTTTCCCAAGAATCTATCCACCTCGGCCTTATAAAATAGTCAAAGACGCTGCTTCCATCGCCTTTTCACGAGGAGAGTTCCAAAGGTTCAAGACCTTCTGAAGTGATAACCTTTCACCTCGTCTCCATTTCAAGTGGGCAACATTGCCAATCTTTCTGGCAAAGGAAATTGTTCTTGATGACGTTTTATGTTAAATATCTGTCATTACCCTCCATACCTGAGTCTGGGCCTGTTGGTAGCGCTAATGCTGGGATAACTATGTTGCACTGTGACTTCTTGCTGTCTGTTCACATTCCACAGTCACCGCCTTTTCCCCAATAACCCAACACTTACTGCCCTCAGCCAGTTGGAAGCAGTGCTTTGAGCAGACCCAGGGTACGCCTGTTTGTCCTTTTTATTTAAATTAAATTTAATGCTTTGCAATGATTTGTTACCATTTTATGGCTCAGGAACAGTTATATCCAGTACACATACTTGGGCATTTTAATCCAGAAAATTCTGAGATCCTGACTTGCCTTAGTCCCAAGCATTCTGGATTGCGGAGATTAGGAACATCTGATGTGTTGATAGTCAGGAGTTTAACCTTGATGTTAAATTATTGATGACTTTAAAAGTTCTAATTAACAATCTCAGAGTCATCGTGATATATACAGCACGGAAACAGACCCTTCAGCACAACTCGTCCATGTCGACCAGGTTTCCAAAACCGAACTAGTCCCATTTGCCTGCGTTTGGCCCATACCCCTCATGTAGTTGATTTCTCTCAATGTACCCAAGCAGGTGTCGGAGTGTGGCAACTAGGGGACTTTCACAGTAACTTCATTGCAGTGTTAATGTAAGCCTACTTGTGAAACTAATAAATAAACTTCAAACTTAAAGGGAAGTAGTTTATCTCCTTGTAAGTACTAAACTTGCAGATACCAGCGCCATAAACAACCGCCATGGTTTTAGTTAACTTTAAACTTCTCGATAAAGCAGGAAAGATTGACCGCTGGTCATTTGCTGTCACACCCATGTTCTTTACATACTCTTTCCTGGACAAAACGTAAACACATTTTTCAGAAACGGTGTTCCTTCGCTTGTGGGTTTATTATCAAATAAACAGACTGGACTTTAACCTGGCATTGTGTGAGACTTCTTACTACATTTACCCCTGTCCAACGCCAGCATCTCCACATCAATATGTAAACACCTCTCTTTATCTTCAACTGCTCTCATGCAACCAGCTGCTCAAGCTATCTTTCAGCAGCTCACCAGTGTTCTTCCTCAAGGAGGCATATTTTTGTCTCTTCCCTTCTTTCTGGGTTAATCTATTGACAGGAATAAGTGAGACAAATACAGCTTATAACAAACAGATGACATTGTGATTTAGTCCCATTATTTACTCGTGCTCAGAGCACAATTGGCTCAACGGTACTCAGTGATTTATTTATCTGAAATCCACCCTCTCCCAGTAAGGTATGTTTTAGGTAAACCTGAGGAAACAAGATCACACCACCTTCAACAGCATTCTACAGATGTCACACTATATTACCCTTAGGTATCAATTTACTACATACACAAACACAACGGGCATTAAACAAAAAATCACCATTACATATATCACCTGCTATACTGTGAAACTTTGCCTGTGTCAACTTTGTAAACAAGGGTCAGGAGTCGTTTTCATTCATATAACTGGACATCAATAAATCTTGAAAATTTTATAATAAAACAGGTTTGAAAATGGACAAGGCAAATACCATGGATAGTCCAAATAAAATGTATTTTATAATTCATTTAAGGGATGTGGGTGTCACTGGCTGGACTAGCATTTTATTACCCATCTCGATTCGCAGAAGGATGGCAGATTTTCTTCCCTGAAAAGGACATTAGTTTATTTATTATTGTCACAAGGAGTTATATTAACACTGCAATGAAATTACTGTGAAATTCCTCTAGTCGCTACATTCCGGCTCCAGTTCCGGTACACTGGAGGGAGAATTTAGCATGGCCGATGCAACTACACCTTTCTGACTGTGGGAGGATACCAGAGCACCCAGAGAAAACACACGCAGAAGTATCATCCAAGTCAGGAATCGAACCAGGATCCCTGCCGCTGTGGAGGTAGCAGTGCTAACCACTGTGCTGCCCATTAGTGAATCAGATGAGGTTCTCCAGCTAATTTTTTTTTAGAAAATCTAATTCAAATGTTCCCCATCTGCCTTGGTGGGATTTGAACCAGGGTTCCAGAACATTGCCTGTAATACTAGTCCAGCAACAATACCGCTATGCCACTGCCTCCCCTATAGCCTTACAAAGTCAGTCTGATGCTCACCTTGATCTTTTTGGTTAACATGTGCCAAATGGAAAGAAATATGTCCTGCCCACGTCTGAAATATAATAAAACATGCTTGCAGACACATAAAACTCTCCAGTACGTGTTAACAGATGCTAGAATTCAAGGCCAGAATCTCATCAAATGATCAGTCTAAGTTGCTTGAACTTTTCCACTGCCTCTGAGCTTTATGAAATGATGCAAGACCTTCAGAAAGCCCAGTTAGTTATTGTAGTAACATCAACATTTGCTGGCAGTCAGCCTACTGGTGACATTTGCCCAGTTGTGACATTTCCTGAAATTGTTCAGTAACTTTGTTTCCACTCCCTCTTTGGGAGAGAGAAAAAAAGTGTTTGATTAAGGCAGCGGAAGATTAGTGTCGTACCTCCACAGCCAAATATAACCATTATAAAAGGTACATTTCAAACTGGGCTCAGATGCGAGCATGTTTTATTAAACATTTTAATCAATCACTTAACATTTAAACGGCTACAGGGCGTCACAAAACACACTGATGTCAACTTAACACCGTAAGAATTTTTCCACGTGTATATCAGAGACTATTGTAACTAGGACCTACTGCTTACAATATGCTCAAAACACCAGTAATGTGATAGGCGCCCTCTGTCACATTTCCCATGAGCACCCTGAAAGTCACAATAACAAAGCGTTGCACAATAAATACCCATGTGACAGACCATTAAAGGAATACAATGTGGAAAAACAATTCCTTTTCCACACAAAGCCACTCTAGAAAATCTGAAGTGGAAAAAGAAATGTAAACTCCAAGAATAAGGGAGGGATAGTAATCTTTTATAGGTTAACAAAACTATTTTCTAGTTTCTCCTAGGATCCAGTAGGTCAATAAAGATTGGTCAAAAATCAATAGCCACCACTTTGTATAAACAGAGGATAATTCAGATTCAATCCCTAGTCTGTAACTAATTAGTTGGTATGCATGGATGCACTGAAAGGAGGTGCTAAAATTTGCCTCAGGAACTTTGAGCCACAAAGTTAATCCTATTTCCTATTGTTGAAGGCTTTGCGGGGAGCTCTTGCCTTGTCTTGTGCTGCCTTCCCATCTGTCCATTGCCTAGCATCACATGAAACGTTGATTGGGGGACAGAGGGGTAACCATCATCACAGATTTGGGTCCCGTCCAAACTGTGTCACCCATGTTTTGCTTGGTGTCCAATAGCCACTACTTTCGACGGCTGGTTATAAGCTACAGGGTAGTGGACAACCTGTGGCCTGGGGGCCACATGCGACCCATCTGGGTTCTGAGTGCAGCCCAAGAGATATTTTGTTTAGTTTGCCCATGCACAAAGTTGCCACATTCTGCTGATTTCCGTCACACAGTTTTTTTCCTACCAGTATGACTGAAGTGAAATGTCTGAAAAGGCAAGTGAAGCAAGGAGCACAGTGATTGCACAACACTGATTGTGAGAACTGAGCACTCCCTCTGTGTCCAAAGTACAAATACTTATTTTGTTTTTGTTGTGAAGTTGATGACAGTTCAATTAATATATAAATGATTATGCAATTTCCATAACTCATTATGAAATATTTATCATGTATTAGATGCATTGAATCTTATTCAAGGGGTTATGGTAAGTGAAGAAGCCTGAATTCAATCTTGCGGCCCACTGAGATGAATAAGGGTCATTCATGCAGTCCACTCACTCACCTAGGCTGCCCAGCATTGTGCTACAGGGTTGATGTACACTCACTCAGTGTTGTAGTAACGGGAACTTCAGGAACGAAACAACCTCTTCATCAAATGCCCACAAGATAAAATGCAAAATTGAAGAACAACTTATTTATATATAATTTTACTACATGCATTAATATATACACACACACACACAATTTATTTATTCAGATATATGAGTGCATATATATATTTAATATTTCTGCTCTCTTACCTAACTTATTTTAAAATGTATGAATTCAATAAAGACCAGGGATGAAATCCTCCAAGTTTATGATCTTACCCCTTTCTATCTTCATTTTTCTTTTGGTCTCTTCTTCCATTGTCTTATCTAATTAGTATTTTCCCTGGCAAAGTACCAATTTAACACTTCACCCATTTTGCTGCCATTATTTGTAAGTATCTCTGAGTGGCCCTATCCTTATTATGACTTTTCTTCTGCTAGTCATGTCCTTACATGCACCAAGTCCCAACATCCTGCTGAGCAGCACCTCAATGTTAAAAGTTCTCATCTTTTTTCTCAAATGAATGTCACGGCCTTGCCTTTCCCGATCTCGGTGAAGGGGTTCAAATCACCGAAAGCAGTAGAGTTCCCCTGTGAATTAAGTACAGCACAGTTCCCTTGCAAGCTGCTGTGAAGACATCTCAGTGCAGTTCCCACACTTACGGGTGGGTAACACAAACAAGCTGACCGGGACAAGAGGGTGAGAACTCTGATAACCACAATGTGGTAGCCATAACAGCAGGTGTGGGTGTTCAGATGGTGTAGCCATGGTCAGCATTCCTGATTAGTAATCAATTATAATTAGACAAGTATATAGAGATTGGTTAATTATAGTCACCTGACATAAATGAAGTAATTATAACTCAGTTGTAATTGGATATCAATGACTACAGAACAAGTGTACACTTGGAAGATAAGCAAAGGTATAATTGTTCATGCCATGTATCACTCAACAAGACTGCAAGCCACTTTGGTGAAAGGCAGACTGCCTCACTATAGCTTTAATAAAGGCTGATTTAAAATTCCAAAAGCTTTGTCTGGTCCATCAAGGGTACAAAGTTAAGAATTTTGCTCGATAGCAGTGAAATTCTGTGTCACTTGGTAATTTTCG
The DNA here is from genome assembly GCF_965287045.1 of Carcharhinus amblyrhynchos. Classification (NCBI taxonomy): domain Eukaryota; kingdom Metazoa; phylum Chordata; class Chondrichthyes; order Carcharhiniformes; family Carcharhinidae; genus Carcharhinus; species Carcharhinus amblyrhynchos. The sequence goes on along the minus strand of NC_137340.1, from coordinate 12,865,788 downwards.
CCAGCCCTGTGACCCTCCAAGTTACAGGTGACCCTCAATCTCTGATCTCTTGGGCATCTCAGGTTTTATTTGCTCCACCACCAATTTCTTTTGGGATTCATTCATGGGATGTGAACACCACTGGCAAAGCCAGCATTTGCTGCTTGTTTTTAATTGTCTTTCATTCAGAAGGAGTTGATGAGCCAGCTTCTTGAACTGCTGCAGTCCATGTGGTGTTGGTGCACCCACAGTGCAATTAGGAAGGAAGGGAGTTCCAGGTTTTTGACCTAATATCAGTGAACAAATGACAAGTCAAAATGGTATGTGGTTTGGAGGGGAATTTGTAAATGGTGGTGTTCCCACCAGCTGTTTCCCTTATTCTTCTAGATGAGCGAGATCACAGTTTTTACAGAATGCCCACAGTGCAGAAGGAGGCCACTCGGCCCATTCAGGTTGCAATCTAAAAGAACATCCCACTCAGGCCCAATCTCCAGAGCCCCACGCATTTACCCCGCTAATCTTACTAACCAACACATTTTGAGCCACCAAGGGGAAATTTAGCATGGCCAATCTACCTAACCAGCACATATGGGACGAAACTGGAGCACCTGGAGGAAACCCATGCAGACATAGAGAGGATGTGCAAACTCTATAAAGACAGTTACCTGAGGCTGGAATTGAACCCAAGTCCCTGGTGCTGTGAGGCAGCAGTGCTAACCACAGTGCCACCGTGTCACCCACCACTTTGGACGGTGCTGTCAAAGGAGCCTTAGCGAACTTCTGCAGTGCATTTTGCAGGCGATACACATATCTGCCACAGCACTGGTGGTGGAGAGAATGAGTATTCTCTGGCATAAATGGGGTGTAAATCAAGTGGGCTGCTTTGTCCTGGATGGTGTTGAGCTTCTTGAGTGTTAGTTGAGCCTATTTGGGCAAATGGACAGTGTTCCATCAAATTCTTGACTTGTGTATTGTGGATGGTGGAGAGGCTTTCAGGAATCAGGAGGTGAGTTACTCACCACAAAATTCTTAACCTCTGAACTGCCTTTTTGGCCACAGTATTTATATGGCCAATCCAGTTCAGTTTCTGGTCATTAGTAACCACCAGGATGTTGTTGGTGGGGGATTCCTTGATGATAATGCTATTGAGTGTCAAGAGGTATAGTTGGATTCTCTCCAGCTGAAGATGGCCATTGCCTGGTACTTGTGTGATGTGAATGTTACTTTTCACATATTAGCCTAATGTTGCCCAGGTCTTGCTTCATGCGAGCAAGGATTGCTTCAGTGTCTTGAGCAGTTGTGAATGATATTGAACATTGGAGGAACATAATTAAACATTCAACATGATGGTGACAAGATCACTGATGAAGCAGATGAAAATGGCCAGTCGTAGGACACGACCATGTGGAACTCTAAAACCATGTCCCAGGGTTGAGATGACAAGCCACCGGAGCCATAATCTTTTGTGTTTGGTACGAGTCCAGCCAGCAGAGAGTTTTCCTTTGGATTGCCATTGACTTCAGTTTCACTAGGGCTCACTGATGCTGCATGCAATCAAATACTGCCTTACTGACAAGGGCAGCCGTTCACCTCACCTCTCGAATTAGACTCTCTTGTCCATGTTTAATGAGGTCTGGAATTGAGTGGCTCTGAAGAAACCCAAATTTAGTGTTGATGAGCAGGTTGTTGATAAGTTAGTGCCACTTGATAGCACTGTCAGCAACACTTTGCTGATGATAAAGTGGACTGCTGAGGCACTAATTGGCAGGATTGGATTTCAGAATCACAGAGCTGTTACAATGCAGAAGGAGGCCATTCAGCCCATTGTGTCTGCACCAGCTCCCTGAATGAGCACCATGGCTTAGTGCCGTTCTCCTGGCTTTTCTCTGTACCCCAGTTTCTACTCAAATAATCATCTAATGCCCTCTTGAATGCTTTAACTGAACCTTTCTCCACCACACTTCCGGGCAGTACATTCCAGACACCAACCATTGTGTGAAGAAGTGTTTTCTCAAATCACTTTAAATCTGTGCTCTCTCATTCTTGATACGCTAACGAGTGGGAGCAGTTTCTCCCCACCTACCCTAATCAGCCCCTTCATGATTTTGAACATATCTAACAAATTTCTCATTCCTGAAACCATTCTCCAAACATCTTTTGCACTCTCTCCAACGCATTCTCATCTTTCCTGTAGTGTGGCATCCAGTACTGTATACAATGTTCCAGCTGAGTCTAAATGGTGTCTTGTATAAGTTCAACATAGCCTTCTTGCTATTGTACTCTATGCCCTTGTTAATAAAGCCCAGAATACTATATGCTTTATTAACTACCCTCTCCATCATTCCTGCCATCTTCAATGATCTATACATTCATGTCCCTCTGCTCCTGCACTCACTTAAGAATTTTATCCTTTGTTTTATATTGTCTCTCCACGTTCTCCCTATTAAAGTGCATCACCTCACACTTCTCCACATTGAACTTCATTTGCTACCTAGTTGCCCATTCCACCAGCTTGTTTTATGTCCTGTTGCAGTCCTACACTTGTCTGCTGCACAGTTTACAATGCTTATCAGTTTTAGTATCATTCACAAACTTTGAAATTGTCCCCCTTCACACCAATATCTAGATGTAACAAGTGTTCCAATACTGATCCTGGGGAACTCCACTACAAGCCTTCCTCCCAGCCTGAAAATTATCCATTGACCAATACTCTGCTTCTTATCGTACAGCCAACTTTGCATCCACATTGCTAATGCTCCTTTTATTCTATGAGCTTTAACCTTTTTCACAAGTCTGTTGTGTGGCACCATATCAAATGCCTTTTGAAAGTCCATATACATCACATCAACAGCATTATCCTCATTAACCCTTTCTGTTACCTTCTCAAAAAACTCTGGCAAGAAATTTAAAAATAATTTCCATTTTAGAAATCCATGCTGGCTTTCCTAATCAATCCACATTTTCTACGTCTTGCTTTTTCTGGATAGGCCATACCTAGTCAATTTTCCATATTGTTGCGAAGAGGCCAATATTGGAGCTGTAGTACAACAACTTAGCCAAATGCGTGGCTAGTTCTGGTTCCAGAGCCCTTACATTGTCCAGTGCCTTCAATCATTTATTGACACTGCATAGAGTGAATGGAGTAGTTCAACACTAGTCCCTCTGATGCTAGGCCAAGGCAATTATTTGATTTATTACTGCCACATGCATTGGGATACAGTGAAAGTACTGTTTCTTGTGCTCCATACAGACAAAGCATACCATTCATAGAGTTCAATGGGGAGAAGAAAAAGAGAGGGTACAGAATACAGTGTTACAGTATAACTAGGATGTGGAGAAATAGCAACTTAATAGATGGTAGGTTCATTTAAAAGACTGATGCCAGCAGGGAAGAAGCTGTTATTACTTTTGGCTGAAGATAGCTGCGAATATTTCAGCCTTGCCTTCTGCACTGATATTCTGGGCTCTCCCATCACTGAGGAATGGGATCTTTGTGAACCTCCTCCTTCAGTTCGTTGTATAATTGTCCATTCTCATTCAAGACTGAAAAGCTTCAATCTGATCCACTGGTATTGGGATTGCTTACCTCTATCACATGCTGCCTCCACTGTTTAACATTCAAATAGTTCCATGTTATAGCTTCACCAGACTGGCATCTTATTTTCAGGTATGTATGGTGCTGCTTCCGGAATGCTCTCCTGGTTTAAATTGTAGAGTGAGGGATAAGTGGTTGCAAACGATAGTTAAAAATCCAGTGTGTTATAATTGGCCAAAAAGTTAACTGGACTAGCCATATGAATACTGTGCTACACGAGCAGTAAGGAGTCTCACAACACCAGGTTAGAGTCCAACCAGTTTATTTGATAGTAATCTCACAAGCTTTTGGAAACAGTGTTCCTTCGTCAGGTGTGTGGAAGAACCTTCTGAAAGCTTGTGAGATTACTATCAAATAAACCTGTTGGGCTTTAACCTGGTGTTGTGAGACTTCTTACTGTGTTTACCCCAGTCCAACGCCGGCATCTCTACATCATGACTACAAGAGCAGGTCAAAGGCTAGGAATTTTATGGCAAATAACTCACCTCCTGACTCCCCAAAGCCTGTCAATCACTGGCAAAAGTCTGGAGTGTGGTGGGATACTCTTCACTTGCCTGAATGAATACAGCTCCAAAGAAGCTTGGCACCACTTAAGGCACAACAACTTGTTCAATTGACACGCCATCCATAAACATTCAGATCTTCCACCACCATCGCAGAGTAGCAGCAGTGTGTACCATCTACAAGATGCACTGCAGGAACTCTCCAAGGTTCCTTAGGTAACACTTTCCAAACCCAAGACCACCACCATCTAGAAGGACAAGGGCAGCAGACAAATGGGAAAACTAACACCTGGAAGTTCCCCTCCAAGTCATACATCATCTTCACTTGCAGTGTATCACCTTTCTTCACTGTTGCTTGGTTGAAATAACGGAACTCCATCCCCAACAGCACTGTGAATGTACCTATTACATCTCAGGGACTACCGTGTTCAAGAAGGTGGCTCACTGTCACCTTCAAAAGGACAATGAGGGGTGGGTGATAAATTCTGGCCAAGCCAGCAATGCCTACATCCTGTAAATAAATTTTTACAGTAGAATGTAATTCTGCTGATGCTAATGGCCACAGAGTCTCATGGGTTCCCAGTGTGAACTGCTACAGCTCAGCCTTCAACGCTTTATTCCCACGAAACTCATCTCCAAACTCCATGGCCTGGCCTCGGCACTTCCTTCCTAACTCACACATCACAATTTCCTCCACAATCATCCTCAACACTGGTGCCCCACAAGTCTGTGTTCTCAGCCCCCTACAATACCCGTTATACACCAATAACCGTGTGGCCAAATTCCCCTCTAATTCGATTTTCAAGTTTGCTGACGACAACACCGTGGTGGGTCAGATCTCAAAAAACGATGAGACAGAGTACAGGAATGTGTTAGAGAATCTGGTGAACTGGTGCAGCAACAATAATCTCTTCCTCAATGTTAACAAAATGAAGGAGATTGTCATCAACTTCAGGAAGCGTAAAGGAGAACATGCCACAGTCTACATCAATGGAGACAAAGTAGGAAGGTTGATAGCTTCAAGTTTTTAGGTGTCCAGATCACCAAAAACCTGTCCTGGTCCCCCCAATGCTGACACTATAATTAAGAAAGCCCCATCAACGCCCCTACTTTCTCAGAAGACTACGGAAATTTGACATGTCAGCTATGACTCTCATCAACTTTTACAGGTGCACCACAGGAAGCATTCTTTCTGGCTGTGTCACAGCTTGGTACGGCTCCTGCTCTGCAGAGACTGCAACGAACTACAAAAGGTCATGAATATAGCCCTTCAATAACTCCATCGCAGTGGTGCTAATGAGCCACTCTTGGTGATGGGCAGTGATGGCTGGGCACCCAGAGTACATTTGTGCCTTTGCTACCCTCAGTATTTCTCATAAATAGTGTTCAACATGGAGGAGCACGAATTCATCAGTTGATGGGGAGCAGTAGACAATGATCAGCAGGAGGCTTCCTTGCTCATGCCTGATGTGAATCCAGAATCAATGTTAAGGGCTCTGTTGGATCGATGCTGCCGGACACATGCAGGGATGATGGAAGGATGTGAAATTTGCTATAAAAAAAAGGTACAATTCAGCAAACGTGACCAAGCAAAGCTGTTGCTTGACTATTCTGTGGAACAACTCCCCCAATTTTGTCCGCTGATGTTAGTGAGGAGGGCTTTGCAGGTTGACCAGGCAGGGCATGCCTTTGTCATTTCCACTACCTAGGTCAATGCTGGGTGATCTGTCCAGTTTTATTCTTATTTAGTTTTCCTGAAGCCATTCAATACAACTGTTAACTTTGCCTTCAGCTTCAAAGATCCAGGAATTCTCTCTGCAAACCCCTCCACTTCCTTTTCTCTCTTCCATGCTAGAAAATGCTTCTTAAAATCTCTTGAAGTGTTTGTCTCTAAATCTCCTTACATGACTCAATATCAAATTTAGTTTAAACATTCCTTGGGACATGTTATTACACTCAAGATGATTTGTAACTACAAGCACTGTTCTTATAAGTCTGCAGAATATTTTACAATTTGATTTCATATTCCCAACTGATTTAATTTTCCCTTTGCCTCGCTGATTGTTTCCTTAATCTCTCCCCTAACATTTTCGTATTCCAAATCAAACATAAAAAGGCTACATATATTGATGGTATAAATATAACAGTTCTGAAAAACATCACTCAGAGAAAGAAGAAATATACCCTAAGATCTAAAAAACTGTCATTTACATTTATTTATGTCACAAGTGGGCTTACATTAATACTGCAAATGAAGTTACTGTGAAAATCTCCTAGTCGCCACACTCCAGAGCCTGTCCGGGTACACTGAGGGAGAATTCAGGATGGCCAATGTATCTAACCAACACGTCTTTCAGACTATGGGAGAAAACTGGAGAACCCGGAGGAAACCCACACAGACACGGGGAGAATGTGCAGACTCCACACAGACAATGACCCAAGCCAGTAATTGAACTCAGGGCCCTGGCACTGTGTACCATCCATAGTGCCTTCTGTGGAGAGGAAACAGTCCTTCAGGAGTCTGAGGTTCAAGTAAGTAAAAATCTTTATTCCAGCCTGCTCCTGAATCACCCTAGGGAAATGCCTCAATAACTTACAGTTTGCAACACTCCTTTATACTTCTTACCTCCTATCATCACCGATTATCCCAATACATTTATCAACTGGTGAGATGTTATCCCATCCTGCGGCTTGGAGTTCTGGAATTTCCTTCAGTGTTTACACAGGCTGTGAGCAGCTACCATTGCTCATCAACAGAACGTCAAGAATCCCATCATGCGCCTTGCATACACTTTACGGTTATTAATGTATATACTGCACCTTTTAATACCCAGCCCTGCCTGTTCCGTTTCACAACCGTCAGCATGTTCTAAAGCACTGCCAATTAATTACTTTAACAGTCACGGGGTATATAGAACATTACTTTAAGCAGAAATGTGAAACAAACAGTAGTGAGTCAGCAACCAATTTAACCTTCATATTTCCATTTGCTTCAAAAAACATAAAAATCAAAAATGGACTGTTGACTCATGTCACTCATTTTACACTATCAAGCTAAGTCACAGTCTACCCCTCTTATTTTACATACATAGCAACCAGTCAGTCAATATTTTCTTCTGGTGCTGACTGAATGAGGAATGTTGATCAGGACGTGGAGGGAACTCTCCTGCCTTTCAAATAGAGCTACAAGGTCCATCACATCTGCCCCAACAAGCAGGAGAGGGCTGGGCTGGGAATTCCATCTGAAAGATCCCTTGCAGCACTCCTCGTTACTGCACTGAGAGGTCAAGCCTTGCAGAGAGATGAGATAACATCTGCATGGTGTGATTTTTGTGCTCAAATCCATAAGTGGGGCTTGTGTCCAAGGATCTCAGCTCCTGGAAAGGTGCCAAACTGATAATGGTGATCACTAAGGATGACTTGAGCAAAATGGAATCTGAAACATCATCCCAAACCAAAAAGCCAAGCAGTGTGCCTTAATGACTACTGTCCAGTGACTCTGACATCCATTATTATAAAGTGCTTTGAAAGGTTACTCATGGCACAAATCAATTCCAGTTTCCTGGATTTTCCTGGATCCGCGACAGTTTGCCTACCTCCGCAACAGGTCCATAGCGGACGCCATCTCCCTGGCCCTGCACTCAACCCTAAAACACCTAGATAACCATGACACGTATGTCAGACTCCCATTTGTTGACTACAGCTCAGCCTTCAACACCATTATTCCTACGAAACTCATCTCCAAACTCCATGGCCTGGGCCTTGGCTCGACCCTCTGCAACTGGATCCTGAACTTCCTTACTCTGAGACCACAGTCAGTGAGGACAGACAACAACACCTCCTTCACAAGTATCCTCAACGCCAGTGCCCCTCAAGGCTGTATTCTCAGCCCCTTACTATGCTCCTTATAAACCTATTATCCTCCAAGTCGATTTTCAAATTTACTGATGACACCATCATAGTGGGTCGGATCTCAAACAATGACAACAAAGCGTACAGGAACGAGATAGAGAACCTGGAGAGCTGGGACAAAGACAATAATCTCTCCCTCAATGTCAACAACACAAAGGAGATTATTGTTGACTTCAGGAAGGAGAACATGCCCCTGTCTACATCAGAGACAAAGACAAATGGTTGAAAGCTTCAAATTTTTAGGTGTCTAGATCACCAACAACCTGTCCTGGTCTTCCCATGCTGACACTATAGTTAAGGAAGCCCACAAATGCCTCTACTTTCTCAAAAGACTAAGGAAATTTGGCATGTCAGCTATGACTCTCACTAACTTTTACAGATGCACCATAGAAAGCACTCTTTCTGATTGTATCATATCTTGGTATGACTCCTGCTCTGCCCAAGACCACAGAAACTACAAAAGGTCATAAATGTAGCCCAATCCATCACACAAACCAGCCTCCCATCCACTGACTCTGTCTATACTTTCCGCTGCCTCAACAACGCAGCCAGCATAACTAAGGAGCCCACACACTTCAGACATACACTCTTCTACCTTCTTCCATTAGGAAAAAGATACAAAAGTTTGAGGTCACGTACCAACTGACTTGAGAACAGCTACTTCCCTACTGAACGGACCTACCTTGCATTAAGTTGATCTTTCTCTACACCCTAGCTATGCCTGTAACACTACATTCTGCACTCTCTCACTTCCTTCTCTACGAATGGTATGCTTTGTCTATATAGCATACAAGAACAATACCTTCCACTGTATACTAATACATGTGACAATAATAAATCAAATCAAAGAAAAGGCTGGAAGCAGATATCATTAAATCGCATCTCCAATTGTCAACCTTAGCTATAGTTCAGCGACAGAACTGCAACTGCACCTCTTTTGGTCCAATCTGAAAGTTACTAATAAACCAGAAATGCCCCTCTGAAAGGAATTCCATGAGTATACTGTGACAATTGAGAACAAAAATCTTTAACGAGAACTTAGCTAATGAGGTTAGTATCAGTGCATCCATGCTACACAAACAAGGGTAAAGATAACAAAACACTGACATTCCTTTCTGTAAAACATACGTTGATTAGAAGACCCCACTTGCTATGATCTCTATAAATGTCTCAGTTGTAAAAGGAGTATACTGACTAAATAAATTCAAATACCTTTAGCAACCCTAGATATTTACACCAAAAGACAGACTTTGGGCTGGATTCTCCAGCTGCACTCACTGCAAGACCAGAAATTCCCACCTAAGTTTTTTAGACTTTTGAACGGCCTGTGCTGAAATTTCCCACACTGGGTGAGGCAGCAGAATTTCAACCTTATTTTGTGATATTTTGAGACTCTAAATTCAGTTTAAAATGACAATAAAAAGTTAGTCAAATACTTTCCCCACTTCTATTACACGAAAAATAATTCAATATTTTGAATAACACTTTCAGGTAACGCAGTGTAGATTGTAATAACTTGCTGCATATTGTTTTCCTCATTTTCCTCTGGTTCTTTTACCAACTACTTTAAATTTGTTTCCTCTGGTTACCAACCCTTCTACCTTTTCGATCAGAACCACTCAAAATGTCAAAAAATCTCCATTAAATTGCCCCTAATCTTCTCTGTTCTAATGAGAACAATCTCATTGTGCCATGTACGTACAACACTAAACCATAAAGAAATTAAAAAGGTCCAAACCATGTCCTGATTTCAGCCAGGGTAGATGTTTGAACACTATAAAAGACATTGTGCCCTTGCGAAAGGAAATGGAAAAAAAAATCAGACAGTTTGTGCTCCTATTTATGTTCAATTAACTCACTGAAAAATGCACACGGCCAGTGAGAAGGGGGTTAGAGCACGCAGGACAAAACCATACACTTCATCTGCTCTACCTAGCAACACAGTCAGTCTTTGGCTTCAATCCACTTTCCTGCCCAAATCCCCTGATTTCCTGAGGAACCAAAAATCTATCAATTTCAACTATAAATTCAAAGATGGATTATCCACAAGTTTTGGGGCAGAGAATTCCAAAGGTTCACAACCCTTTGAATGAAGAAATTTCTCCTCTGCTCAGTCCTAAATGATCAGCCCCTTATTCTGAGACTGCACTCTCTTGGTTTAGATTCCCAATCTCTCAGTGCCAACCTCCTTCAATGAGGTTACTTCCCATTCTTCGAAACTCCAAAGAATGTAAACTCAATTTATTCTGCCTCTTATCAATGGGCAACTCTGTCACCCAAGAGAACAATTTAGAGAACTGACCAACGCCAATTTATTTTATTCATTCTGGGATGTGGGCAGTGCTGGCTGGCCAGCATTTATTGCCCCCATCACTCATTTTGCCCCGAGAACATGATGGTGAACTGCCTTCTTGAACCATGGCAAGCCATGTGAAGTAGGTACACCCATAGTGCTGTTAGAGAGGCAATTCCAGGATTTTGACCCAGTAAAAGTGAAGGAACGGTGATATATTTCCAAGTCAGGATATTGAGAGGCTTGGAGGAGAACTTGCAGGTGGTGCTGGTGTTCCCAGGAATCTGCTGTCCTTGTCCATCCAGGTGCTGGCCATTGTAGGTTTAGAACATAAGAGCATAAGAAATAGGAACAGGAGTAGGCCATCCAGCCCTTCGAGCCTGCCCCGCCATTCAATAAGATCATGGCTGATCTGTCGTGGCTCAGTTCCACATTCCCGCTCTCTCCCCATAACCCTTAATCCCCTCTCTTATCAAAAACCCATCAACCCGCATATTAAAAACTTTTAGTGAGGCAGCCTCCACCACTTCAACGGGCAGAGAATTCCAGAGATTCACCACCCTTTGAGTGAAGAAGTTCCTCCTCAACTCCGTTCTAAACCGCCCCCCCCCTTTATCTTGAAGCTGTGCCCCCTAGTCCTACTGTCCTTTCTGAGCGGGAAGAGTCTCTCCATCTCTATCCTGTCCATCCCATTCATCATCTTATACATCTCAATGAGATCTCCCCTCATTCTTCTAAACTCTAACGAGTACAAGCCTAGTTTATTCAGCCTCTCCTCATAGCTCAACCCCTTCAACTCCGGTATCAGCCTAGTAAACCTCCTCTGCACTCCCTCCAAGGCCAAAATATCCTTGCGTAAGTACGGCGACCAAAACTGCACACAGTACTCCAGCTGCGGCCTCACCAATGCCCTATACAGCCGCAGCAAGACCTCCCTACTTTTATATTCAATCCCTCTCGCTATGAAGGCCAGCATCCCATTTGCCTTCCTGACCACCTGCTCCACCCGCAGGCTGGGTTTTTGCGACTCATGCACAAGGACCCCGAGGTCCCTCTGCACCGTCGCCTGCTGCAGTTTTTCGCCCCGTAAGAAATAGTCCTTCCTACCTTTATTCCTACCAAAGTGGACCACCTCGCACTTGCCAACATTAAATTCCATTTGCCATTTCCTGGCCCATTCACCCAACCTATCTAGATCCTTCTGCAGACTCTCCACACCCTCCGCGCAATTTACCGTTCCCCCAATCTTGGTGTCATCAGCAAATTTCGACACCATACACTCGGTTCCCTCCTCCAGATCATCTATATAAATGGTAAATAGCTGAGGCCCCAGCACTGACCCCTGGGGCACTCCACTAGTCACCAACCGCCAATCCGAATAGCACCCATTAACCCCCACTCCCTGCCTCCTATTTGACAACCAATCCTCTATCCACGCTAACATCCTACCCCCAACTCCATGCCCCCTGACCTTCTGCAATAACCTCTTGTGAGGTACCTTGTCAAACGCCTTCTGAAAATCAAGAAGAACCACATCCACCGGCTCTCCTCTATCCATCGCCCTAGACACATTCTCATAGAACTCCAATAAATTTGTCAGACACGACTTCCCCTTAACAAAACCGTGCTGCATCTGCTCTATCAAGCAATTCCCCTCAAGATGCTTCGCTACTTCCTCCTTGAAGGAGGTTTGGAAGGTTCTGTTTAAGAAGCCTTGGCAAATTCCTGCAGTACATTTTGTAGATAGTATACACTGATGCTACTGTGCGTCAGTTGAATGTTTGTGGATGGGGTGCCAATCAATTGGGCTACTTTGTCCTGGATGGTGTCAAGCTTCTTGAGTGTTGTTGGAGTTATGCCCATCCAGGCAAGTGAAGAGAATTCCATCACACTCCTGACATGTACCCTGTTGATGGTGGACAGACTTTGTGGAAATCAGGAGGTGAGTTACTTGATGCAGGATTCTGAGTCTTTGATCTGTTCTTGTAGCCACAGCATTATATGGCTAGTCCAGTTAAGTCCCTGGTCAATGTTAACCCCCAGGATGTTTGTAATGGGGGATTCAACAATGGTAATACCATTGAATTTAGAAGAGTAATGGTTTGATTCTCTCCAGCTGGAGATGGCCATTGTCTGGCACTTGCGTGGTACGAATATTACTTGTCACTTGTCAGCCCAAGCCTGGATATTGTCCTGTCTCACTGCATTTGAAAACGGACTGCTTCAGTATCTGAAGAATCCCAAATCGCTGAACATTATGCAGTCTTCAGCGAACATCCCCACTTCTGACCCTCTGATGGAAGAAAGGTATTGATGTAACAATTGAAGGTTACTGGACTAAGGACATTACTGTACTGAGGAACTCCTGCAGTGATGTCCCGGGACTGAGGTGATTGATTTCCAACAACAACCATCTTCCTTTGTGGTTTAGGTTCATACCTGGCTCAGAGAGATTTCTGCAACTGTATCCTTCCTTAATTACAGAAACCAAAACTGCACACAGTCTTCCAGGTATGGCCTCACCAAAGCTTGATACAATTGTGGCAACACCTCTTTAATCATGTACTCCAATCTCCTTGCAAGAAAAGCCAACATGTCATTTGCTTTCCTAATTACATACTTTGCTACTTTTTGTTACTTGGATAAGTACACCCAAGTCTCTCAACATCTACATTTACAGGTTTTGTGTTCTTTCAAAAAAAATTCCATTTTTCTATTAGCACTGGAGTATTATGCTTCTCCACATTATATTTCATTGTCACCTTGTTGCCCACTCACTTAACTGCTCTATACCTCTTAGATGGTGTGGCACAGCAGTTAGCACTGCTGCCTCAGAGCCAGGAACCTGGGTTCAATTCCCAACTTAGGCGACTGTTTATGCGGAGTTTGCATGTTCTCTCTGTGTCTGCGTGGGTTTCCTCTAGGTGCTCCGGTTTCCCCTCACAGTCTGAAAGATGTGCTGATTAGATGCATTAACCACGCTAAATTCTCCCTGAGTGTACCCAAGTGCCGGAATGTGGCGACTAAGGGATTTTCACAATAACTTCATTGCAGTGTAAATGTAACGTTATTTGTGACACTAATAAATTTAAAAAAACCTTTGCAGCCTAATTATCTCCTCTTTACAACTTGCTTTCTCACCAAGGGATCCAGTGATCTCCAAGTTTAACAGTATATTTGGCACTCACTCGGGATACACACACATATCAGTGCCTCCTCAAGTGACCTCTTATATGTTGCCATTACAGTGTCCATGCAGAATCAACACTTGAGACAAGTGGGAACATAACAGGAAATATAGAAACCAATCAGCACAAACAGCCTTTATAAAATCCCTGATTCATGTCCTTTGTAGGTTAAGATTACACAAACTTGGTTCACGGAGGTTCTTTACAGATGACAAACAGAAGAAGATAGCTGTGAACAGAGTAATCTGGTATCAACCAGTTTCCTGCTCTCAAGTACTTCATCTGTCCCCTTAGATTTCTGCTTGTCCTTTCTTAATTCAAGCTTTAAGAACAATTTTGTTTTTTTACAAAGTGGGGTCTGGATTGCAAACTGGGCCTTCAGAGCTTTTGAAAAATTCTAGTCCCTTCACTATTTTCTAAAACATCTCACATTTAATAATAACAAGTTGCACTTCAAGCAGTCTTATAAGGTTCAAATAATTACCTACATAGAGTCAGAGTACTTCTGGTTGGCTGACACACTGGTCAACTTATATACTCCACCATAGTTTGAAAAATTAAATGTACATAAATTCTCATATTTACATATCGAACCCTTTCAATTTTCTCAATAAACTTATATCAGATTGCAACCATTATTTCAAGTGTTATAATTTACAAATACAACACAAATATAAACCATGGATAGTAGATTGTTTTTCTAGCTCATTTTATCAATATCAATGTAATGTTTTGCAAGTCTGTATTTGCAATAAAGGTTCAGATCCTAATTCCCACTGGATTATGAATAAAGCCTTCAAAAGAGAACTGAAAGCCTCTCCACATGAAATCATTCAATTTTCAAGTACCTTTTATGCTTACAGTAATTTCCATTAGATCTGGTCATATTTTTCAAATCATTTATGGCATTGATCAGCACTTAGCTGTGCGTTACAGAACTGATCTCACAAGGGATTGAATCAACATACTTATTTGTACCAAATACATTTCCATTGTCTTTTGCCTTTACATATATTCCACACTCTCTCTTTAATAGGGAATATTCCTTATGCAAGATTCACTTAACACTGGTGATACTAATTGATTGATTCTGAATCAATTCGATCCTGGGGCTATTTTTCAGAGAACGTGCGCTGTGTGACTCTATGAGAACCATATTTACAATGCAAGAGGCCATTCGGCCCCTCATGCATGTTTCTTTACTGGAACAATTTAAAACAAATCTAACTACCGTTCTGCCTTCAATACCCTGTACACATCGCAGTTTTTTTTTCCCTAAAAGATGTAATGATGTGCCTCAACCACAATGCATTGCCTACTGGATTACTTGTAGTAACTTAATTGCAGTGTTAATGTAAGCTTACCTATGATACTAATAAATACAATAAATAAAGTATCAAGTTGGAAGTTGAACATACATGGCTGTATTACACACATGTACACTTCTTTGAATTAAATTTCCAAACATATTGCACAAGTAGTTAGCACAGTGAGTATCGAATGCTCTTCCCTCTCACAGAGATTTTACTTACGGCACAGTGCTGAAAAACACTGCCTTGCACACGAGGTAATCAACCTTCAACAATCAGCTAAACACAATAGATTTCATCTACAAACAAGACAAGAGGCAAAGGCACAATGACGCAGGTTCGCCACTCCTCTCGGGCAGATATTCAGAAACAGAAAGGTCACTTCACACTCCACGCTTATTTTCTTCGCTTTCCCCCTCCCACACAACTTTCTACTCCTCCCAGACCCAGACTGAACTCCCCAAATTGGAACCCACCACCACCGGGGCAGGGGAGGGGGAAATCTCACAGTAAGACATTCTGAATGTTTACCAAGTACAAATCTGTGACCGGGGACATTGGAGAGTGTAAAATGTGCAGCAGTTCCTGTTCTCCGTCACGTGGCATTGGTAGCACCCTTCTTAGATTTCTGGTTCTAAGCTAACCCAGTGATTTAAGAAGAAGCATTAGCAATCAAATACTTCACAACCCTCATAATATATCAGCTTACTTGGAAATTACATTGTTTTCATTGAAATCCCTTTGAAATAGGTGGACTTTACACACACACACACACACACATAGATATTTGAAATATGCTCAAATTTCTGTAACTACAAATCTTTTCATCAGGTCGCCGTTTAATAGGAAACATCTCAATGTCCGGATACCACAACGAAAGATAGGTTTTGCCCTTCCGGAGATAGAAGCCCACCATCAAAGTTAACCTGCAATCCAATCGCTCCAACTATTCATCGATAAACGGGAGCAGAATTTTAAATGTTCTCTTTTTTCTGTACCTGACACAGTTCAACAATCCGAGTACTGGAACCAAATAACACATTCCCCAACATTACAAGATCACTTGTGGGATTGTTTGGGACAGTTGCATTGAAAAAAGATTTTTTTTAAAAATAACATTATTATTAATTGTATCGGGGCAAAGTCTCCCTTTACCTAGAGAAGTGCTCGCCACTTCAATCCCACCAGAGATCCAGATGGATGGATAGATGTCCCTTAACCCGGACAGGCCAGCAGCGGGTGCATTAGCCAGGCCGATCCCCGGCTATCCAGCGTTTTCCCCGGTCAGATCATTCGGGAGCTGCTGGAAGTGGCTGCCGCATCAGCAGCTACATTGTACAGCCCCACAATGAGCTCGGCCGCGGCTGCAGCTCAGTCCCAGCGCCGGTTCCTCACTCACAGCGCCTCCCATCAACCAGAGACTGCAGGAACCCGGGGATTCATTAACAATCTTGACATCTCACAGGAGATCTAGCCCCGGCACACACTCTCCACCCCTTAATGCATCCGCCCTACAGAACACTGACACATATGCACACAACTCAACAAAAACACCACCCACACACACCCCCTAAACCCAAACAGCACACACAGCCCCTAAACCCAAACCGCACACACAGCCCCTAAACCCAAACCACACACACCCCCTAAACTCTATAACACGCTCAATTAATACATTTGGAATTGAAATCTAATCCCTGTGACAGTGTTCATAAAACTCTCATTAATTGCAAAAGTCTATCTGGTTTGGTGATTTCCTTTGGGGTAGGAAATCTGATGTCCTTACCAGGCCTCTGCAATACGGTCGACTCTCACCAGCCATCTCAAATGGCCTACAAAGCCACTCAGTTCAAAGGCAATTAGGGAAGGGCAATAATACCCACGCATCACATGAAAGGGTAAAAGCTACTGTCAGCAACCAATTGCTGTTGGTTTGGGTGACTTGGAATGTTGTGCACTTAAGCTGAAAGCAGGACACTACCCAACATTTTAAATGAACATGAGTGCATAACGTAATGTCATTCTGCTTCAACTATATCAAAAAATGCAACCAGAGATTTTTAACTAGTAAAAAGGTAAACTACATAAAACATAGTTTGCAGCTTATAGCAGTTCACGTATCCCAAGGTCAAATCCAAATCACAGTCCAAGTATAATGACTGAAATGTAACTCAGAATGTAGACTCATCCATAACATAATCATGCAGCCTCTGCTAGTTAGAAAGACCTAACCGAGCCTGGATATCATTCAGTGAAATGATAATGAAGAAATGACTCAAGCACCCTAAATTGGTGTAATACTATACATGATCAATAACTACAAGCTATTAATCAAGCAATGTTTAATATTGCAACATCCTTTGAATTCAGTGGGACAAGTTGAGGAAGAGTAACAAACTAGGCTCAACAAGGTAGTAGATCCAATATGACATTCCCCCGGTTGTGTATCAGGGACTTTTGCGGATAAGCTGAAGGAAATGCTTGATGATCTGGTCAGACAGGGCATCAACACTCCTGTAAGAATGCCAGTCACATGGTCCAGCTTGTTGCTAGTCATTCCTCAGAAGGATGGCATGTCTAAAAGACCTAAGCAAGGCTGCCAAGCTAGGGTGTTCTGCTTGGCCAACTATCAATGGTTCCACACCTGCACGGTACTCCAGAATACATGATTCTCAAAGTCTGCAAGGTCTCAGTTGAACAGTCATCGTAGCTGATTAGGGATAGTCAGCATGGCTTTGTGAGTGGAAAACAATGTCTCACAAATTTGACTGAGTTTTTTTGAAGGGTAACCAAGAAGGTAGATGAGGACAGTGCAGTTGATGATGTCTACATGGACTTTAGCAAGACCTTTGACAAGGTACTACATGGTAGATTGTTGCATAAGGTTAAATCTCATGGGATCCAGGGTGAGGTATCTAAATGGATACAAAATCAGCTTCTTGACAGAAGCCAGAGGGTGGTTGTAGAGAGTTGTTTTTCAAACTGGAGGCCTGTGACCAGCGGTCTGCCTCAGGGATTAGTGCTGGGCCCACTGTTATTTGTCATTTATATTAATGATTTGGATGAGAATATAGGAGGCATGGTTAGTAAGTTTGCAGATGACACCAAGATTGGTGGCATAGTGGACAGTGAAGAAAGTTATCTCCAATTGCAACGGGATCTTGATCAATTGGGCCAGTGGGCTGACGAATGGCAGATGGAGTTTAAATTTAGACAAATGCGAGGTGATGCATTTTGGTAGATTGAACCAGGGCAGGACTTACTCAATTCAATTAGTTTTGTAATGGTTGGTTCAGAGAAAATGCTTGAAGTAACAAATCAAGCCCATGATAACCATTTAGAGATTCTCCTACACTGGCACAACAATGTAGAGTGCTGTGAAACATGAATCAAATTAAACTGCCTTTCACTGGGCACACAGCTATGGAAAGTGAACCAGCCAAAGTGAAAAACATTATGGAGATACCATCACCAATCCACCTCAACTTTGACTTTTTAGCTGAACTAACTGTCCAAAGGGATTTAATATTCATTGGGCAGAAACCCATATTGCCAGTTGTAACACATAGAAAAATGCCAGTAGCTCATTCAATATGTATGGATAAACTAGACTCCATCCATCAAAACCACAACATCTTTTATTGGTTGACTTATGCCTTTTAGATGGTGGATGGGTTTTGGGGAGTTGGATGATGACTTACCATCACCAGCCTTTGAATTGCTCCTGTAGTCACAATATTTATATGGCTAGTCCAGTTCAGTTTCTGGTCAGTGGTAACCTCCAGGATGCTGACGGTGGGGCTTTCAGCGATGGTAATGTCTTTAAGTAACAATGGCGAGCAGGTTATTGCAATGTAAGTGCAGCTCAATAGCACTGTTGGCAACACCTTTTCACACTTTGCTGATAATTGAGAGGAGGCTGATGGGATGGTACTTGGCTGGATTGGATTTTTCCTGCTTTGTGTGAACAGGGTTTACCTGAACAATTTTCCACTATGTCGGGCAGATGCCAGTCTTGCAGCTCAGTCAGCCATGTTTGTATCTGTGTAAAAATACAACAAAGCATGCAGATGCTGAAAATCTGAAATAAAACACAAAATGTTAAAATACTCAACCATGTCTGGAAGCATTGGTTGAGAGAAAGAGAGAGTTAACATTTTAGATCAGAGGCTTTTCCAGTTGTAACTGAGTGCTTCTGACCACTGCCAGCTGTCTGTGTCCCCTTACTGATGTGGTGTCTGACTTCTGGAAGCTAGTCCCATCCATATATCTGTTCCCCACAGAATTTCCTATGCCAATGTCTAAAATTGACAAAAACCATCTGTGATGCTTGTTTCTCCAGCAAATTTGGTGAACAAATATTGGCTTTTGCTTTCCATAGAACCACAGAATCCCTACAGTGCAGAAAGAGGCCACTCAGCCCATCGAGAATACACTGACTCACCAAAAGAGCATTCCACCCAATCATTGTCCAGGCCAGGAGATTAAAGTGAAAATCACAAACCATCAGGCTGCCTCCAGCTACTCCAAACTGCAGGACCCAAAATCAAGAGCTGCATTTGCTTGGATGACGAGTGGCAATTGGCCAGATCAGAGGACTAAGCAGGTCAAGAGCACCTCCAAGTTGCCTCGGGGAGAGAACCGCACAATCCCCAAGCTGCCTCAGAGAGACTCCCACACAATCCCCAAGCTGCCTCAGAGAGAGACTCCCACACAATCCCCACCCTGTCTCAGAGACCCACTTCTCCTTGTGGTGCTTCTGATGCTCCAGAATTGCCGGCGCACTGATTGGGTCAGTGAACCCACTCGCCCTCCAAGAAAATCCAGCTCCTGATGTTAAGTTTTTCACTGGATCCTGCAGTGTGGGGGATCTGGGGACAGCCGAGGGTTTCTGTTTTTCACTTTAATCCCCTGGTTCGGACAAGTTTTGGGCAGCAACGAACACACCTGTAAATCAGTTCTCTGATATGAAAGACAATAATCTAACAAAACGTTATTGACCTTGGATGTAAACTCTCTCTCTCCATCTCCCTCTCTCTTTGCAGATGTTTACAGCCACGCTGAGCATTTCTTGAATTTTCTGTTTTTATTTCAGATTTCTAGCATTTGGATTTTTTATCTATTTCACCAACAAAAGGAACGGCTCAAATAAATTCAAGGGCACTGCTCCGCTCAGAAATCTGGGTGATCATTGATTTATATTTACTTTACGTTGTAGGACCTTTGCCCCAGGAAATATTTTTAAGGTGTGGCGCTTTGAAATGTGACACTATGGACACACGCTAGCTATAACTTTAATTAGATCAAACATATCTTAAAATCCTTCTGTGAAAAGATAACAAAATGTTGATAATGGGACAATGCCAGGGACTCGGGTTCAATTCCGGTCTCGAGTCACTGACTGTGAGAAGTTTGCACATTCCCCCCGTGTCTGCTTGGGTTTCCTCTGGATGCCTCCCACAGTCCAAGGGTGTGCATGTTAGGTAGATTAGGTTTGCTAAATTGCCCTTTATTGGTGTCACAAGTACTGCAATAAAGTTACTGTGAAAATCCCCTAGTCACCACTCTGTCACCTGTTCAGGTACATTGAGGAAGAACTTAGCACCTAACCAGTACGTGTTTTGGATTGTGGAAGGAAACCAGAGCATCCAGAGGAAACACACACGGTCACAGGGAGAAAGTGCAGACTCCACACAGACAGCGACCCAAGCCTGGAATTGAACCCCAGTCCCTGGTGCTGTGAGGCGGCAGTGCTAACCACTGTGCCACCATAGTGTCCAAAAATGTGTTGGTTAAGTGAATTAGCTATGGTAAATGCACAGGGTTATGGGTATAGAGCGAGCAAGAGGTAAGATGCTGCTTCAGAGTGTCAGTGCAGACTTGATAGGCCAAATGGCCTCCTTCTGCACTGTAGGGATTCTATGATTCTAATAAAAGTTTTTACAGTAATTTTAAGTAATCAAAGATTTTTTTTCCATACACAAGGTTGCCCTCCTGTTTGTGAATTGGGGTTTGAGAGGTGTTCTCAGTTCAAAATAACCATCCGGAAGTCCAATTAATGCCTCTTTGTGAAGTTAAAAAATTCTACAGCCTGTCAAATCTATTTTCTCAGTTCCTCTTTTCTTTTGCAGTGATGTGTAAATCAGAGCGAGTTTAAACTTTCCTCAAATAGAACAGAAACAAACAGTTCTGAGTTAAAATACTTTCCCATTCACAGATTTCAATACGCTGGATACTTCCATACAGAGTAAACTGGCAAACTCCAAAATGGTAAACTTCCTGCAGCTGTGCACAGGTTTGGATGGAAGATGGGGGTTTAGAAAGAGGCTCAAAAGGGCCTCATTAAACAGTCAGCTATTAGAAATGTTTATCTGATTCATTATTTCATGAATGTATTGGCCAAAATTCATAATATAGAGGATGTTGAATGGCCAAGCTGACTTTTAATATATAAGCTCACCCCAGACAAACAATTCCGACTTAAGTTCAGCACAGTACTGAGGGAGTGCTGCGCAGTCTGAGAAGCCTTCTCTTAAATTAGACATTGAACTGAGGTCTCATCTCCTTAATAGAAAGATAGCCATTTACTGAATCGTTTAGCAGGAGCCAGTTTGTGATTCACAGCTGTTCTGTTATACTACAGCTCTGATGTGGATATGCTGGCGTTGGACTGGGGTAAACACAGTAAAAAGTCTGACAACACCAGGTTTAAGTCCAACCGATTTTATTTGATAGTACACTCACTAGCTTTCGGGGTTAGTCCCTTCAAGGGACTAACCCCGAAAGCTAGTGAGTGTACTATCAAATAAATTGGTTGGACTTAAACCTGGTGTTGTCAGACTGATACTACAGTTCAGCATAAATACAAGTTTCAGTCTTCTCTTCGACATCTGCTCCCTGTCCAGAAGCCACTGTCCTACTGGGGAAAACCCCAGCTCTTAAGTACAGTCTTCAGTGAGCGTCACCCACTCTTTACGCACTCTGAAGCTTGTCCGGGTTTACTCTTAGAGGGATCTCTATTTCTCATATTGTCACCATCTGCCCTCCTCACATACACGTAAGAAAAACCGCTGTATAATTTAAAGAAGTGTAAAGGATCATGGTGCTAAATTCTCCCTCAGTGTACCCAAACAGGCACCAGAGTGTGGTAACTAGGGGATTTTCACAGTAACTTGATTGCAGTGTTAATGTAAACCTATTTGTGACACTAATAAATAAAAACTTTAAACTCAACCAATATCAGCAGTACAGATTTTCTGGCCGTTTATCATGGCATTATTTCTAAGGGCTTTCTATTCACAAACTTTTTAATGGTGATTCGAGGGCATAAGAACTTAATTGTTGACACTTTCATAGACTTATGTAACCCTAGTGCAGAAGGAGGCTGTTCAGCCCATCAAGTCTGCACTGACCACAATCCTACCCAGGCCCAATCCCCATAACCCCATGCATTTACCTGAGCTAATCCCTCCCAGACACTAAGGGGGGCTAGTATGGTCAATCCATCTTTGGACTGTGGGAGGAAGCCCACGCAGACATGGGGAGAACATAATAGACTCCGCACGCACAGTGACCCAAGCTGGGAATCGAACCTGAATCCCTGGCACTGTGAGGCAGCAGTGTTAATCACTGTGCCGCCATGCCACCCACTTTGTGAGGTTGTGAAAAGCATTAGATTAATACAGGTCTTTTCTCCACTGGAATAGCTCACGCCCGCAGAATTCTAACCCAGTCAGTGCCATCACCTTCATTAAGGAAAAAGCTGAGAAAACATCTGCCTTCAATAAACATTCATCTTTTTCTCACATCAACCAGAATATTTCAGTCATTTAAATCCATCTGTGGTGGACTGAGTAGTTTGATTTGATGCTTTTTATGTGACTTTACCTCACAGGCCCCCTCTCATCCATGGTGATTCTTCTTCAATGAATCACAAGCGGCAATATCTGACTTCACAGTGAGAAAGAAAGCCGCAAAATGATAGAGCACACTATTGTCTTTCTCAGAATTGTTACATCCTCAGATATTGCACTAGGTGACAAAGTGTTGGCATTGCAATCGACCACTAAGAAAACTGGCTAGCAACCTCTTTGGCATGGATTTCACCATTGCCAGCAGCAATTTAATGAGAGTGCAAACTCAAGGGGATCTCCAACTGTCCAGCAAGAGAGAGGTCATCATGAAGGTAAATGGCCAATCACATTGAAGAATTCTCACAGATAGCAAACCAGGAAGTAAAATACAATGCAAAATTATCTTTCGCGGTTTTTAAATTTACCAGGGCAAAATAAAGCTTGGGATACACACATGGGAATAAGTCAGAGCAGAAATATCATAAACAAGCTTTAAGAGAATAATATTTTAATCATATTCAAAATTAATGGATTCTTTATTGCAACGTAGAAAATTGACATCCTCCAAAAGAAAATTAGATTTACAGGGCCAGGGAGTTTGTTCAGCAATATTTGTGACTTAGCACACCATTAAAAACCCAGTTATTTATCTCTCAGCCAGGTGCAACATTTACAGGTTTCTTTTGAAACAGCAATATTATAATCTAGAAAGGGAAGTCCATGTCAGCTCAAATGATTTCTTATAGATTGTCATCTGCAGGGACTTCAACAGCATGCCATGCGGAGAAACAGGAATGTATGCAGAGCAACACATCTTCACTTTTAACTGCACATATGCCTGTTTTTTTGCATGGGATCATGATGGGGAATGTTCCGAGTTTTGCCATTATTACAATAGCAAAATCGGGACCAAGAAATGACTTCAAGAGCGTGGTCACAGAGGTAAATGTTCTGTTGCTGGTGGGAGCAGCGTAGACACTTGTCAGTCAGAAACTGATCCGGAGTTTGATCTTACTGGTTGTCTGCCCCTCTACCACAGCTACATTCATGGCTGGGTGCCCCTAGAGAGGGAGCATACAGTGCCCAACAGGCACCATTAAGGTCTTCCATGCCTGCCAGGCACTGCAGGGATTGGACCCTTTTAATCATCTTTTGGTTTGATATTTTAAATTTAATTTCTGTTTTGGAAGGTTCCCCTTTAAGGAGCTGCCTTTCTTGCTTTGTCCTTCAGATTGTTTAATTTAGTTTCATTGTTTTGCCTGAAAGAATGGCTCCAGCCTGATATTGCTGTAACCACCAGTACCCAACTAAACCTTAAGGTGCAAATGAGGAGCACTTCTCAAAGTGACAGAGAGCTTCATTTTAATATGGAATTTTTTTAAGGAGAGAACATTCACAATGTTACTGCATTCTCTGGCGTGAACTGCACATGTGTAAAACAAGCAATACAAATGAGAACATTTTGGGCTGGTAGGAAGTCAGCATTTAAAAATGAACCAGTTAAGCTGGAGAAGACTATTGGAAAGTGACCCTTTTTTTTCAGTCCTGTTTACTTTCAGTAACAATTTTTGCCTGGTTATTTACCCAAGGGCTTTGATTTTAAGCTTTTAATCAGTAAATTAGAGAGCTGACCACTATCTTTTAAAGGAAGCAATGGCCGAGTGGTCTGATGACTAACTATTAATCCAGAAACTCAGCTAATGTTTTGGGGACCTGAGTTCAAATCCCACTGCAGCAGTTGGTGGAATTTGAATTCAATAAAAAATACCTGGAATTAAGAATCTACTGATGTCCATAAAACCATTGTTGATTGTTGGAAAAACCCATCTGGTTCACTGATGTCCTTTAGGGAAGGAAATCTGTTGTTCTGACCTGGTCTGGCCTACATATGACTTCAGAGCCACAGCAATGAGGTTAACTCAACTGTCCTCAGGGGCAACTAGGGATAAATGCTGGCCAGCCAGTGATGCCCATGTGCCACGAATGAATAAAAAAAGTGTCCACCTAATTGAATGGCACCTTAGGATGTACCTATGCAACAAACTAAATCACCTAATGATTGGTCAAAATAAAGATACAGGTGGAAAGAAGGTAATTTCCCCTGTTAAACATTTAAATGCTTTTTGAAAAAAGTAAATCAAAAGTTGTTGGGAGGCTTAGAGAAAGCTTAGAAAGAGCAGGCTTTGGCAGGAAGTGGAACATTAAAAAGTTAAGAAGCAGGGCAAGTGCTCAGGAAAAGTTGAATGGTTAAGAAAGTTTAATTGTTAAAATTGGCACAAGGTGGGAGAAGGAAAGGGCCATCCAGACTTGCTGGGTGTTTCTGGCTCTTCCTGATCCTGTTCAAATCTGTTTTCTTTAATTATGTGCCAACAAAATGGGTGTTTTAAAATTCATTTTGATTTTCAAAAAATGAGAATCTACTTTCAAAATTTGAAACCCAGGAAACTTTCTCTTGCACTTCATTCATTTGGAGTCATTTGTGGGATGAACTGCCACCTAGTGTTTGGAAATGTTTCTGCTCGCAAAAGGTTACCGTCGAAGGCCATTTGCTGTGTAAATTCCTCCTTCTCAGCAGATCCTAAAGTCTCCACCATTCTTCGCCTCCAATACTCTTTCTGAAAGTCAGTTCTGTCAGTAAAAATTGGATTCCATAATCTCATTTAAAATTGTGTCTTTTAAAATCCCCCACTCAGCCAACCCCTCCCTCATGTCCCTTTGTCCTTCACTTGCAACTTGAGTGAGCTGTCATGAGACCAGTGGATTGTCTATCCCCCATTTAGGTTGCTTTAATTGAGTTTTAACCTCACCAAACAGCTAAGCTGTAACAAAGGAGCCAAAAATATCAGGATAAATAAAATTAAAAACAAAACTGCAGACAAATACAATGAACAACTTGTAAAAATATGGCAACAGGTAAAGGACCGAATTGGCCTAATTCTGCTGCTATATCTTATAATCTTACAAAAACAGAGACTTATCCATGCATGTATAACTTATACAGTCATGTAAGCAATCACACAACTTGAGTAATTGGGAACCACCAGCCTGAGTAATTACAAACTACTTATTATAGTAACATAGGCTGTGACTACACATTCCCATCTTCTCCAACTCTCAGGCCCAATCTAAGGATTTGCATGCTCTGGTCCAATTTGCTGATTGGATGATATGACCCTCCGAGACCTTGCCTCTTAAAGGGGCTGCTACTAAATCCCTCCCCCCTTAAGTCCTTTACTCTAACATACTATAAAAACTTAAACAGTTTAAAAGGTTAAAAAAAAACCTGAGTCTGTCTGGGTCCTTTCTCTGCCTCCGGGAGTCACATAGCTCAATAGGTTGTATCTCCACAGTAAAGGTAGTCTCGATCAGGTTCTGGGAAATCTGACATCCATCTTGCAAAGGTGCATCAGTGCTCATTAGTCCATCAGTTCCCATTGGACCAGGACTTAACCCTTTTTCAGGCTGACTCACCTCTCCAGCTCCATGATTAACAGTCATTACTGGCAGGTATTATCAGATTGCCTCTCTGGTTCTTGAAGTTGCTCCTGTCTTCTCAAATGATCCACATGCTTTTTAAGGATTTTATCCTGTAACTCCACTTCATTTGATACCTATCCCGTTTTGGCCACCACCACAACTGGTACCCAACACTGTCCACTTCCAAAATTTTTGGCAATCAATCATCTACTTTGAATGTCCTCTCACCCTTTGATGCGTTGTGACTTTTCTTCTGAACACTTTGCTTTCACTCTAACCTCCCTCCCAATTTTGGAAACACCAGGTCCAATCTGGTTCTTAACTGACAACCTATCATTAACTCAGCAGGGGTTACTCCAGTGGTAGTTTGGTTTTCTGATTACGTCATTAAGAATCATAAAATCCCTATGAAAGAGGCCATTTGCCTCATCAAGCCTGCAATGACAACAATCCTATCCAGGCCCTATCTCTGTAACCCCGTAACACATTTACCCTGCTAATCTCCCTGACACTAAGTGGCAATTCAGTATAGCCAATCAATCTAACCTGCATATCTTCGGACTGTGGGAGGAAACCGGAGTACACAGTGGAAACTCACGCAGACATGGGGAAAATATGCAAACTCCACACAGTCTAGTAATATTAACTGTCTACAGAGTGATATAGAATCCTAGAATCCTAGAATCCCCAGGAGGCCAGCTGGCCCATCAAATCTGTACCAACCACAATCCCACCCAGGCCCTATTCCTGTAACCCTCATTTACCCTGCTAATCCTCCTGATACTAGGAACAATTCAGCATTACCAATCCACCCAACCAGCAAATCTTTGGACTGTGGGAGGAAACCCATGCAGGCATGGGGAGAACATGCAAACTCCACATAGTGACCCCTGCTGTTGCTAATTTCTACTCCCATCTTCTCCAGCTGCTGGAACTGTTCTACCCAGGAAAGCACACACTCATCCCAGGGATTTGCATCCTCTGGCCTGATTGGCCAATTGGATCACATGACCCTCTGAGATTTCCCCACCTCTTAAAGGGGCCATTACTACAATGACCACATGCAGAGTGAGGGAAGAGTGTCAATTTGTGCACCACAGGCAAGTACTCCAAACGTGACGACACAGCACCCAGTATAACCCATTGGGTCAGTATGCTGGGCTAGGTGGGAAGGTAATAGGAGCTCAAGTTGCTATACTTCATTCACAGTGTAAAATTCATACAACTGAAAAGTGGATTCGTTTGTGCTGTTATAGTGGCACCTTCATGAATGAGCTATGGGTTTGGTGCACAGTCAAGAGAAATGACTTGTTGGTCTGCTTGAAGCTGTGCCTCTAAATTTTTATGTGATTTCTCTTTTAGCTTTCTCCCATATTTAGGAGCATTTCTTTTCACTTTTTTTCCCCTATCCACCATGTGCACCTCCCTTGGTACATAGGCAACTGCTCCCTGTACCAAAGCACAAATCCAACATTCAGGCTCAGGGCAGGTATCATTCACATCACACAATTTCTGAGTAATGATCATCTCCAAAGAAAAACCTAATCACCCACCTCCCATTGGCATTCAATGGCATTACCATCCCTAAATCCTGGGGGGCTTACTGTTGGCCAGAAACAAGTGGGGGCTTTTTCACTGGGTGTTCGAGGCCTAGACGGGGATTTTGAGGATTGTCTGTTCTTCCAACATATGCTGATCAAATCTGTGGTCTCTCAAAACCATTACTCTACATGCGAGGAGCTGGTTAGCTCGGTTGGCTGGTCAGCTGGTCACTGATATGAGAAGATGTCAACAGCGTGGGTTCAATACCCGTACCATACCGTATTCATGAAGGCCCCATCTTCTCAAGCTCGCCCCTCATAGAAGCATAGAAAAGAAACAGTGCAGAAGGAGGCCATTCAGCCCATCGAGTCAGGCAGCATGGTGGCACAGTGGTTAGCGCGGCTGCCTCACAGTGTCAGTGTCAATTCTGGCCTTGGGTCACTGTCTATGTGGAGTTTGCATGTTCTCCCTGTGTCTGTGTGGGTTTCCTCCGGGTGCTCTGATTTCCTCCCAAATTCCAAAGATGTACAGGTTAGGTTGACTGGCCATGCTAAATTGATCCTAGTGCCAGGGGGATTAGTAAGGTAAATGTGTGGGTTATGGGAATAGTGTCTGGGTAGGATTGTGATTGGTACAGACTCGATGGGCTGAACGGACTCCTTCTGTACTGTAGGGATTCTATG
This sequence comes from Carcharhinus amblyrhynchos, assembly GCF_965287045.1. Lineage (NCBI taxonomy): Eukaryota > Metazoa > Chordata > Chondrichthyes > Carcharhiniformes > Carcharhinidae > Carcharhinus > Carcharhinus amblyrhynchos. The sequence continues at coordinate 12,837,453 of NC_137340.1, read as the reverse complement.
ATTCCATGATTCTCTCTTAAAAATTTTCTTACAAAGCTTTTGAGAGGGTACAAAAAAGATTTAATTTTTTACCAGGATGTTGCCTGGTATGGAGGGCATTAGCTACGAGGAGAGGTTGGAGAAAATTGGTTTGTTCTCACTGGAATGATGGAGGTTGAGGGGAGACCTGATAGAAGTCTACAAGGTTATGAGGTGCATGGACAGAGTGCATAGTCAGAAGCTTTTTTTCACAGGGTGGAAGAATCAATTACTAGAGAGCGTAGTTTAAGGTGCGAGGGGCAAAGTTTAAAGGTGATGTATGAGGCACGTTTTTTACACAGAGGGTTGTGGGTGCCTGGAACGCACTGCCAGGGGAGGTAGTGGAAGCAGATATGGTAGAGACTTTTGAGGGATGCCTTGACAAGTACATGAATAGGATGGGAATAGAGGGATATGGTCCCCGGAAGGGTAGGAGGTTTTAGTTCAATTGGGCAGAATGGTTGGCGCAGGCTTGGAGGGCCGAAGGGCCTGTTCCTGTGCTGTAATTTCTTTGTTCTTTGCTCTTTGTTCTCTTCGTTTTTTGAGTCTACACCGACCGCAATCCCACCCAGGCCCTATTCCTCTGGCCCCACATATTTACCCTGCTAATCCCCTGACACCAGGGACAGTTTAGCATGGCCAATCAACTCTTGCCTGAGGTCTGGTGGCCCTCAGGTCAAATCACCACCAGTCACCTCTCCCCCTCAAAGGAGAGAGCAGTCATCTGGCACGATGGTGACTTTTACCTTTAGTTACGACAAGTATTCATACATTTGGACCTAGAACAAAGAACAAAAACAGCCTGGGAAACAGGCCCTTCGGCCCAACGAGCCCGCGCCGCCATTTTAACATTACCAGTCCCCCCCTCCACCCATGACCCTTATCTATTGTTTTATGGCAATCCACATTGAGGGAAACTAATTTAGGGACAATTTATTACCTCCAATCAGCCTAAGAGCACATCTTTGGGGTGTGGGAGGAAACCGGAGCACCCGGAGAAAACCCACGCAAGCACGGGGAGAATGCACAAACTCCCACAGACACCGGCCCAAATCCATGTGTCTGCACAGCAATCAGTGATAGTCACTGAGCTGTCGTCTTGCCCAGCATCTGGTCCAGTTTAGGCACACACTAACGACATGAAGCACTAGGCTATTCTCGAACATTCAAGAGCAGCCCTAGTATGACCCATCGTGTGTATGCCCCTCGTTGGACAACAAGGCGGACTGACTTAAAACTGGTGAATTAAAAGAGAAAAACATTAGTATCATTCCACATCCTTATACATTACCAGGGACGTCCCAATGCTAATGAACCTTATTTAAAACAATCTCCTATATCCACCCATCTCCAACCCACTCATGTGCCTGTCTAGGTTACTCTTAAACAACTCCAGCGTGCCTGCCTCCACCACCTCAAGGTGGAGTTTCTGCACCTTCCAGATCTGTCCTTCTTCTTTTCCCTGGGATCTGACACTAAATCATGTATGCTTCTGATTTTAACCCTTTACAGAAGTGATCCCCACTGGACCTAAAGTCCACCTCATATCTTCCTTCCTAGTCAGCATTATTTCACTGGGAACCGTGCCCAGTGTATCACTGCCCCCTCCCCCCCAAACCCCACAGCCTGTGCTGGAAGCTATGAGCAATTATTCAAATAAACAGAAATGTGGAGGGCTCGGCAGTGGCTCCTGTTCTGCTGGTTAGTGTCGCTGCAGCACTGAAATTGAAAGTCTGTGCGGAAAATTCCTCCCTTCCTCTTAACAACCAGGAAGCAACTAAACAGACGAGCCCATTTACACAGCAATCCAACATTCAGGGTGCATTTTCTACAGTTATCAAGAAATAACATCTGGGCCCTGTTTCAGTTGTTTGCATATTTTTGAATGACAGAACTCTCATTTGCGTGCAGCAAGAGATTCCATAGATGATACTGCAATGTCTCAGCCAGAAATGTAAAGGTTTTGCTATTAGTGGCAATGTTGAGAGTTTGTGAATGCACAGCATAATGTGGACACACAAAGTTTACTGTCAGTGCGACCCTGTTTCTCCATATGGGGCAGAGGAGGATTGGCAGGTGATGGAACAGTTTCATTTTCAGCCCACCCCTAGGATCTGAATGCCCAAATCCACCCTGATGCAGGGTGTACTGCAGAGATTCCCAAGGTGCTCTCTCCCCTTGAAATCAGCTCTCGACAAGAGTTTCCAGTCTAACCTCGCTGTAAAAACCCTGGAAATAATTCACAAACTGTTAAACAAGCTTTTTAACATACCCCCCGACATCTAACTTGATTAATTGTGCTATGTACAAACACCAAAAAAATTATTTTAGCATCTGTTCTAATATAGTTACATTTTGTTTCACCATCTGAAAATGAAAATTAATAATGGGGGCTGTCCAGTGCTTTTAACTTCCTAGTCTGCTGTATGTGACTATTTCAATGTGACTGACTGCCTATCTGCTTGCCAACATCACTGCTACTGCGTGCCAAGTCATCCCCTTGCTCTCGTGCCAGGTTTAAACCGGGAAAAGGGAAACGCCTACTACAAAGATTGCCAGAACTTTGTAGGCAGCTTTCTTCAAAGTCAGCAGCGAGTGCCCTTGCACTGCAGTTGGCCACAAAATCCAGGCCTGTAGTTTTACTGAGAAAGCCATGGAAACATTAAATATAGAATTCTCAAGACATTAAGGCCACTAGTCACAATAAATCTGTGCAGCTCAGAAGTCCATGGTCCATTCCAATTCCTATTGGGAACGTACAATCTCAGGAAAAGAAGGAAAAGTCCACACACGCCCAACACACAATGCTGCTGTCTATAAATCATGATGTGGAGGTGCTGGCATTGGACTGGGGTAAACACAGTAAGAAGTCTCACAACACCAGGTTAAAGTTCAACAGGTTTATTTGGTAGCAAAAGCCAGCTAGTGACTTTTGCCATTAGCTTGGAAAAGCTTGCGATACAACCATATTTTGTAAATTGAGTTTGTGTCTTTATATGACCTGTTTGTGAACAGAACTCCGACTTACCTATCAAATAAAGCTGTTGGACTTTAACCTGGTGTTGTGAGACTTCTTACAAGTCAAACTGTGGGAAATAGAAATTAGAGAAATTTGATACAGATGAGGAAAAGTTATAAAAAAGTTTTAGAAGTTTATTTATTAGTGTCACAAGTAGGCGTACATTAAATAAAAATACAGTGAAAATACCTGAGTCACCACACTCCAGCACCTGTTCGGCTACACTAAGGGAAAATTTAGCATGATAAGTGCATCTAACCAGCACGTCTTTCGGACTGTGGGAGGAAACTGCAGCACCCGGAGGAAATCCATGCAGACACGGGGACAATGTGTAGATTCTGCACAGACAGTGACCCAAGCTGGGAATCAAACTCGGGTTCCGGTGCTGTGAAACAGCAGGGTTACCCACTATGCCACTGTAAGGGAGAAAATGCAATTACTGTTAGTAAAGGGACAATATGGAAAGGAAAATGTGACATGGGTGCCCACAGAATGAGTATAAAATATTTGTTGTGCTACCCTGTTCTTATAGAAGCAGAAAACATGACATTATTGCACTGACAATAATGCTTTTTTGTTTAATGAAAATGAATCAATCATAAGCAAATATGATTCAATGTGACATTTATATTTCAAGTGTGGTCAGCCTTGCCCCCTCTCACATACAGGGTTTTCAGGATTTAACACTGCTGCCTCACAGTGCCAGTGACCCGGATTCAATTCCCGGCTTGGGTCACTGCCTGTGTGAAGTCTACGCATTCTCCCTGTGTCTGCGTGGATTTTCTCCGGGTGCTCTGGTTTCCTCCCACAGTCTGAAAGAGGTGCTGGGGTTAGGTGGACTGGCCATGCTAAATTCTCCCTCTGTGTGCCCAAATAGGAGCCGGAGCGTGGCGACTTGGGGATTTTCACAGTAACTTCATTGCAGTATAAGCCCACTGGTGACACAAATAAATAAACTTTAAATAAATTATTTATATTTAAACAGTTTATCAAAAAGACTGAAATAGCAAATTTAAGCTAAAAATGTAAAAATTAAAGCTAAAGTTAGCAAAGTTAAACACTACGTAAACTATACTAATATGTTGGTATTCATGTTTATTTTAATGAGTAGAGAGTAGATAAATGAAACAATGAAAATAATGAAGTCAAGTATTCTTTCACCCCATAACATTTTTTATGATTTTCTTCTTCTGATACTTTTAATATGTTAAAAAATGTAATGACAGCATGTACTTCCTATTCTGTTTTCCTCTCAGAAATTCCTCTTTCAATTTAATGGGATTTACTTATGTAAGCCTGTCACACTGTAATTACATCCTTAGGCCAGTGAGGGCAGTGTAGCACCAGCACTGGCAAAAGACTAGTCAGATGATTGATATAGTTAGATAGGCAGTTTACAATGAATGGAGATTAGAATTAATAATCTAAATATGCATACATTTAAAGAAAGGATAAGATGTGTGACCTTAAAACAGGCACTTAATTGATTAACATAATTATTTCTAAGTTGTACTTTGGTCCAATTTATTTAAAGTTTATTAATAAATCAACTTAAAAAAATTCCAAGTTACACTTTTGTTCAATTTATCTGTCCTTTAACTCCCATACCACCCCCCCAATTCATGTTACATTATACAGTACAAGACAGAATAAGGCCATTCGGCTCATTGTGTTGGTGCTGACTCTTTGGCAGGTCCATTCAATTAGTCCCACTTCTCTTTCCCCCATTGCCCAGTAAAAGTATTTATTCAGTTCTCTCTTGAATATGACTGAATCTGTTTCCATGGTCTTGCACTATAGGGATTTTGTGATACTCTGCGAAAGCACATCCCAGACCACAAGTGCATTGCAGTCTGGAAAAATTCCCTCCTATAAATCAGCACACACCGTGTGCAATCCCCAAGTTTAATTGCAAAACGGCAGTGGGGCATTCATCACATTCCCATGCAGCTCACGCACTGGACCAAGCTGACACTAGCTTTATTGGCAATTGAGTTTGGACGTAGGGGAGGTGAAATATCAGAAGTGACGGTTATAATCAGGAAGGGCAAACCACAGCAATTTTGTAACGCTGGTTAAGGCGCGATGTGTTCTCTTTTCTCAATAAATCGGTAAAATAACTGAGCTATAAGCAAGTGAATCGTGTAAAGTCTGATAATGAACCAAAAAAAATGCACTTCTCGACTGAAACCTGTAGGAGCTTGTTCCCCTACATTCCAAAAGTATCACTGCTCCACTCAGTCGAAGTTTACACACAACCTTGCCCAGTGGAGGAGCTAAGTGCTGACACCACTCCCATTTATGCAGTCACCTCTGATGGTGGTGCAATCGGATTTTGAAATCTAAGGTTTTTTTTAAAAAATTAAAAAACAGATTTACGTTTTGCGGCCGTGTTGGATCGAGCTCCAAAGTGCTTGAGGGGTTTTACGGTGACTTCTGGGAACACAGCAGCAGCCCCAAGGGGTAAAAGTGCCAGTTTATCATCTGTTCACCGCTGCCTGGTGCCCAGAGAGTCCAGGGCACAGATGGGAATCTTCTACTCCGAGGTAAGCAGAGACATTGTGACTTGAACTAACTGCTGGAAGGGAGTGTGAATTGTTCAGTGTATGCAGTGGAATTGCTGCAGGAAAGTGGAACTGTGGCGAAAACGTGTTAACTGATTTAGTTCTGGTGGCGCACACTTTTGCAAATGAGCTGAAACTTTTAGGTGTCGATGTGAAATGTTATCTGTATTAATCGAAGAACGTGTTACATTTCGGCTGCTCTGGATTTCAAATTATGGTCAAATAAATCTTTTTCCCCCTCTGGACCCTTCCTGTTTGGCTCTGCAGATCCACTGGATGAAGTAATAATCAATGTACTGGCCTGTTTCCAGCTCAGGAGATTGTATTATTTGTAAGGCGTTGCAAAAGTAAGGTGTGTCCATGAGGAATTCAAAGTCAGTCTCAAAAAATACACTCCCTTCTGTTGCCACTATCAACTATGTTATGCTTTCATTTGTACCACTGGCTTAGCCTGGAATATCTCTACAATGTAGACAGAAGCTGTTCAGCCCATCAAGTCTACACGGACTCTCTGATAGAACACTTTGTTTATTCATTTGTGGGATATGGGCATGGCTGGCTGGCCACTATTTAATGCCCATCCCTAGTTGCCCTTGAACTGAGTAGCTTGCAGGGCCATTTCAAAGGGCAGTTGAGATTCAACCTCATTGCTGTGGCTCTGGAGTCCCATGGAGGCCAGACCAGGTAAGGATGGCAGATTTCCTTCCCTAAAGCATATTAGGGAATCAGATGGGTTTTTCCGACAATGGTTTCACGGTCATCAGATTCTTAATTCTGAATATTGAATTCAGATGCCACCATCTGCCATGGCATGATTTGAACCCAGATCTCCAGAACATTAGCTGAGTTTCTGGATGAATAGTATAATCATACCATTAGGCTGCCAGCTCTCCAGCATACCCAGGCACACCTGCTTGCCCTATCTCCACAACTTTGCACATTTACGATGGCTAATCTGCTTAACTTTATGTCTTTGGACACTAAGGGGCAATTTAGCAGGCCAATCCACCTAACCCACACATCTATGGGAGGAAACCCACACAGACACGAGGTGAATGTGCAAACTCCACATGGTTACCCAAGGCCGGAATTGGACTGAAGTTCTTGGCGCTGTGATGTAGCAATGCCTGCCACTGTGGCCCTTCAATATGCAGTTGTGAAGCAGAATTGCAGATATTAGGCACATGATGGGAAAACCTCACTTCTTGGAAACACTGTGCAGATCAGTGTGGAGAGAGTGGAGGAACATTTCACGTGAGTACCCTCCATACATGATTGATCTGAGTGCTCCAGTTCTCATTCTACAGACTCTTTACAGTGCAGAAGGAGGCCAGTGGGCCCATCAAGTCTGCATTGGCTGTCACAATACTTTGTGCTTTCGAAACAACTTGAACCTGTCAAAACCACCTTCTGTGCTGTAAGATTCAATCAGAACACCCTGTGAATGTGGTGTCTAGTTTAACCCTAATGTTTCACCCTTAAACTCAAGTCCTCTGCGAGCACAAGGCCAACTAACTTTTCGGGGAATTCAATTCCTCAAAATGTCCAGGTGCTTTATTCCAAATCCTAATAACCCTCTGGGAAGAAATTCCCTTTTAGTTCTTTTACCGATTATTTTAAATCTGTGACCTTTGTTTACTTTTTCTTGGGATGTGGGTGTCGCTGGCTAGGCCAACAGTTATTACCCATTCCTATTTGGAAGTTGTGAGTCATTGACCCACTTGCCAGGGGAAATATAGACAAGAAGGGAAAAACTAACAATTTCTCAGAACATTGAATTGGTTTTCCCTTCACATCTGCTCTAAGGAAACAATCCCACTGTCTTCACTTTCTCCACATAATTGAACTTGTTTTTGTTCCTGACACCTACGTGGGTTCAACCTTCTCCAGCACCTTGACATCCTTGCTAAGAGACGGTGCCCAGAATTCTACACACTACTCCAACTGAGGCCTAAACAGTGCCTCGTAAGGATTAGCATGATGACTTATTTTTGTATTTACAAAACCAAGTATCTCATCCATTTTCTTAATTGTCCTTTTGACTTATCCTGCCACTTACAAGGATTTCTAGATGGGTCTGTTTTTTATCCACTTCTCAAAATAGCATCATTTACGTTATATCAAATATAGAGTTCTTATTTGTTTTCATAGAATCCCTACAGTGCAGAAGGACGCCATTCAGCCCATCGAGTCTGCACCGACAACAATCCCACCCAGGTCCTCTCCCCATAATCCCAAATATTTACCCCACTAATCCCTCTAATCGATGCACCCTGGGACATTTAAGGGGCAATTTAGCGTGGCCAATGCACCTAACCCACAAATCTTTGGATTGTGGGAGGAAACCGGAGTACCTGGAGGAAATCCATACAGACATGGAGAGAACATGCAGATCCCGCACAGATGGGTGCTGTGAGGCAGCAGTGCTAACCACTGTGCCACCCCAAAATCAAAGTGGAGAATGTGGGCAATGATCGCACTGCCTCTCACCCCTTTCCCATGTTTTCCACAGATACTTTCTAACAAAAAACTATTGTTTTCTTTATAATGAGTAGTTGTACAATTAAACATATTTATTGTCTCTCCTTTTACTTGATGAATTGCAAGATAGGAAGTAGAACGATCCCATCTACTCTTTTACTAAGTTATGAGATCGATTTCAGGCAAATAAAGGAAATTGGTTTCAAGGAGGGAAAAGTTTGGGGAAACGAACAAGCTGTGTTTGAATAATCTGGAATGAGAATCAATCCCAAAGTGAGAGGACCTCTGCTAAACCCCCTGACACGAGGCCATGCATTTCCCACATTGTAGTTGCTGGTCACACATTTTCCTGCTCCAAAAAGGATGAGAGGGCATAGATTTTTAAGGTGATATACAAAAGAAGCAAATGCAATGTGAGAAAATTTTCACACGGCAAGTGGTTTGATTCTGGAAGTAGAGTGGTGGTAGATTGAGGTGGCATTTGATGATGTGCAGGGATACGGAGGAAAGGTGGGAGAAAGGCACTAAGTCCTAATGCTCATTGGGAGAGTCACTGCAAACACAATGGGCCAAATGATCTTCTTCTGCACTTTAACAATTCTGTGATAAGACAAGTCTGGTTATTGGCACTGCATTTAAACATCGAGAATCAAAAATGCTGAAGGCTTGGGGTTGAATTTGGATCTTGGCAACAGGAACGGGGACGGTTTTGGAATCCTGAATCCGTCCCTGGGAAGGAAACAATCGCTGTCTGAGGATTTTTATGAAAGTGTCCCCCCACCACTTCCCCAAATGGAGATCAGTTTCCTGTGCAGTTTTAAGAGTAGCAGCAAGCTTTTAAATCTGGAGGGCTGTGCAGGTGTCCTTTATCCTGAGAGGTGCAGCAGGCTGTAGTTAAAGGTAAGTAATCAAAGAGGGTGGTTCCATGTAGAGATAGCCCCTTACCATTTTTAACTTGAATAAAAAGCAGAAATATATGTAACTAGTAGAGTTGACAAGGGGGAACCTGTAGACCATTCAGCCCACTGACTCCATGCTGGAGGGCTATAGAGAAATCCAGTCAGTCCAATTGTCCTGGGACTATCCCTGTCAGGGCTGCAAGTTTTAATGCCCATTCATTGAAATCATTAATCTTCTCTGCTCCCATCACCCTCATAGGCAGCAAATCATTACCATTCCTTACATAAAAAGTTATCCCTCACATTTTGTCCCCCACAACCCTGTCCCAAACCTTAAACCTGTGTCTCCTAGCCTTTGTACCTTAAGCCAACAGGAACAGCTTTATTGCATATAGAGCTTTTTAACTAATCCTGTCCTAATCTTGTGCAGTCCTAACAAACCACCCCTCCATGTCCTTTGAGTCATAGAATTTCTACAGTGCAGAAAGAGGCCATTCAGCCATCAAGCCAGTATCAACAACAAACCCACCCAGGTCCTATCCCCTTTCTCCATGTATTTACCCTGTTACTCCCTGACACTAAGGGGCAATTTACCATGGCCAATCAACCTAACCTGCACATCTTTGGACTGTGGGAGGAAACCCACACAGACACAGCAGAGGGGGGCAGGGAATGTGCAAACTCAACACAAACAGTCACTCAAGGCTGAACCTGCGTTCAGGTTCAGTGGTTAGCACTGCTAACCACTGCTGTTTCAAGAAAACAAGAAAGAAGTCTGACAACGCCCACACCAAGAAAACAACCCCAGTATCCCTGACCTAATCTTATATCCAAAATCCTTCATCCTTGGAACTATTTGGGTAGCGTGCACTAAAACTCTCTGCTGTCAGATTAATGGAGTCTGTCTGTCAGGGATGTACTTTGGAATCTATATCTGAATCTCATTTAAGTTTTTTGGCACTGATTTATCAGAACCATTGATTTTCCTGTTGCCGCTGAACCAGCCTGTTCCAACATCGCAGTGTCTGCTGGTAACTTTCCAGAAGGATCTGAGGATTTTGAATACTTCCCTTGTGTAGAGCCATCCTAAGTAGATCAGAATATTTATTATTGACATTTATGGATCTATTGGAGATATTTTACAGCAGGGATGGGATTAGGTGTGAGATTGGGAAACACACAATACGTTTTGATTTATTATTGTCACATGTATTAACATACAGTGAAAAGTATTCTTGTGCATTATGCAGCCAAAGCATACCATTCATAGAGAAGGAAAGGAGAGAGTGCAGAATGTAGTGTTAGAGCCCTAGCTAGGGTGTAGGGAAAGATCAAGTTAATGCGAGGTAGGTCCATTCAAAAATCTGACAGCAACGGGGAAGAAGCTGTCCTTGAGTCGGTTGGTACGTGACCTCAGATTTTTCTTCCTAACGGAAGAAGTTGGAAGAGAGAATGTCCAGGGTGCGTGGATGAAAAATGACAAATGGATGAAGCTGAGTGATAGTTCAATCTGCTTTTCCCTGTTCACCATGTAGATCACCATCTGAAATTGTCTCTGGATCAGTTTTCTATCCCTGTGTAATTCAGGGCTGGGAGGGAGTAACAATCTGGGAGTCTTTGTTAAAATGGATAACCAGACAATGTTCAGCAAGAGTGCTTTGCTCTTGAGTCTGATCATTGATATTAAGCACCAGCTTTTATACTGAGCAAGCATCAGAAAGGTAAGGGGCCACAGACCTCTGGCTGAGAACCTCCAGGTTCTACTGTCCCTCCATCTGGTTTCTTTTAAAATGCATCACTTCACACTTACCTGCTTTCAACTGCATCTGCTGTGTGTCCTGCCTATTTTACCAGTCTGTCTATGTCCTTATTATATCTGCTATTATTCTGTTCACTACTTACTATGTCATCACAAACTTCAAACTTGCCTTTTGTAACAAGGAGAAAATCAAAGGATATCCAGGAAAGACGAGAGCAGAAAGCATCTGGATGAGCCCTCAGAGGGCACCTGGACTGGGACTGGCCAGGTTAGGAGGTTCAACAAGGCAGGGAAATTTGTGGCAGGGTCACCTCAATCAGCTAGATGGGCTGAGTGGCCACATTTCCTGATTGTTTGTTCTCCAGCCTTACTTATCCTACTGACTTGTTGACGTAGTAGTGTCTGTGCGCTCATTTTATCAATAGTTACGAAGCAAATCTGTGTCAATTTGAAAAGTATAAGCTAAAAATATAAAATTCATTCACAGTGGAAACTGCATGGTTGGTGTCCAGAATTCCGACTGGTTGGAATTCAGGCTGAGGGGTGATCTTATAAAATAATGAGGGGTATAGATCAGCAAGATAGTCAATATCTTTTCCCAAAGGTAGGGAAGTCTAAAACTAGAGGGCATAGGTTTAAGGTGAGAGGTGAGAGATACAAAAGTGTCCAGAGGGGTAATTTTTTCACACAGACGGTGGTGAGTATCTGGAACAAGCTGCCAGAGGTAGTGGTAGAGGTGGGTACAATTTTATCTTTTAAAAAGCATTTAGATAGTTACATGGGTACAAAGGGTATAGAGGGATATGGGCCAAATGCAGGCAATTGGGATTAGCTTAGGGGTTTTAATAAAAAAAGGGCAGCATGGACAAGTTGGGCCAAAGGACCTGTTTCCATGCTGTAAACCTCTGTAACTTTAACACATCCAAATCAAGAGTTTGTATTTCTAACACAAAAAGCAATAGCCCTAATATGGACCCGGGGGTACCCTCTGCATACTTCTCTCCAGCCAGAGAAATATTCATTCATCCCAACTTTCAGCCTGCTTTTCCCTTAGCCTGTTGTGGTGCCCAAATGTCCCTTCAATACCACAGATAAAAGCAGATTACTGCGGCTGCTGGAATCTGAAACAAACACAGAAAATGCTGGAAAATCTCAGCATCTGTAATGAGAAAAATGAACTCTGATGAAAGAGTCATTCAGACTCGAAAGGGATGCCCAGCACAATGGTTAGCACTGCAGCCTCACAGCGCCAGGGACTCAGGTTCAATTCCGGCCTCAGATGACTGTCTGTATGGAGTTTGCACATTCTCCCTGTGTCTGCATGAGTTCCCTCCAGGGCTCTGGTTTCCTCCCACAGTCCGAAGATGTACAGATTAGGTGGATTGGCCATGCTAAGTTGCCCCTTAGTGTCCAAAATGTGTAGGTTAGGCAGATTAACAGGGTAAATATGTGGATAGGACAGGGTGGACCGAGTTAAGATGCTCTGTCAGAGAGTCAGTACATACTCGATGGGCTGAATAGCATCCTCCTGTACTGTAGGGCCTTTGATTCTATGATTTTATGAAACATTAGCTCCGTTCTCTCTTCATAGAAGCTTTCAATTCCTGAGTAACTCTGCTATGGGATAGTTTATTATTTTTAAAGTCTATATGAATATCATAAGAACATAAGAAATAGGAGCAGGAGTAGGCCATCTAGCCCCTCGAGCCTGCCCCGCCATTCAATAAGATCATGGCTGATCTATCGTGTCTCAGTTCCACGTTCCCGCCCTCTCCCCATAACCCTTAATCCCCTCGCCTATCAAAAACCCATCAACCCGCATCTTATCACCCATCTGCACTATCTTCATCAGGCCTCTCTGTGAAATTCAATCCAGTTACTCTGAGAAATAATTCGCCTTTAACAAACTAACAGTAATTATCCCTTATTAACACATGTTTCTTCAGGACTATTTTGTCCTTGACTCCAGTAAGTTTTCCCATCACTGAGGATTGCCTGATTTGGCTTGCAGTTTCCAAGTTTATCCATCTCTATTTTTGATAAGGGTGTAACTTTGAAATCCTCCAGCCCTCTTGCAGCTTGCCCACATCCAAGGAGGATTGAAAGATTGTGGTCTGAGCTGCTTGTATCTACACCCAAGCTGCCCTCAGTAATTAAGGATATGTTCCACTTGGAACATGTGATTTAATGTTGTGTGATGCAAACCTCTATTACCTTGATATCCCATTCTGTGTCCCTTTTCCAACCACCCTGCCACTGCAACATGAATTTCATTCTCTTATTTTGTGAAGGCCATATTTTATTCAATATCTCAGTTATGCCCTGTGCTTCCATGATAAATTTTTTGTTCCCTTTTGTCCCCACAATTCCTTTAACTCCTGTTTATAAGGTTTTTGGATTTCTTACTTTGCCCATCACTATTTTTTCTCCTTTATTAGCCCTCCTTGTATCAGTTTTCAAATTCCCTCCATGGTTTTTGACTTGTACCTGGTTTTCTGTTTTCTTTGTTTGTCAGCAATCTCCTTTTGCTGTTTCATTTTAACTTCTATTTCTTTGCCATTCAGAGAGCAGTATCACTGGATGCCGAATCCTTCCTCATTATGGGAAGATCCTTAGTGTGTGCCTGAAGATGGCCCAGGCCTTCCATTGCTCAATAGATATATCCTGGCCAGTCTTTGTTTCTAGGTCGTGTGTGCTTGATCCCTTATCAAATCACTGAAATTATCTCTCTCCCATAGAACGTAGAACATTGAACATTACAGCGCAGTACAGGCCCTTCGGCCCTCGATGTTGTGCCGACCAGTGGAACCAATCTAATGACCCTCTAACCTAAACTATTCCAATGTTATCCATATGCCTATCCACTGACCATTTGAACACCCTTAAAGTTGGCGAGTCCACAACTGCCGCAGGCAGGGCATTCCACAACCTTACTACCCTCTGAGTAAAGAGGGTATTTTTTTCTTTTGATTTGTCTTTGTCTCTTTTGCTAATTGTTTTGAACCTAATTATATTGTGATTACTATTACCCAGCTCTTCTCCCATTCCAGCATGCCACTGTTGCCCTTGTTCATTCCCCAAACCAGATCCAGCTGATATATATGCTTTTTGCTAAGAAAAGGAATACAAAGTGCTCCATTAACCACTTCCTCAGTAGTTGTTAGACTCACTTGCTTCTGTTTCTCTTTAATGAGTCTGTACTTTTGGGCCCCGTATTATGGCCTGAAGACGATGCAAAGCACTGAGCAGGTACAGTCATTATGTATGCAAATACAGCAGCCAATTTGTACAGAGGGAATTAATAAAAGATTAGATAATGGGTGGGATTCTCTGATCTCATTCATTCCTGCTGCCAGCGAGAACGGAGAATTTGGCGCTCAGCCAAAACCCCATTCACTGCAGCAGGACCGGAGAATCCAAGCCAGAGATGAGGTTGGAGGTGATATTGGCATCAGTGGTTGAGTGAAGATCTTGGACAGGATACCAGCTCTTCAATGAAGCACCATGTTCCTGTCTTTTACCTGCGCAACAGCTTAATGTCTCATCTTAAAGATGGCGCCTCTGACAATGTCACACTCTCTCAGTACCATGTTAAAATGTTGGGCTATATTCTGTGCCCGGGTCCAGATTGAGACTTAATAGGCACTTTTTTCAACTTGAGGCAAGAATGCTTTAACTGTACCAAACTGATCACCCTTAAAATGGGAACAAAACCATAAATGCTCTCGAGATATGTTGAAGGTAAGTCGGTGCAGGCTTGGAGGGCCGAAGGGCCTGTTCCTGTGCTGTAATTTTCTTTGTTCATAAAGAACATTTCAAACTTCGAAAGCTTAATTTTTTTTCAATAAGTAAAGAAAAAGAGATTCATTTTCCTTTCATATCCCAGGACACCATTGTCCATACATAAGAACATAAGAACGTAAGAAATAGGAGCAGGAGTAGGCCTTCGAGCCTGCCCCGCCATTCAATAAGATCATGGCTGATCTGTCGTGGCTCAGTTCCACATTCCTGCCCTCTCCCCATAACCCTTAATCCCCTCTCTTATCAAAAACCCATCAACCCGCGTCTTAAAAATATTTAGCGAGGCAGCCTCCACCACTTCAACGGGCAGAGAATTCCAGAGATTCACCACCCTTTGAGTGAAGAAGTTCCTCCTCAACTCCGTTCTAAACCGCCCCCCCTTTATCTTGAGGCTGTGCCCCCTAGTCCTACTGTCCTTTCTGAGCGGGAAGAGTCTCTCCACCTCTATCCTATCCATCCCATTCATCATCTTAAACGTCTCAATGAGATCTCCCCTCATTCTTCTAAACTCTAACGAGTACAAGCCTAGTTTATTCAGCCTCTCCTCATAGCTCAACCCCCTCAACTCCGGCATCAGCCTAGTAAACCTCCTCTGCACTCCCTCCAAGGCCAAAATATCCTTGCATAAGTACGGTGACCAAAACTGCACACAGTACTCCAGCTGCGGCCTCACCAATGCCCTATACAGCCGCAGCAAGACCTCCCTACTTTTATATTCAATCCCCCTCGCTATGAAGGCCAGCATCCCATTTGCCTTCCTGACCACCTGCTGCACCTGCAGGCTGGGTTTTTGCGACTCATGCACAAGGACCCCGAGGTCCCTCTGCACCGTCGCCTGCTGCAGTTTTTCGCCGCGTAAGTAATAATCCTACCATTATTCCTACCAAAGTGGACCACCTCGCACTTGCCAACATTAAATTCCATTTGCCAGTTCCTGGCCCATTTGCCCAGCCTATCTAGATCCTTCTGCAGACTCTCCACACCCTCCGCACAATTTGCCGTTCCACCAATCTTGGTGTCATCAGCAAATTTCGACACCCTACACTCGGTTCCCTCCTCCAGATCATCTATATAACAAACCTCCACACCCTCTCAAGTCTTTGAATGAAAGTTTCTTACCTCCCAAATCCCTGCCCACCTTTCCCAGAACTCAATACTTAAATTCCTGCAACCAGGTTTCTGAGATAACTTCACAATGCGACGTTGACAAAGTATCCCCCATTTACCTGGTTAGAAGTGTGAAAGTTTTCAATGGCAACACTTTCTTCCGGGTGCAGCTCCAGCTGATGCCACCACTCCCCAGGGTTGCTGCTGGCCTCTGAAAGGCATGGGGTGGGGTGAAGGGAGAGGGTGGGAGATACCATCACTAACAGCAAGCAATTAGTCACTGGAACCTTGTAAGATGTGGCTGTGGGTCCAAAGGTTGGCCATAGTTTCAGGCCTGTGATTGGAAGCTGTGTCCCTGCAGCATAATTCAGGCCCATTAGTGGACTGAAAATAGTCAATTGATTCATAGAAGTTTACAGCATGGAAACAGGCCCTTTGGCACAATTTATCCATGCCGTCCAGTTTTGACCATTAAGCGAATCCCAATTGCCTGTGTTTGGCCCATATTTCACTATACCAATTTTACCCATGTAACTTTCTAAATACTTTTTAAAAGACAAAATTGTATCTGCCTCTACTACTACCTCTGGCACTCATTCCAGACACTCACTACCCCCTGTGTAGAAATCGCTCCTCTGGACCCTTTTGTATCTCTTCCCGCTCACCTTAAACCGATACCCTCTAGTTTTAGACTCCCCCACCTCTGGGGAAAGATAATGACTATCTACCTTATTTTTACCCATCATTATTTTGTAGATCTCTATAAGATCACCCCTAACCCTCCAATGCTCCAGGGAAAAAATGTCTCAGTCTATCTAACCTGTCATTATAACTCAAAGCATCAAGTCCTGGTAGTATCCTGGTAAACCTTTTCTGCACTCTTTCTAGTTTAATAATATCCTTTCTACAATAGGGTGACCAGAACTGTCCATAGTATTCCAAGTGTGGCCTTACCAATGTCTTGTCCAACTTCAACAAGATGTTCTGACCAATGAAACCAACCATGTCAATTGCTTTCTTCATCACCCTCTCCACATGTGACTCCACTTTCAAGGAATATGAACCTGTACCCATAGATCCCTTTGTTCTAGAATTCTCCCCAGTGCCCTACCATTAACTGAGTTAAGTCCTGCCCTGGGTCGACCCGAGGGGGGTGGGGTCTGAATCAAGTACAGAGTTAAAATAAGAATTTGTAATAAAGTCATGAGGTAATAACTGAAAGATCTGTTGAAACCTTTAACTGGAACAGAAGTCAAACGAACAGGATGTTTGAAAACACTTCCATTTTTAAAAAAAGGAAGAATGTCTCAAACATTCAATAAGCATCAAACGGTATGAATTAGGATGGGGTTCTGTTTGCAGGGAGACCTCTCTCTACCATCAACTTGACCACATGTTGAGCAGTTCTAATAACCCAGGTTTTAGTTTACAAATTGATTTTCAGCTGATTTGGGGTGGCATGGTGGCACAATGGTTATCACCGCTACCTCTCAGCGTCAGGGACCGGGTTCAATTCCGGCCTCAGGTGACTGTCTGTGTGGAGTTTGCACATTCTCCCCATGTCTGCGTGGGTTTCATCCAGGTGTTCCATTTCCTCCCACAGTCCAAAGATGTGCAGGTTTGGTGGATTGGCCGTACTAAATTGCCCCCTTAGTGTCAGGAGGGTCAGCAGGGTAAGTATGTGGGGTTACAGGGACAAGGCTTGGGTGGCATTATTGTCAGAGCAGGCTCAATGGGCCAAATGGCCTCCTTCTGTAGGTATTCTATGATTCTGTGGTTTGAAAGAAGCTTGTACTCAAGGTACATGGTTCATGGAGGGTGAAACAATTAAAAAGTTTTGCAGATGCTTGAAATTCAAAATTAAAAACATATCATTAGAAAATACCCATCTAGTCAGGCAGCGTCTGCACAGAGAGGGAAAAATGCTGGTAAGTAAAATTTCAGGTCAATGAACTTTCCCCAGAACTGTGAAATGTTGAATCGAATTCTAACCCCAGAGGCAGGGGAAGGTGAGTAAAATAAAAGAAAACCAAGTCAGGTTGGATCTGTCCCATTGCCACTGAGATTACTTGGGCAGGTTCCACAGAAGTGGGCAGCCACTTTGCAGTTTAAAGCCCCAATCAGGGGCCATTAGGTACAGGTACTAGTATTTTGCCAGTGACAGTACAACCCCCCCCACAATGTAGGGGAGGCAGGACAGGCAGCCCTCCTCAGTACAGAAATGTGCAGGTTAGGTTGATTGGCCATGCTAAAGTTGCCCTTAGTGTCCTGATATGCACTGATTAGAGGGATTGGAGTGTAAATATGTAGGCATATAGGGGTGGGGCCTGCAGTTGATGTGGTCTATTGCCCTTGACCCTTATGTTTAACTAAGTTATTCAAGTTCTGTGTGTGGATAAAGGGGAACCTGTGGGTGTTACGCACATAAGATTCCAGAAAGCATTTGACAAGGTTCCACTTCAAAGATTACTATGTAAAATAAGAGCTCATGGTGCGGGGGGAGGGGTAGGTGGTAGCATGCTTAGAGGATTGGTCAGGAAATAGAATAGGCATGAATGTGACATTTTTAGGTTGGCAGTTGTAATGAGTGGAGTGCCACAGGGATCAGTACTAGAACCTTTCTACTTACAATCTCAATCAATGATTCAAATGAAGGGACTGAAGATATAATTGCCAAATTTGCTAAAAACACTAAGAAAGGTAAGAAAATACAGTGTGAAGAGGGTGTAAGGAGCCTGTGAGGGGATATAGACAGGTTAAGTGAGTGGACAAAGATTGAAATACAGAATGTTAGTAAGAGATGCAGCAAGTGATTAGGAAGGCAAATGGAATTTTAGCATTGCAAAAGGAATGGAATATAAAGATAAAGTTGTTTTGATTACAGTTGTAGGGTATTGGTGACACCATATCTGAAGCACTGTGTACAGTTTTGGTCTCCTTATTTAAGAAGGACATAATCACATGAGAAGTGGTTCAAAGAAGGTTCACTCATCTGACTCCTGCGATAAGGGATTATCTTAAGAGAAAAGATTGAACAAGTTGGGTGTGTATGCACTGGAGTTTGGAAAAGTGAGAAGTTGTCTTATTAATGCATATACAATCTTGAGGGGATCGACAGGGTGGATACTAAGAAGACGCTTCCCCTTTTGAGAGAGGGGCTATAACTAGGGGGCAAGGTTTAAAAATGAGGGATTCTCTCATTGATGATGGAGATTAGGAGAATTTGTTTTCTCTTTTGAGGGTTGTGAGCTGGTGGAACTCTTTCCCAGAGTGTGGTAGAGACCGGCAGTGCCATTCTACATTTTGAAAGCAAGAGGTGGATAGATTCTTCACTAATAAGAGAGTTGAAGGATATAGGTGGTAGGCAGGGAAAGTGATGTTGAGGCCACAGTCAGATCAGCCACGAATAATGGAGCAGGCTTGAGGGGCTGAATGGCCTGCCCTTGCTCCTATTCATATTGGCTGTTAGTATGGAAGTGGTTCTGTTGATGGATGTTATTACCTTAAACTACTAGGTATTTAAGATGAAGAGGTGTTGGATATTGATTAGTTAGTTATCCTCCGATCTACCAGCACTGGGGGGGAGAGTGTGTTAGACTGGATTTGTACTTGTCTTTCAATTATTGGACTGTGCTAGTGTTTCAAACATGATTGGCTCTTGGTTTCAACCAGAATTAGATTCAGAGAGAAATGCTCTTAGATTGAATGCCATTTTTAAAAAATTCAAATTTTTGGGAAAGCGCTCATTTCAGGCTGTTTGTACGGTGCAAGCAGGCTCTTTAAAGGTAACACTGAAGACGGGGGTTGCAATATTTAGCAGCATTTTGGGATTGTTCAACTATAGGCTACATAAGCCTGCACAAAATAAGACTTACAAACACAATACAATGCCAGAAATCTTTTGGGAGCTACAACAGGCAATGGGAGTTGGGTAATTGCGAGGGAGAATGAACCCCGGGGGGACCGAGGGGTGGTCAACAAGTGTGACTCCACATCGTTGTGTCGAATTGCTTCAAAATGAAGAATGGGGCGTTTGAGACAACACGTGACATGGAAGGTGCGGAGAAAGATGCTGACCAATCTGAAGAAATCATATTGGTCACCAGAAGCTTGAGTCTGGTAATGAGTATCCTAGTCACAGATTCTTTCAAATGTGAAGTTCTAGATGGTGGGTGTACATCCACAATGTGTACAGTGGACTGGTTAAAGTGTGACATAGATTCCTTAAATAAGATCAAAAATGAAGTCAAAGAAAGTAACAGTTCTGCTAGTTCTGGGTTCAGTAATGGTAACACATTAAAATCACTAAAAGAAAAGTAATTATGTGTAGTATAGCAGGGGTAAATCACAGTACTGATGATGTAGCAAGTGAAATACCTTTACCGTGAAGTAAGCCTTCAATGCAAGAGGCCCAAATAAAGATTGACATGGAGCATGGCAAAGCAATTGTTTTTGGAAGATCTGTGAATCTTCCAAATGGACAATTCACACAGTCAGAACGTTGGCCTAACGTTTCCAAAACAGAATGTTAAATGAGGCATTAATGGCAGCTGGGGATTGGGATTTGAGTGAGGAGTAAGTCATTACCAATCTGCATCGACAATTTGCACATCCCTCTGGCCGTAGGTTGAAGATTCTGTTAAAGATAATGGTTCAAAAATATACTAGATTTGTCGAGGATATTAATGAAAAATGTCAGATTTATGAAAAAAGTACAAGAGAACATCACCATGACCAGTAGTAAGTCTTCCATTGGCAGGGGACTTTAAGCCATTATGATGGAACTCAAGTATGGGATAAAGAAAAATACTTTTGTTCCACATTTTGTAGATGCAGCAACTATGTCAAAAATATTCGATAAAGATCAGGGCTGGGAGTGCCAGCTAAATTCTTCACGGACAATGGAAGAGAATTTGCCATTGAATTAAGGTGTACGTGTGAAAGTCTGAATATTGTGGCAATGCACGTGCAGCATTAAGAGTGGGATGTGAGAGAGAAATCACGTCGTGATTGAGGAAAAAATTTAGCTGGCCAACTGAATTGTAAATTGACAATTGCCATGTTGTGGAGAGTACATGTGAAAAAAACATAACTTTGCATAGTTAGGGGCTGCAGCCTCTAACAGTTTGTGACAGGAATCCAAGAATACTTTCAATTATGTGAGACCATCCTCGGCTTTAGAGGGGACTATCATTTGTTATATTTTTGCGGCACATTTGAATGCCATGCATGCGTTTATTAAGGCGAAGATTTCAGAAAAAATCTGGAGAGCTCTAAGATATGAAATAATTCAGCCGGAAATGAATTATGAATCCAGGGATGTGGTGTGTTAGAGAAGGGCAGAAAAAATGGAATGGCCCTAGTTATTGGCACTGATGGCAAAATAGTAATCTTGTGATATTCTGCATTGATTACACACTGACAGAACCAGAACAGATGAAGATGCACCATGCACAGATCCTGGACATGTACAAACAACAGATTGTAACAGATAACAACCTAATTGAAAGTTGACCATAGATAATGAGCTAACAGAAAGTGAAGATCGGAATAAGACCATGTACTTCAAAGATGAACTACCAAAAGTAGAACCTAGGGTGTCAGAAGGAGCCACCGTGTTAGGAAGGGCAGGAAAGGCCACAGGGAAATACAAAAACTGACTGGATGGTGAAGACACGGGGCAGAATATCAGATCTATGGATTGGCAGAAGAAAGTAAAAATGTGGCAAGCCAGGAAATGCAGTGTCAGTTCAGACAGTGAGCCTGATGGTGGTCACAGCCCAAGGAAAAGATCAGGAGCTTGTGAAAGGAAGGCTAGTTGCAGGAGGGGCAGGTCAAGTCGCTGTTGTCCAGAAAGGGTAATGAAGTCTTCGAGAGCAAAAGCCAAAGAGCAGAACTAGGAACGCCAGAAGAAATAGGAGCCTCCACAATAGAGAAGCTGTAGTGGCTGCTAACAAGTTAAATGGTAAATTGGTAAAGGAGGCAAAGCAAAAAGAACTTGACAGTTGGAGAGAGTTTGGTGTTAACATAGAGGTACTGATCAAATTAGGTATGTGTGGGGAAAGTACTTCCTGATGCTACGTATAAAGCTGAAACCAGTCTTACAGCTTGGGGAGTTGGGGACTGGAAGACCAGGCAGTTGAAATAAATTTCCCAACAGCAGGGGAAGTAAGTTCCTAGCTCTTTTAGCAACATATTCATGGGAATGTAAATCCGTTGACATTAGAGCAGCATTTTTTTTGCAAGGTGAACAAGTTCAAAGAGAAGTATTCTTAAAGCCTCCAACAGAAGCTGGAGATATTTAGCCACCATAATTTCTCCTCTAAATTTGTTCATGGGCTAAACAACGAATCCAGGGTATGGAATTTTTCATTTGGCTCCATTAAACTAAAAAGTGGTTATCTTTAGCTGAAAGGTCCAGCAATGTTTCACTGGCACTATGAAGGAAAACTAACAGGCATTTTCTTAATGCACTTACACTATCTCCTGTGGGGAGGACCAAGTCTGTGACTTTTAAGATAAAGTAAGTAAAAATTGGAAGTTGGGCTTCTGGAGTTTTAAGTATCATAGGGTTGGACATTAGGCAGGCTAAGCTGGGGATAACTTTGATTCCATAGAATCCGTACAGTGCTAAAGGAGGCCATTCAGCCCATCGATTCTTACCAACTGTCCGAAAGGACATTTTACACAGGCCCATCCTCCTGCCCTATCTCTGTAACCCCACAAATTTAGCACAGCCAATCTGCCTATCCTGCACATTTTTGGGAACCCGGCTTCCTGGCTCTGAGGCAGCATTGCTAACCATTGTGCCACCCTCAGCAAGACTCAACAGTCTTACCCAGAGAAAGTTAATAGGATCCTGGTCATACCAGATCCTCTCTCAAAGAAGACCCTAAAGTACAACCAAGGAAGAAGCACATCAATTAAGCTTAATTGTAAATTAACCTTAGTATGCACAAAAACTAGGCTGGACACATGCTATGATTTATGAAATATGCTACTGTTGGGGAAGTGTGGACAGCAAATAAGACATTGAAGAAATTAAGTTTAAAAGAATGTTCACCCAGATTTCTAAACCTAGATTATTAGTTGGAAGAAAATATAACCGTTGTCCATTAGCCAGGGAAGCAAAAAAAAATAAAGGGAGAAGTTTAAAAACACCTTTGCAGGGAAACATTCTGGTAGAAGTGATAGATATGGTTATGTACTTATCCAGCACTTTAAAGGAATTCCAATATATGGGGCAACCAGGGAAAGATGTTCCTATCAATAACCATTCACAGTGGGAGGAAGTGTCATGGAGAAAGAGGTTGAGAATTGATCTTATGAGTATCAGAGAGTTATTACAAAGAAAGGAGATTTCTAAAATAAAATTAGTCAGCGCAAGTTATTAGTTATTGTTTGGTGAAAGCAATAGTTGGATCTGCTTGGCGAGGGGTGCCTTGAGTTTTAATGAATTATAAGAACATGAAAATCTTATTATCATCCTTTTTCACAGTAACTTCATTGCAGTGTTAATGTAAGCCTTACTTGTGATTAATAAATAAACTTAAACTTTAACTTTTTATGTTTTCAAATGGTGGGGCGGAGAGGGAGCATGGAGCTTTTCAAAGATTGCTTGTGCGACCAGATGTACTGTCATTCTCTGTTTTTTCCTTAATGAAGTTTTTGTTTGCAGATCAATTCAGTTTACAGAAAAGCATGAAATCCGGTAGGTTGTGTTGATGGATGTTAAATACTTAGTAGTTTAAGCTGGTAATAAGGTGAACAGGTACTGGGTATTAATTAGTTAATTATACTCAGCTCTGTCTATAAAAACGCACTCCAGAAATGATATTTTGGTTCAGTTAGTTAAGTTTTGTTTTAGTTAGTGTCCCACCAGGAGTTGTCACTCCCCTTTCATTTGTGCCTAATTTATTGATCCATTTGCTTAATTAAAAGAATATATAGAGACAACCAGAGTGTGTGTTAAATTGGAGAATAAGCTCTTTCAAGCAAAGATGATTCTCTACCACAACGTTTCTAGTCTGTGTCTTCACAACCAGGCTTAGGAAATTTCTGTAACATTGGCCCCCTAATTTTCTTTTTGAAGTTGTCTGTAAAAGATTGAAGATTCACTGCCAGCCACCACAACATCCACCACCTCCAGTGGGGCTGGGGAGGTTTCAGAGCTGCCAGCCCTCTGACTAAACTGACAGCACGAAGTCTGACAACACCTTCTTACTGTGTTTACCCCAGTCCAACGCCGGCATCTCCACATCATAAACTGGCAGCATCAGGAACCTGTCCTTCATTGGCTGCCTCTGACACGCCGCTGTTCAATGAGATGGGTCCCTCTATGGGTACCACTGCTGGCAAATACAGATTCAGGATGCCATTGTGTCCTGCTGCTGGCGTTCTGAAGATGTAGCCCATTAATACAAACTAATCATAGAAGCAGAGAGAGAAACAATCTATTTTTGAGCCTCTGACCAACTGCATTAGTCATAGAGTTGGATTTAAAATAATTTTGGGGTGATTGACTTTCATCCCATGAAATGGTTCCCTAGCTAAAGGAAAACGTGTGACTTCTTTTTATTGGTAAGGCCTGGAATTCTCTGACCTTGTTCGCTGCTGGGTTTCTCCAGTCTCGCTGCAGCGAGTGGCATTTTGGCCGGGCGCCAAATTCTCCATTCTCGCTGGCAGCCGTGCGGGGCGAACGGGATTGAAGAATCCCAGCTAACAGGTCTAAAAGAAACAATGACTTTAAGATTCTGGTTTTTCTTTGCTCAGCCAATCTGCCAGGCAGCGTATGAAAATGATTTCCAGGAGATGAGGAAGTTGCTGCAGGAAAACAAGAATGTGAATACGCAGGACAGGAAGTATGGAGACACCCCCCTCATCGCTGCATGTAGAGCAGGCAGAGTTGAAATAGTGCGGTATCTTCTGAGAAAAATGGCCGACGTCAATATCAAAAACAAGGTGAACGCTTTTCCCCTGGCTTTCCAAAACTGCCAAGAGCTTTTAACCTATTCTCTTTTGCTGGGTTCCATTTTGAGCCATTCTAACCCCAATTATGAGTCCCATTAGGATACATAACTTTGATTATGTGACAAGATTTGACTTCCACTGTAATAAACAAACTAAAAGTAGTATGGTTTAAACATTGTTCAGTTGGCAACTTGTGCTTCAAAATACAGTAAAGAACCTCCCCACCTTTAACTTCTAAATAACTGATGATCCCCATTCATGTTATCCTGTACTTACCTTGTCCCTTAAGTGGAAACTTCATTCTCCCAGGAAGCAATTCTCAGTTCCCGGTGGCTTGTTTCTGTTTTCCTCTTTCCAGCTAGAAAACCTCTATCCCTGAACAGGAGGCTTACCCTGTAGATCCCTCCCTCTAGCTAAATCTAGGTGAACCATCCAGTTCCTTTTTAAATTCTCATGATTGTAGCCTCTTCAATCTGAACATGAGCTCCCACCTACCTGGACAGTAGAGACCAGCCTGTGTTTTGGAGTCTAACACAGACAATAGAAGGAAGAGTGGGCCATTCAGCCCTTGGAGCCTGCTCATTCATTTTGATCATTAAATCAATATCTTGATTCTTTCCCCCCGCCCGCAGATTTCCCTTTAGCCCCAAGAGATATATCTTTCTTCTTGAAATCACAATGGTTCATAAAACCTTAGTCTCCAAGCCTCACAGGCTGCTCTTAGGAATATAAGTCTATTCACCGTCAGCATACATGTCCTTGCCATGATTTATAGGTGTGAATATCTTTCACCTTCTGCCAAATAAGCAAACTTGTCCCCATCAAACATTTAACAAGTCACCCAAGCTTACAATCTTACAAATTTTTACTGCTCTCCTTTATCTCCAATTCTGTGTCCCCTGTTTCCAGCAGTCTTTAATCCATCTTCCTTTGCATGAGTGTTATAGAGTCATAGAGGTTTACAGCATGGAAACAGGCTCTTAGGCCCAACTCATCCATGCCACCCTTTTTTTTAATCCCCTAAACTAATCCCAATTTCCCGCATTTGGCCCATATCCCTCTATACCCATGTAACTGTCTAAATGTTTGTTGGATATTAGCATGATACCATCTGGGAGACAAAATAATTCAGCCTGGTTCCACTTGAATTTAAGTTAAATATTGACACTGCTCATGTATCAACATTTATTTTTGCGAGCTAATGTTTCACAATTGGCAGTGTTACCCTGGATTTAGTAATCCCTTGTCAATGCTGGCTATGATGCGGAGATGTTGGATTGGGGTGGGCATAATACGAAGTCTTACAACACCAGGTTAAAGCCCAATAGGTTTGTTTGGAAGATCAAATGTAGTACTGACATGCTGTGTTTGGTTGAAGTCATTAGGTTTCATTTTAGCTTCATTTGAACCAATTTTTAAAAGTGGCATCTCAGCCTTTTGGTTAAGATGCAAATGAGATCAAGCCTTGGAGGAGGAGATATGCCTACTCCAATCAGCTTGGATCATGTAGATCAAGCCCAAGACAGGAGGTGCGAGCCCTGTCTTGTCAGCTTGGATCAGGAATGTCTCAACTTGTTGAGACTCTGAATTGGACTTGATTGGATTGAATTGGAATAAAAACAAAAAAAAAATCACGAGCTTTCGGAACAGTGCTCCTTCATCAGCTGAATGCTGGCTGTTGTAAACAGCCTGGTGTTTAAGTAGGTGATAAAATATTAAACTAGAGATAAGGACTCTCGCATTCCAGAAAAATCAATACTTTTGTAACTAAAGCATTTTATTTGTATTTTGTTTGATTTTAAAGAAGGAACGAACATGTTTGCATTATGCTGTCAGGAGAAGATTCTCCTTTCTGGACTACCTGCTGATCATTATTTTGATGCCTGTCTTGCTTCTGGGCTACATTATAATGGTAGGTACAAGGATTTCAATTTGCAGTATATTGTCACTATTTATATTTTAAAAGTAGTACTAGTTTAACTCTGTTTAAAGGCTATGCAAGATCTGGTGTAACTTCCACTGGAATTGCAATGAAGAGACATTTGCTGTGTCCCTCTGTGCTGCTGCCTGATATCTTTCTTCATGCAGGATGGTTTTTTATTTGCTGAATACCATGAATGTCGGTGTGTAAGTTGAGCTTCGGAGCCTGAAAAATCCCTCTCAAAAATAGGAGTCAACTTCTAAGAACACAGTGGCCGGAATTTTCCAACCGTTCATGCCAGTGGGATTTTCCTCGCTGCAGTGAACGGAGATTTGGCTTGTTGCCAAATTCTCTGTCTTCGCTGCAGTGGGAGCGGGGTGTGAACAGGTGGTAAAATCGTGCCCAAGAAATAGGCCACGAGGCCCTTCAAGCCTGCCCTACTATTCAGTACAATCATGGCTGATCTATGCCGGCCTCAGCTCCTTGTGTGCCGTTTCCCCATAGCCCTCTACTCCTAAGCCAAGTATAAAAGTGGATTTGGGTGGTCGCCATCTTCATCACTCGCCACGTGGCATCTTGCCCTGAGTGGGCACGTCTTAAACTGGCTACCAGATATTATTGGATACCAGAGCAGACTGCCTGATAATAAGTCTCCCTTTGTTTGATATTGTGGATACCATGCCTTGAGCTTAACAGTTGCAATTGTTCTCAAATGCTGTGCAGAGATAGAAGCCCTCATGCCTTTCATGTACCATCTACTTTTCCTTGCCCCAGTTGACAAGGATATTTCCAGTATAGATGCAGCTGAAGAGAGAGGGAGGGGAACTGCCTGAGGTTTCTCTCAGCAGTATGGGTATAATCACAAGTTAATCCATTGCAAACGCCATTAAAAGTTCTTGCATTTTGCGTGGAAATTTGGCTGTTCTCTCTTTCAGGCAGGCAGTACTCCTGCCTGATCTTTCTTCTCTTTTTGCTGTATGTCTACCCAAAATACAGCTTCAGAGAAGAGTGCACCAAATCTTTTTAAAGCTACATTGTAGGGTGAGGTCCCCTTGGGCAAAAGGGAGAACAGATTGAGTGGTTTACATTCGTTATCAAATCATGGAAGCATGAAGTAAATCTTTCGATCAGAACAGGTGACGCTTGTCTCTCCTATTTAAATGCCCACGGTTGACTCAATATTTGTCCTGGGGATTAGTAATTAAGAACTATTTATTTGAACAAGAACCCTATGTGCATATTTTTATTGAGTTTCAATGGTGAAATGTATCTAAATGTAACAGCAAAATCTTTTTTCAAATCGTGAAACTCAGCTGAGTGATTGAAGGGGCTCGGTAGATTAAATTGAATTATTTTCATCAGTAATTCCAATTTAGACAGTCTTTCCTGCAGAGTGGAACCTAATTTGTTTATTGTGAAAAGTAATTATTTTAAAACCTGGGGCGTGAACAGAAAATAGGAGCAAAAGTAGGCCATTCAGCCCCGCAAGCCTGCTTTGCCATTCACGCTGATTATCCAACTCAGTAACCTGTTCCACCTCTCTCGCCCATGAACTTTGATCCCTTTAGCCTCAGGAGTTGTATCTAACCCTTTCTTGAAAACATACGATCTTTTGGCCTCAACTGCTTTATGTGGTGGAGAGTTCCACACGATTAACACTTCCTGGGCAAATAAATTTCTCCTTATCTCAGTCTGAAATGGTTTACCCCATATCCTCTGACTGATCTTCTATGCTCATTCAAAGACTTCAGGCAGAAAGTAATACAAACAAATAATTCCTTTAATTTTTACCTATGTATTAGAAATGTGTTTGAATGTGTTCCCTTTAGGATTTGTCATTGCTTGTCTCTCTAGGTAATTTGTTTTGTGCTGTTTCTATTAATTAAAGATAGTCAGCTAAGGTGCTGTTGAACCTCACCATAGATCTACGAGAACAGTAATGTTGCACCATTCTTTTTGAAACATGAGGCTGGCACTGCTTTCAAGCTTGTAACATTAGAGTTGGCTTTGTTCAGAATGGTCCAGCTCCACTCCTTTGCCTCAAAATATGAAAGAGAATTTTCTGTCCTCCTTGGTGGGGATGAGAAGGGCTGGCACACCTGAAGTGTTTTCTGGAATGACAGGCATGCACTGTACATAATTTTCAAACTATTTATAGTATGTGCCTGAAGTTGGAAAATTAGGCTGAAATTAGGTGACAACAGTGATGGAATTGTTGGATGCCATCATTCAGCTGACATGCCAAACCAAAGTTTGTTCTGGTGGCTGGCGTAAATATACAAGATCTTGTATATCTATTCACAGAAGAGCAGTCGTCTTGGTGCCCTGATCAGCATTCCTCCTTAAACCAAACCTGTCTGAGCACCCAGCTCATTGGCTGGTCATGCTAAATTGCTGCCAAGTTTACTTGCATAACCATGAACGGCTCGGCGTGAAATGTGATAAGGCGCTGTATAAATATTAATTCTTCCATTTTGATGGTAAAGCAAGATATGAAGGTATTTTTCACTACTCCTTTTTATAAATTGTGTAAATTTGTTGCATAGGAATCAAAGAAAAGTCGGAATGAAATGTTGATCAAGATGTTGCTGAATGCTGAAGTGGATGTCAATGCAACAGACAATGTAAGGATCAGTGAAAACAGTTATAAATATTTTATTCGTGCATGAAAAACCATTGGGTTCTGATGAGTTTTGTAACAGCACAGACCATTCAGCCCTTCATACCTGTGCTAACTCGAGCTATGTAATCAGTTCCGTTCCCCTAGTCTTTCCCCATCGCCCAGCAATGATTTGCCTCTTCAAGTATATGTTCGGCTATTTTTGAGAAAATAATAAAACGTTGATTTTTTTTTGTATGTGCTTTCTACTAAATGCATGCCTTGTGCTGTCTCAGCACAATGTGCTGCCTTGCTTCAGTGACTGGAAGATTGATCCAAGGTTTAATAGCTTAGTTTGAGGCTTTGCTTTATTTTTTGTGATGGTATTACTTCTGAGAGGTCCACTACTTTCCTGGCAAGATTATCCCCTCTCCCTAGCCAAGATAGGACAACTGCTATATCTTCTCTATCCTCTCCAATACCAATATCAGCCAACTCCACCTCTTGTCATATTACCTGTCTTTCCTCCTGCTTTAGCCCATCTCCTCTGAAATTGTCATTCATGTTTGGGTTACCTCCAGACTTAATTATTCCCAAGACTCCCCTAGCATCCTCTGTCTTGCAGTCTAAACCTTGAGCTCATCCAAAACCCTGCTGTCTCAATCCAAACACAATTTAAGACCTGCTCACCCATCGCTTGTGTTTGCTGACTCACGTTAGCTCCTGCTCTGATACCAGAAATATCTGCCAAAAAAGCAGCTTAAACTGGGCAGGCAGTGGTGCCCTCAAATAGAGGTGTGTTTTTGCTTTACTTGAAGGCTTTCAATCCAAGAAAATGTTGCGGTATGAAATACAATATGCTATCTTGTTTGTCAGACTACACCTAAAAACCATTGCTGTTGAACTTTTTTTTAAAGCTTCCTGCCTCTGTTACCAGTTATACTTTTTTGTGAATAAATTTTCAAGTCATTTCTTGTCCATTTCCCAATGGCACACTGCTTAATCAGTGGTGTGATTTTTTTTCAGCAAAACTTAGCAGTTTTGCCTTTGTGCTGAAGATTGGCACCTTGGGAATGCTCTATCTGAATTGGCCTGTGAGTTTTGTGGGTTTGTTTGTATACAACATGTCTTAACATTTAATCTTGTTACAGAAAGGGAACTCAGCACTTCACTATGCTTGCCAAATGAAAAATAAAAGGATTGTTTCTATTCTCACTAAAGCAAATGCAGATATATCCATTGTTAACAAGGTAAACAACTCCCGTGGCTTATTTAAGGTGCAATACTTCCGACCAAATAGCAAATTTTATGAATTTGTTTTAGACACATTCTCACAATAGAGTTCATGAATTGTATGCAGAGTTTGTAGTGGGTGAATGGGTGTAGAAGTGGTATAGCGTGGTATGCTGAGGTGAGGGCTGTTTCTTATTTTATTGTAAATGGGACTAAGTCCCTGAGTATCAAGGCGGGCTTTTTAAACAGTCTATACTCACTGCAACCAACGTGAGTCTCCAAACTCTTTCCCTGGGGTGGTGGCCCAATCAGTGTTAGCACCCAACACCAGAACACCAAATTCCATCTTTAGAGGCACTTTCCCCTGAGGCAGGTGTGTTAAGCTGACAAATTTCCCATTTCCTGCTTGATTAGAGATCAAAATCCAGTCTTGTGTTGAACTATTGCTACTTGATAAATGATCACCTTACTGTTAAGCGGTTAACTAATCTAATTGTATCTAATATAAGCCTGCTCACTTTTTGATCTGATCTAGTTTGCTTATTCCAGTCTATATGAAAATTAAAAATCTCCCAATAAAATCATTTGCCTTTGCTACATTCTTCTATAATCTTGTACTAATATATTCTGTCACTTCAGGTCTACTAGCAGAAGGCTGAGTCACAACTCCCACCACAGTCTTGAATTCTTTTCTATTGATTCTATCCATAAATTCTGCATTATCTGCTCAGTTCTCATTGTAAGCGATGATGGGGATAACCTTGAATAGGAAATTAAAGATGCATGTGATAGGGGTACATCTGTAAATATGGGTGACTTTTATCTGCATCTAGATCACGCTAATCAAATTAGTAACAATACCATAGAGGAGAAATTCCTGGAGTGTGTCAGGATGCTTTTCTAGACCATTACTTTGAGGAACCAACTAGAAAACAGGCCATTCTTGACCAGTTATTCTGTAATGAGAAAGGAATACAGGAGTCTCTGACTGGCACAAAAGTAAAACTGGAAAGATGGCCAAACAATGGCTTATGAAGGAGATCAAAGATAGGATTGGGAGAGTCATACAAATTAGCCAGAAAACAGCAAGCCTGAGGATTGGGAGCAGTTTAGAATTCTGCAAAAGAGGACAAAGGGAATAATTTAGAGGGGGAAAATAGAGTATGTAAATTTGCAAGAAACATTAAAAACTGACTGTAGAAACATCTATAGGTATGTGAAGGGAACAAGATTGGTGAAGACAAATGTAGTTCCCTTGTCAGAAACAAGAGAATTGATAATGGGGAACAAAGAAATGGCTGACCAACCAGATATATGCTTTGGTTCTGTCTTCACAGGGAAATGGTGTTGAGGAAATAGATGGGTTTGAAGGCCAATAAATCCCAGGGCCTGATAATCTGCATCTGAGTAATTAAGGAAGTGGCCCTTGAAATAGTGGATGCATTAGTAGTCATCTTCAAGATTCTATAGACTTTAGAACCGTTCCTACAAATTGGAGAGTAGCTAATGTAACCCTCTCCACTATTTAAAAGGGAGGTAAAGAGAAAACAGGGATTATAGATCAGTCAGCCTGATGTTGGTAGTGGGGAAAACACTAGCATCCATCATCAAAAATTTAATAGCAGAGCGCTGAGAAAACAGTGGCAGGATGAGACCAGCTATTCACAATGTATACTAATGATTTGGGTGAGGGAATGAAATGTAATATCTCCAAATATGCAGATGACTCAAAGCTGGGTGGGAGGATGAGCTGGAGGATGCAGAAATGCTTTAGTGTGATTTGGACAAGTGAGTGGGAAGATGCAGGATAATGTGGATAAATGAGGTTATCCACTTTGGCAGCAAAAACAGGCAGATTATCTAAATGGCTAAAGATTGTGAGAGGGAAATGTGCAACAAGACCTGAGTGTAATTGTACTCTGTGTCTGCATAAAGAATGTTTGCTTGGGCCATACATCCTACCCTCCTAAGCTATTGTATTGAGATTTTTTTCTCACGTTTCTTATTTCTTTGTTTAATTATCTTGCGTCTTGTTTTTCCTTTTATCTCTAGTGCTTAAAAGCAAGATTTCTGGCCATTACTCTCTCATTTCCATTTTGCCTGTTGTAGAATTACTTATACTATCTTTCCGTACCCAAGCCCTTTCCTTCCAAGAACCTGCCACCGCGCCCCCCCTCCGCCCCCCAACAATAACACATGCTTATTTAAATTAACAGATTAACAGACTGACAGCAGCTCCTAAATTGACTGAAATTGGAAGGTTGAGACTAAAACCTATAGCCTCGAATGTATTGATGGTATATGCCACTTCACAGGGATAAAATGGGTGCCCAAGTATCAAAGGGTACATTGCACATGTGCACAAACTAATGGCTGAAGTGTGACACCACCCACAATGTTAGAGGCTGAAGTATGAGCATGAAGAATGCATAACAGAAATAGGCATTTATTTTGCATATGCAGAGTGGGCTTCCCTGGAATATAAGTGAGTGGAATCGGCTGCCGTCGGTGATGGTAGAGACGAACTCGCTGGGGTCTTTTAAAAGACTTCTGGATGAGTACGTGGGATTGGGAGTTATAGATAATTTGGTAGGGATATGATCCGCGCAACTTGTGGGCCGAAGGGCCTGTTTGTGCTGTAGTGTTCTATGTTCTATAACTGGTGCTAGGCCACTTGCTTTCACGATAACCAGACTCATGAGTAGCCAAATAGTACTGTTGGAGGTTACCATCTAAAATGTAAATTTGAAAAAAAATCCCTGATATTTTCTTGAATATGAAGCCAAGTAGCATAGCTTACGGCTTGGGCAACAATTTCAACCTATATCCTCTCCCTTGTTTTCACGTTAATTAGTGAGAATATGACACTGATACTCAGACTATTCACTCCAGAAATAGATGCAGAAATAGTCATTTCAACACAATGTTACTTTCATTTCCAGTCATAGTTCATGAAATATTAACAAAATTCAAATGGCAAAAGCCACCCATTATAACATATGCAAATCATCACATTTTCCTGTCTATTTATTAACTTATAAAAAATGTGCCAAAGGTCAGTGGATCCTTTGAAATAAGCTAATTGAATAAGCTTTTCTGACTTGATAGAAAGTTTTACATTTACATTGTCTGAATTTTGTTTAGAATGGAGAAACACCCCTGGATATAGCAACTCGATTAAAATTCCCACAGATTGTCACTATGCTGCGGAAGGAATTGTAGAAAATTCTGAGATCAATGTGTATGTATGTAGAAAATAAATAAATGCTTTTCTCTACTTTTTTTGAGAAAATGAATTGATGTCTGGCTTTGTAGCAAGATGGTGTAACTGTGATAGCTTCTCACCCAGCTCAAAAGGTTGTGGATTCAAGTCCCTGGAGAGAGACTTGAGCATGT
Organism: Carcharhinus amblyrhynchos; assembly: GCF_965287045.1. NCBI lineage: Eukaryota > Metazoa > Chordata > Chondrichthyes > Carcharhiniformes > Carcharhinidae > Carcharhinus > Carcharhinus amblyrhynchos. The sequence continues at coordinate 12,803,686 of NC_137340.1, read as the reverse complement.
TATCTAGGTTGGCACTCTGCAGTATTGAGTGATTGCTGCCCTTTTGGCTGCCTTTCAGTGAAACGTTACACCCACCTGAGGGGACAGATGAGGTCGCAATGTGACAATTCTTGTGGCACTGGGCAAGTTTACTGGCTAATCTTTAGCCTTCAATCACTTTGAAATAAATGACCAGATTTTTAGAAAAAATGAGTTTGCACTCATGAATGGACTTATGGTATCCCTACAGTGCAGAAGGAGGCCATCAAGCCTGCACCAACAACACACCCACTCAATAACCCCAATTATTTACCCTGCTAATCCCCCGACACTAATGTCCTATGGCCAATCGATCTTATCGGCACATCTTTGGAGTGCGAGAGGAAACCCACACAGATACGAGGAGCATATGTAAACTGCACCCAGTCACGCAAGGCCAGAATTGAGCTTGGGTCTCTAGCACTGAGGCAACAGTGCTAACCACTGTGCCACCCTTCATTGGTTTGAAAATGTTTTCAGGTGAGCTGGGAGTTTCTTTTAAGTAATGCTCTGAAGCGTCTTGTAATTCCTCCTTGGACTTTTTTGGTGCTAAATAACTTGTACTTTGAATCCAGGGACTGAAGTTGTTCCAAGTTTAGCAAGCCCCTCAGGGCCTCCCCAGATACCATTTAAATATTCCTTTTGATATGACAATGAAATGAAGTTAAAATCACTTAATTTTGTGTTATTGCAATCATTCTTTGAAAGGCAGTGTTCTGTAACCAAGATTCTGTGTTCTGAAAACATAGTTGCAGAGTTGAAAATTTCTAAACTTGCTTACAAATTGCACATTAATGCTCCATTACCTTCTCAACCATCCAAGTTAGATGCAGTCTCACTAATTGTAGGATATGTTTTATCTAAATGTTCTGAGTTTTTGTGGTGAAACCTACCTATAACACAAGCTATCTTTAATAAAGTGGTTCTAATGAGTGCCTTTGTATAGTCCTTTTTCTAGCTTTAAGCAGAGGAGCAAGGTCCTCAAGAACCTTATGAAAGCTACTTGAAGGAGGAATGGAGGTGTGTTATTCTGGAGCCTCCAATTTAAACTTCAATTCTAAAAATTCAGATGCCACTTATCCGGATTTGCTACAATAAATTAGACACCCGCTAGTCTTAAAAATGAGTAAAATCAAGCTTTAAAATATTGAAACAAGCTCTTTATTGAAATAGTTACATTTGTCAAAAGTGAGGCAATTGTGACAAGGTCTTAAAAGCTATCTGAAAACAGTAATGTACAGACAGGTTTAATTAATAATATTGTTCAAATCAGCAGCAGTGTGTTTAACATAGACTTGGATTTTCAAAAAAAAAACTCTTTTCACCCTTAAACACTCATCCTTAAACCAGCTTAATCAGACCACAAGATACAGGAGCAGAGAATTAGGTCAACCACCCATCAAGTCTACTCTGTCATTCAATCATGGCTAAGTTTTGCAACCCCATTCTCCTGCCTTTTTCCTGTAACCAATCAAGAACCTATCCATCTGTCTTAAATACACAATGACCTGGACTCCACAGCCTTCTATGGTAATGAATTCCACAGATTCACCATCCTCTGGCTAAAGAAATTCCTCCTCGTCTCCATTCAAATACGGTTGTTTCTTTACACTGAGGCTGTGCCCTTGAATACTTGTCTCTACTACTAATGGAAACACGTTCCCCACATCCATCCTATCCAGGCCTTTTAGTATTCTAAAGGTTTCAATGCAATTCCCCCACGTCCTCCTAACCTCCACTGAGTACTAACTCAGAGTCCTCTAACACTAACTCATTACCACAATAATGATGCCTTAATCATTACTGCTGTGTGAAATTTAACTAGTCTGTGTTGGGTATTCACAATCTGGTTCTGTACATTCTTATATTCCACTTCACTTAAGTGCAACGAGTACCCCGCACGTCATGCTGGTAACTGCACAAGATACTGCAAATCCATAAGCATTAAAAAAATACCATGGTGCATTTTTGTAAACTCAGTGCGATTGACAGGTTTTTTTCCTTCCAGCAAGGTAAGCCAACCATCAGCAGGTCAGTGCATAAGCAACTTGAGCTGAAATTTGGATTAGTTTTGTAGAGTTACGAGCACCTAAACTGACCAGATCCACCTTTTCTGTAACATCAAGCTAATGCTCATGATCCAAGTTGTCATAAAGATGATCTGGTTGTTCCAGTTGTCCACAGGCCATGCAAGTGCAAAGTACTGTGGATGCTGGAAAAACTCAGCAGGTCTAGAAGCATTTGTAGAGAGAGAAAGAAAGAAAGAAAGAGTTGATGTTGAGTCCCAAGGGTCAATATGGACTTGAAACATTAACCCCATTTCTCACTCCACAGATGCTACCAGACCTGCTGAGGTTTTCCAGCATTTTCTATTTTTACTCGAGCAATACTACCTGCTCTATTTCACTCATGTAAACAATTGATCCTGAAGACTATGAATCCAAGTGGCGACATTAAAAAAAAAAGTACTTTCAAAACTAGACTGGACCTCAATGGAATTACATTTTCATTTCCTGGGTGCTGGTTTACATGACTTAATAATTCCCACAATCAAAGCCCATACACATGGTACAATTCACAAAGAACATCAAGTAGTTGGGTGTCAGCAAGAATTGACAATCATATTACAACGTAAATAAAAAATATGGGAACTTTTTTCAAGTTAAATGAAGAGGTGTAGATTTAACAATGTGAAATTTCAAATAAATTTACAACTTTGTTTTGGTTTATGAATGTAATGTTAAAATTCTTTTCAAACTAAAACTAGTAGCATCACAATCAAAATAACACCATGCTCTTACAGTTACATACGGTCAAGGAGTTCATGCAAAGTTTGATCTACAAATAGAAAATGTCCCTATTATGGCATCTTCAAGGAAGTCACACATCCTGGCTTGGGAATGTATCACCACATCTCCATTGTTGCTAGCACTCACTGCTTAACACCACTAAAGGAAACACAATGGTGCAATAAGGCACTCCAGGGAATAGCAATAAAACTGGAAGGGGTAACACATATATGGCTTTATCCAACTGCACAAGAGGATAGTTAACCTACTTTCATTCACCACAGTCCTGGCAATCTTAGGTCATCAAGTCAAACGTAATGTTCTAAAAAAAATAAATTCCCTGGTCTCAATAAGGGGCAGGAAGAAATAGACATCAGTTCCTAAACCTCTATTAATGTTACTTTGACCAGGGCCACTCCCAAACTTTTCTTCCTGTCTCTAAAGAATAACCAGGCCCCAGCTCAGAATTTGGCCATAGAATTGTGATTGTGATTCAAGGTAAATCAGGAAATGGGATTAGAACACTCACTTCTTGCTTAAAGGCAGAACTCAGGCACAAGCTGGGCAACAAAATACTAAAGCTTTAATAATTTTAAATCCGGTATATTATCTCTTTTTAGAAACATTTAAGAACATCCAAGATCGATATAATACAGCCATAAAGGGAATAGCTCAAAAGAAAAGCAACTCTTAAATGAAACATCCATTAACTCCAGTTTTAAAATAGTTCATTGCAGACTGTCCTTGACTCACTGATACTTTCTCATGAGACCAATGATGTCGTAATACATGCGCTTTGGAGCATCCAAACCCCAGATGAAATCCAGATGCTCCCAATCAGGGATTCTGTTGTGGTAAATTACATTGGGTATTTGCTTCAATAACATATCCACATCACGGGGATCAGCTAACCAATCGTTTCCTCCAGACCACAGAGCAGTGGGGACAAACATCGATTTTACACTGTATAGAGGTGGCAAGGTCTGGAGCATAAGAAAAGAAAATTAGAGCTTTGGAATTTAGCCTAGATGCTTAAAACAATAAAATATGTTTGTTTCTGCATTGCTGAAGGACACCACAAAGGATTTATCTCTGGAATATTCCTGTATACCACCAATTCCAGGGAAACTTGTTGCTGTGAAATAAGAAACAAGTTACTCATCCAATTCTTGTGCACAAAACAAAGTAAACCGAGAGCAAGTGGTGTCCAAATTAAGGAGAAAAGTTGATACTTCTGGAACCATATCTTATCAAACTCAATAAAATTTAGAAGCCGGTCCGATGACAATTATGGATGGGTGACAAATGCTGGCCTTGTCAACAATGTCCACATCCCATGCAGGACTAAAGAAAAAGAAATGTAAGCCTATGATTTACACTGAATTGGGAGATCCTTGTCATTCCTGTGATTCACTCCACTCTCCAATTCCCATTTTTGGGAATTTACATGGAAGTGACAGTTTAAAGCTGATGAGATTTTATTTAGAATTGAGGAACTCCACTTTCCTGAGGTAAATTAATATTCATTTCCCACTTGAGTTTCAGGAAGAAAATACAGGATGAGTGAATACACTTAGATGAATCTGCAATTTCAAAGATTGTGTTTTCTGAGCTGGACACAAATTGAAAAAGGAAACCAAAAAAAGGGGAACTAGGAAGGAAAGCCACCAGTAATCCAGGAAGCTGCCTGAAAATTGGAAGTAGCACTTCCTACTTGCAGAAAGTGCCATTGAAACTGACAGTTCCCATGTGTGTTTTAAAGGCAGTCTTTCAACTCCGAAAGTCAGAAAGGAAGAGGCAAATGATGGATCTTCAAAAGCCCCAATGTTGGAAATCCACCATTTGGTGGAAATGTCTCATCTGCACATGTAAGAGCCCTCCAAGCTCAGAAGCTGATGAGACTAGTGGTGTGCTGCAGGCAGGCTGAAGTAGAGAGCTGCTGGATTCAGCAGCTGAGAATAGGCTAAGATTTGGCTGGTGTAGATGTTTCTGTTACTTGATAATATGGTTGGATTTACTGATGTATAGTTGGACAAACTGCTACTTCCAATTTTCAGGCAGCTTCATGGTTTACTGGTGGCTTTCCTTTCTTGTTCCTTTTTTGTTTGGTTTCTGTTTTCAATTTGTGTCCAGCTCAAAAAATACAAGTTTTGAAGCCACAGATTCTTGTGAATATACAGAGTCACAGTATATTATTTTATTTTCTTCCTGAAACCTAAGTGGGAAATGATTATTAGTTTGCCACAGGGAAGTGGAGCTCCTCGATGCTAATGAAAATCTCATCAGGCTTAAGCTGTCACCAAGAGTTGAGGAGGTGCCGCAAGATGCGTGCCATCTTTGGTGAAGACTATGTTCATGGAACACAGGTTTAGCTGTGCGCTGTTGTAGGCTGGGAGTCAGGCTACAGCCTCAAAGAAGAGAAGCTGAACGTCTTTGTGAGGATTTTGAAAGGCCTTGTGACTTAGATTGATGACTGATACGCTAAACAGGTCTGACAGCATCCGCAGAGACAGCAAGCCAAAATTTTGAATCTAGATCACCCTTCGTCAGAGCTTTAATGAAGGGTCATCTAGACTCAAAACGTTGTCTCTACTCTCTCTCCACAAATGCTGTAAGATCTGCTGAGATTTTCCAGCATTTTTTTGTTTTTGTTTCAGATTCCAGCATCTGCAGTATTTTGCATTTACCTATATGCTGAGTATATTGCTAAGCCAAGAAGATCTGTCTTAGCTGTATCTGCTATTTAATTTGTAATTTATAGTTTATGATTGACTGCAATTTGCCTGTTAGTTCACATTTGACTGTGAGCTTTAGAATATCGAAGGTTATGAAATATTGAAGCTTTGTTTAACTTCTGTAAAGTAAAAACTCTTCTGTTCTAAACTTTGAAATCTTGTGGCTTCATTCTTTAGTTAATTAATGGGATTTTGGATTTTTTTTAAAACTGGTCTCTACCAACATCATAACAAACCAACTGAAGGGAAGGAAGTTCTGCAGGATAAACAAGATTGAAGAGAGGAACATAATTAAAAAATGAGATGTGGGGGAAAATTAGATTTTGTTCAAGGTGTGGTAACTGTGTCGTTCAAATAGGCAAGAATATTATGGTTCGGGAAAATATTCAGCTTTTCACAACAGGAAAGCTACTTTTAATGGCAAAATGATCACCCAAAGACGGAGTAGTTCTTACTTTTCAAAGTCGATAGGTAACTATACGAAGGCCCAGCACATTTAAGCGGGGACAACATTCCATTCAGTGATGAATTTAGTCCCACCTTCAATCACCACCCCCCCATTTCCCCACCCCGTCAATGATTCAGCACAACAAGATACACATTGCAAGTGGATAGTCTGAAATGTTCTTTCCCCACCAAGAATATTTTATCCAGTTCTCGGAAATTAGGAGAAATTGAAACAAGCCCAGTTACCAAAAGGGGATTCCTCACACATTTTTCTGCCTTGTTAACTGTCCTGTGTAATGACTGACATACATAACAGTGACAAGGTTTTAATAATCGCTCCCCTGCTGCTGCTTCGCAGTTCTTCCCGTTTTCCCACAGTTGGTAAAATTAAACTTCTATGTGAAGGAACTGCTTTGTTTATCAATTCTTTCAGCAGCTTTAATGTCTTTTAATTCACAATATGTAAAGCAAAATGAATGTGTATAAACAACCAGAAAGTTTGCAGGAAATATAGCTTGAACCATTTATAAATACATACTTTATTTCAAGTGGTTTATTGTAGAGTACCTGATTATAATGATCCATGTTTGCTGCATAAGACCCCCAGTCAAAAGCCTGTAAATGTCCCCGTTTCACAGCCTGAAGGACATAAAAAGTGCATAATCAAAAAACTGTTTCCAATGCAACCTGTTAATAGTACACAAACATAAACTGATATGTCCTTAAACTGCAGCATATACTACTGCTGCACGTTCCTGCAACTTTTACAGAAAATCTCTACTTTGAAAAGTGAGCACAGTTTTAATTAAAAAATAACATGTACTAAACAAAGACACCAATGAGACATGAGAGGCTGTACCTGACTCCAGTGAAGAATGTTTTGTACAGAGGTCCCAGCAGGACAGTGTGCTGAATAGACTGGTATTCTGCTCTGAAAAGGCATTTGAAATTTTGGAAAATTAATCCCTTAAATGTTTCGAATGATTAAGAAAATACACAAAATACATTATTTTCAATTATAACAAAAGAAATAACTTCTGTTCATATAGCACCTTTAGTGTAATGAAGCATTTCAAGGTTCATTATAAAACAAGCCACGCAAGGCAACATTTGAACAGATGGCCAAAAGCTCGATCAAAATGAAAGAGCATCTTAAAAGGGGAAAGTGAGGTGAAAGGGTAGAGAGACAGAGGGGTTTAGGGAGAGAATTCCAACACTTAGTTCAGGCAGCTAAAGGCACAGCCAACACTGCTGGAGTGATTAAAACTAGGGATGTCCAAAAGGTAGCTATGATGTGGAGAAGCAGCGTTGGACTGGGGTAAACACAGTAAGAAGTCTCACAACGCCAGGTTGAAGTTCAACAGATTTAAGTAAACCCAATGGACTTTAACCTGGCGTTGTGAAACTTCTTACAATGTCCAAAAGGCCAGAATTAAATACGTGCAGATATCTTGATGGGTTTTCTGGCTAGAGGGGATTACAGAGAGTGGGGTGAGGCCAGGGAAGATTTGAAAAAACTAATGTGAATTTTACAATCGAAGCACTGCATTACAACAGAGGGTAATGGGCAAACAAAACTTAAAGTGCATCAAGACATACCACAGTTTTGGATGACTTCAAGTTTCAGGTGACTTCAAGTTTCCAGTCCAAGAGGCGAAGGTCAGCAAGAGAAGTTGGGGGACAGGAGGTGCAGGGAGGGAAGGCAAGTGCTCAGAGGTCAGAATCAGCAAGAGAGGCGAAGCAACAAACAGCACAGCGAGGGAAGGTGAGAGCTATAGTTAATGGGATTAATTAGGAACATACAAATTAAGAACATAAGAAATAGGAGCAGGAGTAGGCCATCCAGCCCTTCGAGCCTGCCCCGCCATTCAATAAGATCATGGCTGATCTGTCGCTGCTCAGTTCCACTTTCCCACCCTCTCCCCATAACCCTTAATCCCCTCTCCTATCAAAAACCCATCAACCCGCGTCTTAAAAATATTTAGCGAGGCAGCCTCCACCACTTCAATGGGCAGAGAATTCCAGAGATTCACCACCCTTTGAGTGAAGAAGTTCCTCCTCAACTCTGTTCTAAACCGCCCCCCTTTTATCTTGAGGCTGTGCCCCCTAGTCCTACTGTCTTTTTTGAGCGGGAAGAGTCTTTCCACCTCTATCCTATCCATCCCATTCATCATCTTATACGTCTCAATGAGATCTCCCCTCATTCTTCTAAACTCTAACGAGTACAAGCCTAGTTTATTCAGCCTCTCCTCATAGCTCAACCCCCTCAACTCCAGCATCAGCCTAGTAAACCTCCTCTGCACTCCCTCCAAGGCCAAAATATCTTTGCGCAGGTGCGGCGCCCAAAAATGCACACAGTACTCCAGTTGCGGCCTCACCAATGCCCTATACAGCCGCAGCAAGACCTCCCTACTTTTATATTCAATCCCCCTCGCTATGAAGGCCAGCATCCCATTCGCCTTCCTGACCACCTGTTGCACCTGCAAGCTGGGTTTTTGCGACTCATGCACAAGGACCCCGAGGTCCCTCTGCACCGTCACCTGCTGCAGTTTTTCGCCCCATAAGTAATAGTCCTTCCTACCAAAGTGGACCACCTCACACTTGCCAACATTAAATTCCATTTGCCATTTCCTGGCCCATTCGCCCAGCCTATCTAGATCCTTCTGCAGACTCTCCACACCCTCCGCACAATTTGCCGTTCCCCCAATCTTGGTGTCATCAGCAAATTTCGACACTCTACACTCGGTTCCCTCCTCCAGATCATCTATATAAATGGTAAAAAGCTGAGGCCCCAGCACCGACCCCTGGGGCACTCCACTAGTCAGCATCCGCCAATCCGAATAGCACCCGTTGACCCCCACTCTCTGCCTCCTATTTGACAACCAATCCTCTATCCACGCTAACACCCTACCCCCAACTCCATGTCCCTCGACCTTCTGCAATAACCTCGTGAGGCACTTTGTCAAACGCCTTCTGAAAATCTAGAAAGACCACATCCACCGGCTCTCCTCTATCCACCGCCCTAGACACATTCTCATAGAACTCCAGTAAATTTGTCAGACACGACTTCCCTTTAATGAAACCGTGCTGCGTCTGCTCTATCAAGCAATTCCCTTCAAGATGCCTCGCAATTTCCTCCTTAATGACAGATTCTAACATTTTACCTACCACAGACGTTAAACTAACCGGCCTATAATTCCCCGCCTTTTGCCTGGCACCCTTCTTAAACAACGGCGTAACATTAACCGTTTTCCAATCATCCGGCACTTCCCCGGAATCCAGCGACGTTTGGAAAATAACCACCAAGGCATCCACTAAATTAGGACTAAGAGTAGGCCATTCGGCCCCTCAAATTTGCTCTGCCACTTGGTAAGATTATGACTGATCAATTGTGGCCTCAACTCTACTTTCGAATACCCCTATACTATTTGATTCCCTTGTCAATCAAAAATCGATCTAACTGAGCCTTAAAAATTTTCAATGACTCTGCCTCCACTGTTCTCTGGAGATGAGAATTCCACAGACCATCAACCCTCAGGAAAAAAAAACCCTTCATCATTGTTTTAAATGGGAGACACCCCTTGGTTTTAAACTATGTCATTGAGTTCTGGTCTCTCCCACGTTTGGAAACAGCTTCTAAGATTCCACCCCATCAAGTTCCGTCAGGATTTTAAAGATACCCACTCATTATTCTGAACTCTATCGGACAAAAACCCAACTTGCCCCACCCTTCCTCAAAAAATAACCTCTTCAATCTAGGAATCAGTCAAGTGAATCTTCTCAGAACTCCTTCTAATGCAATTATAAACTTTTGTTAAGTAAGGCAACCAAGACTGTACAGGTGGGGCCTCACCAACGCCCTGCAAAACTTTCCCACTTTTATATTCAATGCTACTTATAATAAATGACAGCATTCCATTAGCCTTCCTAATCACTTGCTGTAACTGCATGCTAACTTTTCATGATTCATGTACCAGGACACCCAATCCCTCTGTACAGCAGAGCTCTGCGACCTTTCGCCACTGGGCGGCACAGTAGCACAGTGATTAGCACTGCTGCCTCACAGCGCTAGGGAGCTGGGTTAGATCCCTGGCTTGGGTCACTGCCTGTGCAGAGTGTGTACATTCTCACCCTGCCTACGTGGGTTTCCCCCCACAGTCCGAAAGACATACTAGTCAGGGATTGGCCATGCTAAATTCTCCCTCAGAGTACCTGAACAGGCACCAGAGTGTGGCAACTAGGGGATTTTCACAGAAATTTCACTGCAGTGGTAATGTAAGCTTACTTGTGACGCTAATAAATAAACTTTTAAAATAATATTCCACTCATCCTGTCAAAGGGGGCATGCTCACATTCCCCACATTATATTCCATCTGAAGTTATTTAAATTATTTCACAATCTTAAAATTACTGATGATTTAAAATTTATCATATCTGTATATGGATTTTAATGTGGGATATCCTCAGAGGAACATTATCCTTTGAATCAAATAACAACCACGATCGAGTGAGTTTCAAGCCCCACTCTTATTATTGGGTGCAAGTTTTAATCATTCCTAGCTAGACTTTGAGCAATTTGCATGATGGCACAGGGAAAAACTGACCAGCAAATTGCCAACCACCAGCACAATGCTGTTTGACTACAGAACATCAATAATTATATTCACAGAAATATCCAGTCTGAATGAACGAAGGTGGTTTTTGGATATGCACATCTAGCACTTTATTTTTCAAAATCCTGTGATGCTTACCATGTTGAGGTTCTTCTCGTTGAATCCACTTATTACAAAGAATATGTTGCCACAGAGCTCTTCAATCAGAAATCGATTACATATGTGTGTAGCAAGCCATGTTGTTTCACTGTCTTGTGGAAGGAATTCCCTACTTCCGAACAAGCCCTAAAAACCACAGAACATAAATAAATAGTTTTTTAAAAATAAATGAAATAAATAAATTAGCATGATTTCTCCGCTTTTGCGCACACTGCCACTATTTAAGAAGCCACAGATCCCAAATACTTTGCGAATGATTCTATTACCTGCTGCCTTTGAAGATGTATGTGCATGAACCTCCAGTATTGTTTCACTAATGCCTTTAAGAAAAGGCGTATTTACCTAACAATATTTACCTACGATGTGCTCTTGCCACTCCTCTATATACACTCCCGTTCTAAATAAATTAGCCTGTTAAGGGAGTTGGAAGGTTCCTCATGGTGGGGTTGGGGGTGGGTGTATGTGTGTTGATGTAGGTCTCCTGTTCTTCTACAGTCATTCTGAGTTGGAATGTGCTGGCTACCTCACTTAGAACGGGAGTGTATATAGATGAGTGGCAAGAGCGCATCGTAGGTAAATATTGTTAGGTAAATACATCTTTTCTTAAAGGCATTAGTCAAACAATACTGGAGGTTCATGCACATACATCTTCAAAGGTAGCAGGTAATAGAATCATTCGCAAAGTATTTGGGATCTGTGGCTTCTTAAATAGTGGCAGTGTGTGCAAAAGCAGAGAAGTCATGCTGAACTTTATGAATCTTTGGTTAGGCCGCAACTAGAGCAGTGTGTCCAGTTCTGGTCACTCCACTTTAAGAAGGATGCAAGGGTCCATGACAGTGCAGAGGAGACTTACTAGAATTTAAGGAATCTAAAGATAAGGTTGGAGAAGTATGGTTGTTCTCCTTTGAACAAAGGAGATTGAGGGAAATTTGGATAGAGTGTGGAATACTATGATGGGTTTAGATAGATTGACAAAGAAAAGTTGATCATGCAAGATTGAAGGGACGTAGATTTAAGGTTTTGGGCAAGAGATCCTGGGGGCAGGGTGTTGGTGGTGGAGGAAAGAGGGTGCGAGGAAAATCTTTTTATGCATATACAAGTGGTACTGTTCTGGAACAGTACAAGATGGTGGAAATGGAGGCAATCAACGATTTCAATAGAAAGTTGGATGAATACTCAAGGGAAATAAACCTGCAGGACTACAAGAATAAAGTGGACGAATGTGACTGATCTTCAGAGAGTCAACATGGATTCAATGCATCAAATAGATAACTTACCTGCCTTAGTGACTATACATGGCTCCAACTCTAGAACTTTCATGTTGAGTTTAATATAGTGTTACAATTTAGATATAGGGTGGGGGGGGGTATGATTACAAGTTCATTTGGAAAGAGGTCCTTCAACAGAAAAAAGTTTGTGACCCATTGCTATGTGAAATAATAAAGTATTACAGTATTTACATAATTTATTCAAAGGGGAAATCAAAATTCCAGCTCCAATAATGCCTTTCGTTACCTACATTTTTTTTTACAACATTTAGCTGTATAGCAATTTCATAAGGGGCATTGGAGAAAGGGATGAAAACCTGAGCATTTATCAAATACATAGTTATAAATGGTGGAGGCAGGCCTAGATCTAAATTTAAAAATGGACAACTTCACCCAAGTTCACTTCTGTCTGTTTTTAATGGACACAGGTTGGGGGGCAGTCGAGTAAGACACCCTCAGGATGCACGTTAATCATTAAACATTTGAGAGGCAGGGTGTGAACAGTTTAAGTTAGTTTCAAAACTTGAAGGCTGGGTGGGTTTCCCAAGCTGAAGGAAAACCTGAAGGGATGGTTTCAATAGACAAGTGTCTCTGTAGCACTGCTTGTGGGCTGCTAGGTACAGAGTGCTTCCATTTGACTCCCAAGCTTACATTTTAAAGACCCAATGATAGAACGCCCATAATTTACAGGTCTTACCACCACCTCCACTACCGCACCCCTCCAAATGCATCCACTGATGGCCAACTCCCCTGCCACACAGTGGACTTAACTCTCCTCTGCTCCCCAGCGCCTTTCCTGCTCCACACCCAGTCAATTTGCCCAACTGGCAGTTGGGAAACCTGTTGGATGTACTGAAGTAGATCCTGCCATTGAATTCAACAGGATCCAAGGGAAACCAATGCTTCTGGGTTACCCAGCTGCAAATCTGCCCACTCTCTTCCCACCTAACAGATATTATCTGAACCAATAGATCATGATTGTTTTTAAAGACACAGCTAGGGGCAACTCTTGGAGATAACTTTAGAGTAACTGTATTCTAAAGACAATTTACACCCAGTAACATTAAGTCCTATTGATTGTGTGAATTGAACAGCAAGAAAAGCATCATGTTACCCTGTTCTTGTTACAAATAGGTAATAATTCCTCTTTCTACGAGGCGCCCAGGGCATTAAAGAGTCTCATTGCCTTACAAATTGCAAAGCACATCCTAAATCCAAATATTCCTCTTCACCAGCTTTACCCTCTCCATACAAAATAAAAAAAGCACTTACTTTGATCAAAAACTCCGGAAGTTGCCCAAGTTTAGCTAGTGGGCTGACAGAATATTTAACCGTTGCAACAGGAGCCAAGGCAAAAAAGACTTTAATCTTCTTTGCTAACTCAGGCATTGTGGAAAAGGCTATGAAACCTGAGTAAGAAGAGTAGAGTGTTAAGGGAGAGCTAAAAATCAAATCTAACAATTCTCATTCAACTTTAAAAAATGTCAGATGCAAGAAAACAAGCAGAGAGGCTCCATTTTAAGATTTCAAAAAGCCTAGTTTTTAAATGTCTATCATGTACACAATTTATAGTTAATATATGCTAATCACTTAAATTGCCTAGATAACTGACAATTTCAAAGTCCATCTGGTAAACTTAGACATTCAAAACTTCAAGCATGTAGGTGCTATAAATATACTTATATAAACCACTAAATATTGTGAACTCAATTAACGGAACATATTATTATATACTCCACATTCATAGTATTCTCCAAAATTACTATTGGACAGAGAACATCAGCCATTATTCCCATGCTCAGTGGCTAAGGCTTTACACTGCAAGTGTGATTTGGAGAATTAATTCTCATATTCCACCATGCAGTTACACAGTGGCATTGAAACAAACCCCGGTTCAATGGAAAATGTGCTTCAAAATAGAAGTGAGATTGGACAAGCAGAAATATATGCAACAGCTGATCAATTACTACTGCAAAAGAATATGCCATTAGCCAGTCAGGGATGGAATTTAGCCAAAGATGTTCAATTCTCCAGCAATGACAGGTAGTCAAATGTGTTTCTGTATCTGCCAATTTATAAAACATAATTATATAATTCAACTTGTGAACCAAGATAGGGTCCCTTTAATTTCAAATCTGAAATCTAAGGGCAAACTCTTCAGTCTCACTGAAGTTCAACAATCCAATCTTCTAAATCTAGTGCAAAAAAGTCAAGTGTCTCCTTCAAATGTCTGGCCCCAGCAAAGTGTTTGTACTTCAAATGTTCTCTGGGACTAATTCCTCCCTGGCTCACCTACTTTAATGGCCCAATCAATGATTCTTTTTCTCATTTAATCATAATGAAAGACATTTTGTACCCATCCAAAGTTAGTCCTCAATGATTAGAAATTATGTCTAATGCTATTAACAACTTAATGATCCAACCTGCCAAAGTTCATGAAACCATAATGTGCTTTTGTAACAATCTCATAATCGCTAATTGAACAAATGAGTAAACTTTAATGAGATCAATTTCCTGCACTAGAATGAAGCAATTCCCTTCATACCCAACAATGGTCTTCCAAATTTCCTCTGGCCTATCATATGCTAAGACTTTGCAAAGCCAACTTCATTCCTTTTCTTTTGAGTTGAATTATTTCACATTAACACAACCCACACGCTATTTATGCCACTTGCCACACAAAAAAAAGGCCACTGACAACAGACAAAATGCATTTGCAAATTGTGGGTGTTTAGCTTACCAATTGTTGTTCCCTGAGAATGTCCAACATAGTATAACTGCTGTTGTGATGTTTTTTGGAGAATGAAGTTTATGACTGCTGGTAAATCCTTGGTGGCCATTTCATCAAAGCTGAAAATACCACAAAACCAGCTCATTATAAATAGTACCTGGGTAGCTAAAAGAACAATTATTATATATACACAATGTAATCTGTTCTTCTGAAAATCTAATGCAGGCAACCTTTTACCAAGTCACAAAATGTTTGTGATCCAGTCAACATTCAACTGGCTATTTTGTTCTCCAAATAAAAATCAGTCATACTTTTAATATTAATCGAAAGTGTGGAAGAAATGTGATTCCAAACAGCTATCATGTATTTTGACTTAATACCACATCAGTAAGTTTCAGGTTCAGTTGATATTGTCACATTACATCTGTTTATATATACCCGTAGTACAATCATTATACTGAACATGAAGAACAAAACTGTTTTGACAATGAGTGAACACTAAACTTCAGAGTCAACCTGGATCATTAAATTACACTTTAATTACTTGGAGACTCTACTGCAAATTCACAATGCAGAGTATAATAATACATCATATAAGAATTCTATATTTTCACAGAAATCAGGAGCCTTACATCCTGAAGAACTGGGAGGGGGTGCAAATATATATTTACTTACTTGAGCAAACTGTTTCTTGAGTAAAAGTGCTAGAGGATTATAAAGTAACCCTAAACTATGCTTTTGCATTACAACATATTTTGCAGCATGACAACTTGGCTCACTGGTAGCATCTTTCCAAAATCAGAAGATTGCGAAATGAAGTCCCACTGCATTATTTCATTGCTTAATTAGGTCTAAGCTTCACTGCAGTATTGAGGAAGTCTTTTGGTTGAGACTTTAAACACAAGCCCTATCTGGCTCTTCAAGTGGATGTAGAAGATCATGTGGTATGATTAGTCGAGGAACAGAGTTCTCCTAGTGTCCTGGAAAACATTCAGCCCTCAGCCAGAAACCTTCAAACAGTTTGACTGGTCATTGATCTTACTGGCTATGCAAAACAGGCTGCTGTATTTGCCTCCATTACTACAATAATTACATTCAAAAGGTTATTTAATGGATGTAAAAATAGCATTATCTAAATACAAAGTCAATCTTCCTTTCTTAAAAGATAGGACCACAATGAACAGTATTTGTTTTGAGGAGACAGATCCTTTATGTGTAAAGGTCCTATGTTAGGGGTTGCAGATTTTAGGAAAAAGAAAAAGACATTATCCACACACATGGCGGAGGGGGAGTTTTTCTCATCCCACTCGTCCCGGAATTATCTCAGGGGGGTGGACCACGCAAAGGTCCGTTGACCTCAGGTGGGAGTGAGCATGACTGGAAGATCCTGCCCATAGATACAAACTAACAATGACATTTATTTATGCTCCTCTAAGTATTTGATAGGACTGTTCAAACTAAATAATCACACATTTTAATTCTGATCTGAACAGGAAATTATCCAAACTAAATTTAACACACAAGAAGTCTGTTGCATACAAGTCTCCTGACTTCCATTGGTAGAATTTTTGAACTGCATTATAACAATATAAAAGCATTTGTTACCTAAATGTCCAGAATGCCTTCTTATAAGGTGGAATGCGTTTGTGCTTTCTGGACCATGTATTTCCTCGGCTATTTCCAATCCAGACATCAAAACCAGCGTCTGCCAGTATAAAGCCCAAGCTGTTGTTTGCAAGGTTTGTAACCCAGTTGCTTCCAGCAGCCAGTAAACCATGTTGTAGGAAGACAACCGGCCGGATTGCTAGAGAAACAAACAAAAATGCTCCAGATTAAACGAAAGCAAAATAAAAATGCTGTTCCTTTCAAAGGCAAAGTATAGAGGTATCTATTATGCATAACCTACTCAGTACAGTTTATAAGATACCTGTTTGACTGAAGTGTGTCTAATCCCCTTAATAAAATGGCACAATCTGCTTAAGTGCATGCTATTTTGTCTGACAAATTCTTGTCTGGTTCTGCAATGCATTTCCAATCTAATCTCCATTAATTATAATTACTACGGCATATGATTTCCAACGAACAATTTAACTGCAATACAGTTTATCTTTCTCAACTTAAGTCTTTGTATTTACAAATATGCAAGAAAGATTCTAGAAAGGGACGGTGATGACAATTTTAAAATTAATTGTTAAAACACACAATTGTGATATACAAGAAACATGCATCAAAATGTCAAACTAAGCACCAACATTATTCCAGTTCAAAGTCAATTTTACTTTTTCTATAGAGTCAATATCAAATAGTACAAAATAAGACTTCAATCCAAAAATAAATTCTAATATTGGTCTCACAACTAAATACAAAAGTTTTAGAGATCATCCTGTCATTATCCATTAACTTTTACTCTACAGACAATGTCTGAAATCGTGCCAAATCCCATTCAGCCTTCATCACCAGTGCTCAATGGTCTACACAGGCATCCATTTCACCATCACCTCAATTTTAAGATTCTCATCCTCACTTTTAATTCCCTCCCTGGCCTCACCTGTACAACCCTCTGAGATATTAGTGCTCCTTCAATTCTGATCTTTTGCCTATCCCTGATCTATGGGATGGCTGTGGTTGTCAAGGCCTCAAGCTCTGCAATTCCCTCCTCAAACCCCTCTCTGCCTCACTGTCTTCCTGCCCTAAATCTACTTATGTGGCTCATTGTCAAATTTTGTTTGATAACACTCCTGTGAACTACTATGTTAAAGGTGTGATATAAATGCAAGTCATTGCTGTTCACAATTGCTGAAAGATTTATGCCACCACCAAGTCAGGGATATCCACTGCTTGCTGAAGTCCAGGTCTGAGGTGGTCAAGTCAGGCGACACTGAGCTATACAAGAAAGCCAGATACAATCGAAGGAGATCCATCAAAAATGGCAAAAGACAGTAGCAGACCAAGCTAGAGTCCCAGGCTAGCCATGCCCAACCCCCACCGACTATGGCAAGGTCTGCTACAAGATGAAGGCATGTAAAATAGAACATAACAGCGCAGTACAGGCCCTTCGGCCCTCGATGTTGTGCCGACCAGTGGAACCAATCTAAAGACCCTCTAACCTAAACTATTCCAATGTTATCTATATACATATCCACTAACCATTTGAATGCCCTTAAAGTTGGCGAGTCCACAACTGCTGCAGGCAGGGCATTCCACGACCTTACTACCCTCTGAGTAAAGAACCTACCTCTGACATCCGTCCTATAATTACCACCCCTTAATTTAAAGCTATGTCCCCTTGTGTTAGCCATCACCATCCGAGGTAAAAGGCTCTCACTGTCCACCCTATCCAATCCTTCGATCATTTTGTATGCCTCAATCAGGTCACCTCATAACCTTCTTCTCTCCAATGAAAATAACCTCAAGTCCCTCAGCCTTTCCTCATAAGGCCTTCCCACCATACCAGGCAACATCCTGGTAGACCTCCTCTGCACCCTTTCCAATGCCTCCACGTCTTTCTTATAATGTGGTGACCAGAATGTACACAATACTCCAAGTGCGGCCGCACCAGAGTTGTGTACAGTTGTAACATGACCTCACGGCTCCAAAATTCAGTCCCTCTACCAATAAAAGCTAACACACCGTACGCCTTCTTAACAACCTTATCAAACTGGGTGCCAACTTTCAGGGAGCTATGCACATGTACCCTGAGATCTCTCTGCTCGTCAACACTACTAAGAGTCCTTCCATTAGCCCTATATTCTGTACTCCTGTTATTCTTACCAAAGTGAATCACCTCTCACTTTTCCGTATTAAACTCCATCTGCCACCTCTCGGCCCAGCTCTGCAGCTTATCTATGTCCCTCTGCAAACTGTAACATCCATCCTCACTGTCTACAACTCCTCCAACTTTGGTGTCATCAGCAAATTTACTAATCCATCCTTCTACACCCTCATCTAGGTCATTTATAAAAATGACAAACAGCAGTGGCCCCAAAACAGATCCTTGAGGTACACCACTTGTCACTGAACTCCAGGTTGAATATTTCCCATCAACCACCGCCCTTTGTCTTCTATCAGCTAGCCAATTCCTGATCCAAACTGCTAAATCACCCTCAATCCCATGCATCTGCATTTTCTGCAATAGCCTACCATGGGGAACCTTATCAAACGCTTTGCTAAAATCCATATACACCACGTCAACTGCCTTACCCTTATCCACCTCTTTGGTCACCTTTTCAAAAAACTCAATAATGTTTGTGAGGCATGACCTACCCTTCACAAAACTGTGTTGACTATCCCTAATCAATTTATTTCCCTCTAGATGATTATAAATCCTATCCCTTATAATTCTTTCCAAAACTTTGCCCACAAAGAAGTAAGGCTCACTGGTCTATAATTCCCAGAATGGTCTCTACTCCCCTTCCTGAACAAGGGGACATTTGCTATCCTCCAGTTTTCCGGCACTATACCTGAAGCCAATGACAACATGAAGATCAAAGCCAAAGGCTCTGCAATCTCCTCCCTAGCCTCCCAGAGAATCCTAGGGTAAATCCTATCCAGCCCAGGGGACTTATCTATTTTCACAATCTCAAGAATCACCAACACCTCCTCCTTATGTACCTCAATCCCGTCTAGTCTACTTCCTGGTATCACAGTATTCTCCTCGACTACACTGACTTTTTCCTGCGTGAATACTGACGAAAAATACTCATTCAGTGCCTCTCCTATCTCTTCAGGCTCCACGCACAACTTCCCACTGCTGTCTCTGACTGGCCCTAATCTTGCCCTAACCAATCTTTTATTCTTGACATACCTGTAGAAAGCTTTAGGATTTTCCTTGATCCTATCCGCCAAAGTCTTCTCATGTCCTCTTCTAGCTCTTCTTAACTCTCTCTTTAGCTCCTTCCTGGCTAATTTATAACTCCCCAGTGCCCTAACTGAGCCTTCACGTCTCATCTTTACATAAGCCTCCTTCTTCCTCTTCACCAGAGATTCAACTTCCTTTGTACACCACGGTTCCCTCGCTCAACCACTTCCTCCCTGCCTGACAGGTACATATTTATCAAGGACTCGCAGTAGCTGCTCCTTGAATAAGCTCCACATTTCAATTGTTCCCAGTCCCTGCAATTTCCTACTCCACCCTATGTATCCTAAATCTTGCCTAATAGCCTCATAATTACCTTTCCCCCAGCTATAACTTCTGCCCTTCGGTATATGCCCATCCCTTTCCATCACAAAGGTAAATGTAACCGAATTGTGGTCACTATCACCAAAGTGCTCACCTACCTTCAAGTCTAACACCTGGTCTGGTTCATTACCCAGTACCAAATCCAATGTAGCCTCACCTCTTGTTGGCCTATCTACATACTGTGTCATGAAACCTTCCTGCACACATTGCACAAAAACTGACCCCTCTAACGTGCTTGAACTATAGCTTTTCCAATCGATATTTGTAAAGTTAAAGTTCCCCATAACAACTACCCTGTTACTTTCACACCTTTCCAGGATCATCTTTGCAATCCTTTCCTCTACATCTCTGGAACTTTTTGGAGGCCTATAAAAAAACTCCCAACAGTGTGATCTCTCCTTTCCTGTTTCTAACCTCAGCCCATACTACCTCAATAGACAGGTCCGCATCAAACGTCCTTTCTGCCACCGTAATACTGTCCTTGACTAACAATGCCACGCCTCCCCCTCTTCTACCACCTTCTCTGCTCTGACTGCAACATCTGAACCCCGGAACCTGCAACAACCATTCCCGTCCCTGCTCTATCCATGCCTCTGAAATGGCCACAACATCACAGGCACCAATCCAGGCTGCAAGTTCGTCCACCTTATTGCGTATGCTCCTCACATTAAAGTATACGCACTTCAAATCACCCTCCCGCCTGCCAATACATTGCTGTGACCTAGAAACCTCATCTATGACCTCCCTATTCTCATCCTCCTGTACATTGGAGCTACAATTCAGGTTCCCAACCCCCCTCTGAATCAGTTTAAACCCCCCTGAATAGCATTGGCAATCAGTAACTCAAACCCACCTCTCCCTGATAAGCTCAATGCATTCTATGCCTGTTTTGAGCAAGAGGTCAGTGAGAGCATGCCTTCCACCCTGGAAGCCCTGGGCGAACCTGAATCTGGGATCACTATTACAGATGTCAGAGCAGCTTTCTTGCAGGTCAATCCACAGAAAGCGACTGGCCCATATGGGACATCCAGATATGAACTCAGATCCTGCGCAGATCAGCTGGTGAGGGTATTCACAGACATCTACAACCTCTCTTTACAACAATCTAAGGTCCCTACCTGCTTCAAGAAGACGACCATCACCCCTGTACCTAAGAAAAACCAACTTGCGTGCAATCATGACTATCGGTTGGTGGCTCTGATATCCATCAGCATGAAGTGCTTCAAAAGGTTAGTCATAGCATGAATCAATTCCAGCCTCCCAGGCTACCTGGATCCACTACAGTTTGCCTCTGCCTACAGGTCCACAGCAGATGCCATTTCCCTGGCCCTGCACTCAACTCTAGAACATCTAGATAACAAGAACATCTACGTCAGATTCCTATTTATTGACTACAGCTCAACCTTCAATACCATTATTCCCAGGAAACTCATCTCCAAACTCCATGGCCTGGGCCTCAGCAGCACGGTCTGTGACTGGATCCTAAACTTCCTAACTCACAGACCATAATCAGTAAGGATAGGCAACAAAACCTCCTCCATGATCATCCTCAACACTGGTGCTCCACAAGGCTGTGTTCTCAGCCCCCGACTATACTCCTTATACACCTATGACTATGCAGCCAAATTCCCCTCCAATTCAATTTTCAGGTTTGCTGACGACACCACCATAGTGGGTCAGATCTCAAACAATGACAAGACAGAGTTCAGGAATGAGATAGAGAATCTGGTGAACGGGAGTGGCAACAATAATCTCCCCCTCAATGTCAACACAAGGAAGGAGATTATCATCGACTTCAGGAAGCGTAAAGGAGAATGTGCCCTGTCTACATCAATGGGGATGAAGTAGAAAGGATTGAGAGCTTCAAGTTTTTAGGTGTCCAGACACCGACAACCTGTCCTGGTCCCCCCATGCTGACACTATAGTTAAAAAAGCTCACCGCCTCTACTTTCTCAGAAGATTAAGGAAATTCTTACGGCTCTCACCAACTTTTACAGATGCACCATAGAAAGCATTATTTCTAGTTGTATCACAGCTTGGTATGGTTCCTGCTCTGCCCAAGACCGCAAGGAACTACAAAAGGTCGTGAATGTAGTCCAATCCATCATGCAAACCAGCCTCCCACCCAATGACTCTGTCTACACTTCCCGCTGCCTTGGCAAAGCAGTCAGCATAATTAAGGACCCCATGCACCCTGGACATTCTCTCTTCCACCTTCTTCTTTCGGGAAAAAGGTACAAAAGTCTGAGGTCACATACCAACCGATTCAAGAACAGCTTCTTCCCTGCTGCTGTCAGACTTTTGAATGGACCTATCTTGCATTAAGTTGATCTTTCTCTACACCCTCTATTACTGTAACACTACATTCTGCACTCTCTCATTTCCTTCTCTATGATCAGTATGGTTTGTCTGTATAGCATGCAGGAAACAATACTTTTCACTGTACGTTGATACATGTGACAATAATAAGTCAAATGAAAATCAGGATCAGCACCATGAGAAGCAGAACAAACTGACCTTCACTTAACTAGTTGCACAATGTCAGCATCTTCGGGCTCCATTCTAGGAACATATTTTGATAATTTTCCCTCTTGAAGCACAACAGTTTCTATTCGTGATTGCCACAATTGTTTCTGCTATGCTCCATCTTTACAGATGTTGGCGTCCCTATGCTCAGGTGACTATTCTGCACATACTATTTGACTCTGTGAGGCCTCACAACTAAGTATGACCTGGCCCTTGGCTTAATGACCCACATGCATGTTATGCAGAATAATAAGGAATGGAACCATTTGCAACACTGTCACTGCTATCCTGCCTTCTTCAATAGCCTCAGCAGACTGTAGCTCTGTACTGTCTTGTCTGTGTAGTTCAGTACAGCTGAACGTGATGCATTTATTCACTTAACAATGTTTTTGACACACAGAAGACATCTCAAGATACATCACAAGACAAGTGGATATGAGGCAGTGCTGAAAGAGTTAGAAGAAATGACCAAAAGCATCGACAAAAGTTTTTAATGAAACCAACTTTTTAAAAAGGTGGAAGAGAAGCAACAAGTCAAGGAAAAGAGGCAACACAGGAAATGAAATTCAGATAGCCAACAGTGGGGTCTGCCACAAGTAGTAAAATAGAGGGACAAGGGAATGCACAGGAGGTTAGAGCAGGAGGTTCAAATGGCACAGCCCGGGTTATGGAGCAAGAGAGGGTGCACAGATAGAACAGAGCAGAGCTTTAAAGGATTTGTAAACAGAGATGAAGACATTGAATTCAATACACTGGGGTTCAGTCATTTAATATCCAAGCTCACACAAAGGGAGGGTAAAGTGAAGTAAGGGCCAAAATACAGAGTTTTTGATTGGAGCTGAATAATGATGGTTTTGGTCTGCCCAATAATTAACTGGAAGCAATGCTGACTCCTCCACAGTTCATTGGACAAACAGTCCCACAACACCGACATCATGCATTGCAATCAACATAGACAGAGACAGTCCACTGGACAATATCATAAAAGGCCTTACATAAATAATGAAAAGTGTGAAAACTTGGGATGGTCTGGTAGTGCTCAGAATAGGAGCAGAAAGTTATTGATACACTAGATGTGTTGGGACAAATAGGACTGGAATTTAACACTTATCACAGCCAACCTATCAAATTCACTCCATCAGCCTTCAACAGTTTAAATATCTGAAAATCTATTTCTTGTAATCTTTAGCAATTTAGTTTGCTAATCTATGGTTTGGTGCTATGGCTGTGCTAATCCCTCAACGCACAGATACTGGGTTTTAAGATTTAAGAAATAAAAATAAGAGTCTTAACAGGTAGCTCAGGGTTTCTTGCTAATGTTTATCCATCTATATTTTATACATTACACATTAAAATTTTAACAAATAACATAAAAAAGGCCTCTAATTCACAATATGCTCTATCACATTCTTCAGAATGCAACAAAGTGTTTCAAAACCAATGCACCAAGTTCTGAATAATTATCTTCAAATCTTGTCATTTAATCCAAAAATAAAAAGCTCTGAAAATTTGATAATTTACTGCGGCTGAACCTAAAAAACTAACATTCACTGGACAGAAGTTCTTTCATTCGCAAAAATAGCAGGAAATCCATCCATTAATAATGGTGCACAAAGAGCCAAGTGAACTGGGTTAGAGGTAAGGGGGGTTTGTTGGGAAATGAGCCACAAACAGGTAAAAGCTTTGTGGCAACACATTCATCTCTTTAGCAAAACTTTAAGAGTACAAGGCCCAGTTCAGAAATCCAGAACACATAATCCAGACTGACACACTGTAGTGAGGGGGCTATACTGTTGGAGATGTATAGGGAGAACCCTTCTACCTATGCAGAAAATTAAAACTCTCATAGCATTATTCGTAGAATAACAGAGCTTCACAGCCAATATTTATTTCTCAGCAACGCTGCAAAGTAGGTTAAATGGTCATTTATCTCATTGCAGTGTGCATTTCAGTTGTAACACTGCTCTGCATTCCAAAAAGGGGAGATAATGGCATAATGGTAATGTCAATGAAATGGTAATCCAGAGCCTCAGGGAAATGCTCTGGGGACACAAAATCAAATACAATCATAATAGCTGATGGAATACAAATTCAATAAATAAATCTGGAATCATTAATCGTGACCAACAAACAATCAGCAAACCCATTTGGGGAAGGAAATCTGCCATCCTTACTTATATGTGACTCGAAACCCACAGTGTACCCAAACAGGCACCGGAGTGTGGTGAATAGGGGATTTTTACAGTAATTTCATTGCAGTGTTAATATAAGCCTACTTGTGACACCAGTAAATAAACTTTTGAAAAAAAAATCCAAAGTCCTTCATTGAGCAAACGACTATTTTTTTCCTTTTATCCCCCTTTTGTTAAACCTACCCGCCCCCCCCCCGCAAACCACCATTCAGTTTACAGCAAGTCCTCACAAAGTTGTGGCTGCATTCCTGAAAATCACAATTTTATAAGTGAAATGACTTCATGTGAATGATGGATTCCCAAGGAATCAACAATAAAGCCTGAGTTAAGTTCCTTCAGAAATTTGTTTCCCGGAAAATGTAATGTGCAAGTTGAAACACACATGCAGTACTGTGGATCCCTGGTAGCGAAATAAAATAATTACAAATAAACAAGATATAATTTTTTTAAATTACACTCATCTCAATCGTTATTTTAGATCACCAAGGCTCCATCCAGTGGTACAGGTCAGTCAGTGCAAGAGGCACCAACTAACTTCTGCCACTAGATAGAACCCAGGAGCTATAGCTCAGAACCACACAGAGGAAGTCTGTGGCGAAAAACATGAAACTGGCAACATTAAACAGATTTACAGTAATATTTATCAACAATGTTAAAGTGAAACAACATCAAACTGAGTCAACACTATACGAGGTATAACTGTACCACCCCTTATGCCATTTTCCACCACTACCTTTTCAAGGGCAATTAGAACTGGACAGTAACTGCTGGCACTGGCAGCAACACTTCTATCCTGCGACTGCACTAAAGAAAAATGCCCTCTGTTTAACATGGAAGTGAAACTTTAACTCGCCTAATCTCAGCATCAGCTATCAGAGGTAAGGCAGTAATTAGCGTGGAGCTTGGGAAATTATCAGCAGCGTGCAGTTTCATGTCAATTCGGTCCATCAGGTTTGTTAAACTCTAGACATTAATGAGCTAACAGCTAGTTCCTTGCGTTACTGCTTCAATTACCACCGAGGAAATCCTCAGTTATTTTAAAAATGGAGCAGAGGACAATGTGGCACCTCCACTCTTCACGTCTCTTTTCACAACCACTTTCCCAGCCTCCTGCTCCGAACGTCCCAGTATCCTGCATTACAGCCGCCAGCTTTTTAAAAAAAGTTACATAAGAACATAAGAAATAGGAGCAGGAGTAGGCCATCTGGCCCTTCGAGCCTGCCCCGCCATTCAATAAGATCATGGCTGATCTGTCGTGGCTCAGTTCCACATTCCCGCCCTCTCCCCATAACCCTTAATCCCCTCTCTTATCAAAAACCCATCAACCCACGTCTTAAAAATATTTAGCGAGGCAGCCTCCACCACTTCAACGGGCAGAGAATTCCAGAGATTCACCACCCTTTGAGTGAAGAAGTTCCTCCTCAACTCCGTTCTAAACCGCCCCCCCTTTATCTTGAGGCTGTGCCCCCTAGTCCTACTGTCTTTTTTGAGCGGGAAGAGTCTCTCCACCTCTATCCTATCCATCCCATTCATCATCTTATACGTCTCAATGAGATCTCCCCTCATTCTTCTAAACTCTAACGAGTACAAGCCTAGTTTATTCAGCCTCTCCTCATAGCTCAACCCCCTCAACTCCGGTATCAGCCTAGTAAACCTCCTCTGCACTCCCTCCAAGGCCAAAATATCCTTGCGCAGGTGCGGCGCCCAAAACTGCACACAGTACTCCAGCTGCGGCCTCACCAATGCCCTATACAGCTGCAGCAAGGCCTCCCTACTTTTATATTCAATCCCCCTCGCTATGAAGGCCAGCATCCCATTCGCCTTCCTGACCACCTGCTGCACCTGCAGGCTGGGTTTTTGCGACTCATGCACAAGGACCCCGAGGTCCCTCTGCACCGTCGCCTGCTGCAGTTTTTCGCCACGTAAGTAATAGTCCTTCCTACCATTCTTCCTACCAAAGTGGACCACCTCACACTTGCCAACATTAAATTCCATTTGCCATTTCCTGGCCCATTCGCCCAGCCTATCCAGATCCTTCTGCAGACTCTCCACACCCTCCGCACAATTTGCCTTTCCCCCAATCTTGGTGTCATCAGCAAATTTCGACACCCTACACTCGGTTCCCTCCTCCAGATCATCTATATAAATGGTAAATAGCTGAGGCCCCAGCACCGACCCCTGGGGCACCCCACTAGTCACCAACCGCCAATCCGAATAGCACCCGTTGACCCCCACTCTCTGCCTCCTATTTGACAACCAATCCTCTATCCACGCTAACACCCTACCCCCAACTCCATGTCCTCTGACCTTCTGCAGTAACCTCTTGTGAGGTACCTTATCAAACGCCTTCTGAAAATCCAGAAAGACCACATCCACCGGCTCTCCTCTATCCACCGCCCTAGACACATCCTCATAGAACTCCAGTAAATTTGTCAGACACGACTTCCCTTTAATGAAACCGTGTTGCGTCTGCCCTATCAAGCAATTCCCTTCAAGATGCCTCGCAATTTCCTCCTTAATGACGGATTCTAACATTTTACCTACCACAGACGTTAAACTAACCGGCCTATAATTCCCCGCCTTTTGCCTGGCACCCTTCTTAAACAACGGCGTAACATTAGCCACTTTCCAATCTTCCGGCACTTCCCCGGTTCAAGCATTTATTATTCTGTCAGTGTTCCATAATCATCTTCCTGCTGTCAGTCCTAAATTTGTCTATAGTTCATCTGAATCTGCGCTGTTGGCCTGTCACAGTTTAACACAGAACAGTATCTTCACTTTACCTGCTTACTAACAGAAAATGTGGGAGGAGGGAAAGGAGTAGAGGGAGGAAGAAGATTAAATGCTTCACTATTTCATGATAAGCAATTTACTTTTTCTTTCAGTTATCTGTTATTTGCAGCTCATAGTATTGTAAATATTTTTGCCCACTTATCGCAAAGAACTAAAGTCCTTCTTTCAGCAGCAAAAGATATGAGTAAGCTAGTGAGCGAGCTTCTAATTAAAGCTGAGAAATGTGTAACATAAATCTATCGTATTTAAACCCTTCTTACTGAAGGCACCAAATCAGTTACCTTCATTTGTCTCTACCATCCCATAAGGGATTCTGTTTATGCTGAGGATATAGCCATCTTCAGTCACCACATCATATTCTTCACTTGGGTAACCACGGTGGGAGATAAGTTGACGCTAGGGAAGCAGAATTGAAAAGAAAAGGCCTAAGTGAGTGAAAATTACTGCGTCTGGTCACTAAGAAACCTGCAACACTCAGAATTATTAAACAAACAGACATCAGTAATGAATCAATGGAAGACATTAGTGACAGTTTGAGTCATTAAAGAGAATATTATAATTATTAGACATCCAGTGATGGTAAGCAAACTTTTTGTTTTTAAATAGTGTTAATAGCTTGCCCTTTTGAAGTAAGTGAGCCACAATATGCTAAGAGAGATATTTTCTAGTGATTATTGTGGAGAATTTTAACCTACATATAGACAGGAGTAATTAGCTGGGCAAAGAAAGCCTAGAATTCATAAAACGTGTCTGGGATAATTTCTTACAGCAGCATGTTCAGGGAGTAAGCTTGTACTGGACCTGGTATTGAACATAAGATAGGATTATTCAATAATCTCACGGTGAAGGTGTTCCTAGGGAGGTGTGAACATAATATGATTGAATTTTGCATTCAGTTTTAGGGAGAGACGAATCCAAGACTAAATATTTTAAACTTAAGTAAGGGCAATTACCAGGACTTGGAGGCAGAGCCAGAGGAAGTAAATGAGGTTTAGGGATAGATCAATAGAGATGGATTGACAGACATTCAAGGGGATCTTTCAGAACACACAGCATAAATAGATTCCAATGAGAAAGACAAATTCTGAGGGGTGAACCCACCACCAATGTTAACTAAAAAAGTTAAAAATAGCATGAAACCTGAAGTGAAAGGATATTATTGCATATAGATGATAGGCCAAAAGATTAGATGAAACATTAAAAACAGCAAAGAATGACTAAAAGATTAATAACGAAGGAAAAATTAGAGTAGAAGGGAAAGCTAGCTGAAGTATAAAGACAGTAAGAGTTTCCTTAGATATTTAAAAAAGAAATTAAAAGTGAGCTAACTCATTTTAAAGAGGGGTTTAAGTCTATAAGGTAAATTTTGTTGGATTGGAACTCAGTGATAAGAATTGTACCTTGTCATGTTTAAGTATGTTCAATTATTAAAAGTTCAGCTAATTCATTTGTTATAATTAAACTATGTCATTAAATAACGTCTTTTCTGATAAAAGTATCCAGTGCATCAGTAGAATTGCGCCTGGAGTGAAACGTCATAGATAATCCCAAAATAGAAAATTGTTGGGGTCTTGTCTGGCTTCATAACATACCTTGGGTTTTTAGATCTGGTACCCTAACAGTGGCAATTGGAAAGTGATGTCAGGCCCCAAATTGAAGGATGCAGAAGTAAAGCTCAAAGCCTGGAGCAATATCTGGGTCTGAGGTCAAGAGTGATGGTCACTCTACATGCACTACCATTAGTTGCAGACCAATACTGTAAAGCTACAAAGCTGAAGTAAAATAGAGAGTAAATAATTCCCCTTCATTTGCCTCCTTCAAAATAATACACAGCAGTCAGGATTGGGAGGTTGGGGGGGGGGGTGGGTGAGAGTGAGGGCTAAAGAGCAAGGGGGAAGCTAGACTGAGGAGATCCACTTTAAAGGCAAAACGTAAACCAGAAATAAATCAGGCAAAATAAAGCAAGAAGAATTAATAGGAATGATTCTATTTGTTCAGAGAATCCCTACAGTGCAAAAGGAGGCCATTAAGCCCATCAAGCCTGCACCAATGACAATCACATCCAGGCCTTCACACATTAACCCACTAAACCCTCTAACACTAAGGGGCAATTTGATATGGCCAATTAACCTAACCTGCACGTCTTTGGACTCAAGGTTGCATATACATGTTGTTTGTAATACCCAAAGCAATAATTGAATTGAATTAGATATGCTGAACATGAACCAAGCAACTGTAAGGACTTGGAAAAGATTTTTCCAATAGGTGCAATTACTGTATACTGCAGTGCAAGTGTTTTTCAATAAGCTCTAATGGAGCCCATCAGCATGCTTTAAAACCTGGGAGATAGTCAATGTTAAAATGAAGAAAATTATGACATTTTTGTTTGAATGAATCTTTCATGGCCAAATGGAAACAAGTAATCATAACACCACCCACCATCTCATACAAATTAACCTGGAGACTATGCTTCAGCTCAAAATAGCAAAACTTCAGTGAAGTGAAGTTTTGGTCCTTTGCGGTTTGGAGTTAAAGTTAAAATAGAATATGGGCAGAGACACTGGAAGTGCAAGAACTAATTTTAAAAAAAGAGGAAAGGCAAACAGTGAATTAGAGTTTAGGAGTAGGTATGAGCAATTTAGATATGCAGGCCTAAAAAAGAGAACTGCGTATAAAAATGAGAACAGCAACGTGGAGCCAAGATTGGGAATTGTGCAAACAGGTCAGGGAGCAACCACAGGTTTACGTGTCACCCTTCGCACAGTGATTGTTCTCAATCCTGAATCAGATCTTGGCTTCAAACCACACTCAAGGTTTGAGCACACAACCTAAGTTGACATTCTAGTGTAGTACAGACGGAGTAAAGCACTGACAAAGGTATTGCCTTTTTGATGAGGTCCCATCTGCCCTCCCTTAAATAGATATATGAGCTCCCATAATGCCACTCAAAGGAAGAGCAGGAAAGTTCTCCCAGTGTCTACGCCAACATTTAGCTTACTATTCTTGCAGATGTTAGTTGAGTACAAGGTTGCGTATCACATTGCTGTTTGTGGGAACTTGCTGTGCACAAATTAACTGCCACATATACCCATTATATAGTGAACAAATTCCAATAAAACCTTCTGGGAAGTGGAGAAGAGGGGGAAACGTTATATCAGAATTTGTGGAACATAATTTTCCCTGTATTTTATAATGCACACATTGTAGGACACAAGTTATAAACTTTCAATTTCTTTTGTAAACGTTGAAAACTACAATTTCTTCATGCCCTTCAGGAAGTAGAAACAAGTACTGAAACTTTTAAAAAAAATCCATTTTAATACTGATGATATTTTAGCTGGCAATGATTTTCTAACTTACAATGTTCATGTAGGCTTCAGGATCCACATTTGGCGGATAGTTGTTGATCACCAACGTTGTGCACATGGTCCCATCTTGCATGAGCAATAGCAGGGCAAAAAACAGTAGGGTCATCTTCAGTCTACATAAAATATGCACAAAATGCATTGTTACTTGTGAAAGCACCAGCAAACGACTGACATTGTGGTCAACATACTGAATGTGAAGCCAAACAAATCACTACCAATGATCAAACAGTAGGGGAGAGGACCTCGTTAAAGAACAGGTTTACATAGTAAAAGCAATAATAAAATTCCAAAGCCTTCCATAACATGCTGACTGGATAGATGGTGGAAGCAGATTCAATCATAACTTTCAGAAGGGCATCCAGTATGTGCCTGAAAAGGAAAAAAAAGTGTAGGGCTTTGGGGGAACAGCTGGGGAGTAGGAGTAATTGGGTAGGTCCTCAAAGACCTAGTACAATGGGCTGCTGACTGGCCTCATTCCATGTTGCATGACTATGGTAATTGGCAGCATTTATTATTTGAATGTATTAACAGTTAAAGCACTGCACTTTGAGATTTCTTCTGTAGGCCAAAAAGACGATAAACGCACCATTTACAATTACAAATACATTAATACTGCAATAGGATACAACTGCATGGTCAAAGACAACCTATTGAAAGCAACGACACATGAAAGCATATGTGCGCACATGTAAATGCAGAACACAAATCTCAAAATCGTGCTGGTTGTTCCCTTACTAAACACACTCTATAACTGTAAATATAAACTAACTTTGAAGAAAATTATCTCAATACTTGCAAATAGTTCAAATCTCAGTATTATTCATACAAAAACCAGCGAGAGCAAACATAAAAAGATGTGCAACAATGCCAAATTAGTGGACTCATCTGCAACAAGTCAAAAGGAAATATATCACAATGTAAACCAGACATTGCTACAGATGTATTTGGGTTAATATTTTAATATTACATAACACATTATTGACAGCAACTACAAGCAGATCTTATTGAAAAACGTAGCATATAAACAATTAGACAAAGCCAACTTTATAAAGCTAACTAAGTTGATGCATTTTCAAATATCCTTGACGCAAAACTCCAAAACTCCCAACCTGAAAGTGGCCAGTCAGAAGATCAAAAACCTCCAACTCTGCTTATCTGAAAAAGGATAAAAAATAGAATCCAACCTTTAAAAGGTAAACAATTGACACAGGAAAGAAAGCAAAAAGATTCATCAATATAAATAAGAGACAAATTAATCTTCTTACCAAACAGAACCTCCACTAATCATTACAAAATAGATATTTTTTTCTGTAAACACAAAAAGACCTTATAGTGCCCAGAATATCAATCAATATTATCTACAACTCAATTTATCCTTTGTAGTCCTCTAAAAGATTCAATTTAACCTCTGATATTTCCTGATATCCGCGTCACACAATTAACTCATCTATTACGGAAACATCAGAACTGACACAAGGAGCAAAAACTTTTACTCAGCAGCTTATCAAGCCCTGATATAGTTAAATAATCTTGAATTATTTAGGACTGTCTCCTCACACTTGCACTCTTGCTGTTGGAGTTAATCAACATGAAGCAGCACAGCAGAAATCTGATTTGAGCTGTTTGCTTGTCTGAAAAGTAAACATCAACCCAGATTGGTTGGGCTGAATGGGCTGTTTCCACGTTGTACCTCCTATATATGGCAAATGACTAAGAGGAAAAGCCTTTTACCCATCTTACCATACGGTGCTCTATATAGCTTTTCCCTGGCTGCCAGAGGAAAGCAATGAATTGTATTAACCACACCAGCTGCTAATTGAGTACTAGTATCGTCTGAAGTCAAAAGAAAATGGGTCCTCTGCTGATGAAAGTCCAAAGAACAGTGCAACAGAAATGCACTCAACAGATTCAAAGATTTTTTTAAATGGCTTTTTATGATTAATCATTTGGTGACATAGTGTCATGATATTGCTCAATTGAGTGGAAAAGTAATAATGTGCTAAATTTTCTTGCTCAGCCTAGTTTCTGTTTTCAAACACCAATAAGGATTCCAATGGGAATGAAGTTGCCTGCGAATAGAAAGAGATTGAAGTCGCAAAGGTTGGAGATTTTTGAAGGTTGAATGGACAAAGTTGCTTAAACATTGAACTGTGACACACCTAAGAAATTATGCAGCAAACCATGCAACAGCTGCAGTGGGCTGAACAACAGCAACAGGAAACTTGGGGTCCGGGTGGGAAGAGACTGAACATTTTCTGAACTTGTCTAATTGTGATTACAAAATAACCTTGACAAGCAACGTAACAGTTTTTACAGCGAACAAGTCTAAAAAGAGAAATCAAAATTGGGGAGGCGATGGCCTAGTGGTATTATCACTAGACTATTAATTCAGAAAATCGGCAAATGTTCTGGGGACCTGAGTTTGAAATGGTGGAATGTGAATTCAATAAAAATATCTGGAATTAAGAATCTACTGACAATCATAAAACCATTGTTGATTGTTCAGGAAAACCCATCTGGTTCACTAATGTCCTTTGGGAAAGGGAATCTGTTGTCCTTAATTGGCATGGCCTATAGGCAACTCCAGATCCACAACAATGTGGTTGATTCTCAACTGCCCTCAGATGAGTAATAAATGCGACACCCAAGTCCCACAATTGAATTTTTAAAAAGCACTGAGAAGGGAATTATACACACATTCACGTGGAGAGGATTGTTAGAAGGTGCACACCAGTCAAACTCCTTCCAAGCAGAGCTGCCAGAGGTATACGATTCCTAAATCTACCTTGCCCCTAAGCTACCAGTCTCATATTTAAAATGAACAACTGACCCATCATTGGATCATCATTTGCAGAAGAAAGCTCCAAAATTCTATCATCTTGTGTGTGTAGGAGTGTTCCCTAACTTCATTCCAGCAAGGCCTGGCTTCAATTCCCTGATCCTTTGCTCACCACCATTCCCTCAAGGGTAGTAAGGAATGTGCAACAAATGCTGGCCTTGCCAGTGACTATCCCATCTCATCTTTGTGTCACCAGCAAACCTGGCCATGTGCCTCTCTATCCCCTCAGCTGCGCATTAATAAATCAGTGAATAATTGAGGCACCAACATCACTAGACATATCCTGCCACTTTGGAGTACCTGTCTATTTTTCCCTACAAAATATTCCTGATATTCAGCCAATTTCCTGATCAGGCCAATAATCTGTCCTCACTGCCCAATAGTTTCAAATTTGCAGCAAACCTGCAGGTCAAATTTTAGCCCTGGGCTTATTCCAGCTTGATCCACTTGTAAGGAAGAGCAGAAAGTGACAGTCAGACAAAGTACGTGACTGATCTAGGCAAGAGGGAAGGCCAACTTGTCGAATCCCATTGTACATCAATCATGGCAATGAACACTCCACTGTCGCAGTCCACTATGAAATTCTATTCAGTACTCATCCAGGACAAGGTAGTCCAGAGAAGGCAAAATTTCAGCATGCAGAGAGCAGTGAGACTCATTCTATAACGGGGGGAAAAGACCATGTCCTACATTATTAGTGGGAATGTGTCAGAAACCCTGCTAACCAGGTGATTCTTGGGGTTCAGTCAAGAATAGCCGATCAGGGAAGCAATATTAAATTGCTCAGACAAGAAACAGAAAACGCTGGAAAATCTCAGGAGGTCTGACAGTATCTGTGGGGATAGAATACAGCCATCATTTCGAGTCTAGATGACCCTTCATCAGATGCTGTCAGGCCTGCTGAGACTTTCCAGCATTTTCTGTTTTGTTTCACATTCCAGCACCCACAGTATTTTGCTTTTATATTAAAGTGTAGGAATTTATTTGCAATGGATGGTAGCTCCATTTGCCATGGGCTCCCAAAATCAAAAGTTCATAGTAGTGGGACTACTTAAAAATGATTTTACCGATCATTAGACTGCTCATGTTCATACTTTATCCCTACCTACAGTCTGGCAATCAAACCTCAACAGCATGCATGATGTTTGTTTTATTAAGTTTCAAATTCCAAAACATGTAATTTTGGAGTTGGATTTGTTGGAGCAGTTTGACACCATATTTTGGTAAATTACACATTTGCCCATCAAAGCTTTGAAATTATGCTTTAATAACATGCTTTAAAATGTGTTTTAGTAAATGTTATTTCCCTAAATTACTTACCATAAAATATGTTAAATCTAATTTAAATACTTAACACAAATAAGTGTGAACCTTCAGATTTAAGAGAAAATGACTACATTTTTCTACAGGAAAAGGCTACTTATTTTGAGAAAGTGAACACAGTCAGCATAATATGGAGTTACAGGTGTTGGTTTTATCCTCATTGCAATATTTTTGATCATTGTGAGGATTTGTGAATAAGTGCTC
This sequence comes from Carcharhinus amblyrhynchos, assembly GCF_965287045.1. Taxonomy (NCBI): domain Eukaryota; kingdom Metazoa; phylum Chordata; class Chondrichthyes; order Carcharhiniformes; family Carcharhinidae; genus Carcharhinus; species Carcharhinus amblyrhynchos. The sequence goes on along the minus strand of NC_137340.1, from coordinate 12,768,502 downwards.
CAGAAATCCTATTGCTTTTACACTCTGTCAATTTGTCCTTCTATTAAACTTGTAAAAATTACCAGGTATTTTTCTGGTTTGTTAGTTAATCAAGAATTTACCACTGTTAATGGCAAATGCAAATGCTTCAGCGAGAATATTGACATGGCAAAGAACTAAAGGGCACAGCATTGCATAATGCAGTATGATTGACTGTTGCTCAGATCTGTCAACGGGTACAGAAGGGCAAATCATTAATTTACTGTACTTTTTCCTCCCTAACTTCCTCCCCCTGCCTACTCTCATGAAGACACTGTTCACTTGATGGGTACAGTTTGATGTGCACAGGTGCATGTCTGGATATGGAGTGCTTGGTGGGGCAACTGGATTTTGGACAAGACACCACCACTGATCTCAATCCTGCCCTCACCTAGTATCTATGTATCCACTTGTAGTAGGGGTTACTGATCTGTTCTGGCTGATCTTTCCTTTCCCAAAGCCTGATGCGCTTAGGCTCACTGCAAACCTTTGAGGCGGCACAATGACAAGCATTGCTGCCTCACAGCGCCAAGGTCCTGGGTTCAATTCCCAGCTTGGGTCAAGGTCTGTGCGCAGTTTACACATTCTCCACATGTCTGCGTGAGTTTCCTCCAGGTGCTCTGGTTTCCTCCCACAGTAAGAAGTCTCACAACACCAGGTTTAAGTCCAACCAGTTTATTTGATAATAAACCCACAGGCTTTCAAAAGTACTGTTCCTTCGTCAGATGTGTGGAAGGTTAATCCCAAAGAACATAAGAAAATAAGAAATAGGAGCGGGGTAGACCATCTAGCCCTTCGAGCCTGCCCCGCCACTCAATAAGATCATGGCTGATCTGAAGTGGATCAGTTCCACTTTCCTGCTTTCTCCCCATAACCCTTAGTTCCCCTTTCAGAAACCTATCTACCCGTGACTTAAATATATTTAGCGAGGTAGCCTTCACCACTTCAACGGGCAGAGAATTCCAGAGATTCACCACCCTTTGCGTGAAGAAGTTCCTCCTCAACTCTAATCTAAACTGCATTCCCCCCGCCCCTTATCTTGAGGCTGTGTCCTCTAGTCCTGCTATCCTTTCTAAACGGGAAGAATCTCTCTACCTCTACCCTATCCATCCCCTTCAGTATCTTATATGTCTCTATAAGATCCCCCCCCTCATCCTTCTAAACTCCGAGTACAGACCTAGACTATTTAGTCTCTCTTCATAGGCCAACGCCCTCATCTCCAGTATCAGCCTAGTGAACCTCCTCTGCACTCCCTCCAAGGCCAATATATCCTTCCGCAAGTGCGGCGACCAAAACTGCACACAGTACTCCAGTTGCAGCCTCACCAGTGCCCTGTACAGTTGCAGCAAGACCTCCCTACTTTTATATTCTATCCCCCTCGCTATAAAGGCCAGCATCCCATTCGCCGCCTTGATCACCTGCTGCACCTGCAGACTGGGTTTTTGCAACTCGTGCACAAGGACCCCCAGGTCCCTCTGCACCGTAGCACACTGCTGCTGTTCGCCTTTTAAAATAGTAACCCCTCCTACTATTATTTCTGCCAAAGTGGACAACCTCACACTTGCTAACATTATATTCCATCTGCCAGGCCCTCGGCCACTCGCTCAGCCTATCCAGATGCCTCTGCAGACTTTCCACACCCTCCACACAATTTGCTTTTCCACTCATCTTCGTGTCATCTGCAAATTTCGTCACCCTACATTCAGCCCCCTCCTCCAGATCGTCTACGTAAATGGTAAACAGTTGAGGCCCCAGCACCGATCCCTGCGGCACTCCACTAGCCACCAACTGCCAACCAGAATAGCACCCATTGATACCAACTCTCTGCTTCCTATTAGACAACCAATCTTCTATCCACGCTAAAAGATGTGCGGGTTAGGTGGATTGGCCGTGCTGAATTGCCCCTCAGCGTCAGGGGGACTAGCTGGGGTAAATCGGGATTAAGGGACGGTGGGAGGAAACCGGGGCACCCGGAGGAAACCCACGCAGACACGGGGACAACGTGCAGTCTCCACACAGACACTGACCCAAGCCAGGAAGTGAACCTGGGTCCCTGGCACTGTGCGGCAGCACTGCTAACCACCGGGCCACCCACATGGCCTGGGTGGGATTGGTGTAGGTACAGACTGGATGGGCCGAATGCCCTGTGGAGACCCTGTTCATTGACGCCGCCGGGTTAGGGGCCTCAGTGGCCCTGCTGGGTTCAGGGGGTTCCCGCTGGAAGGCCCCGGGTCGGGACGGGGGCAGTGAGGGGAGAGGGAAACTACCGGTTACCGGGGCCCATCATCCCAGAGACCGTACCCCGGCCAGAGAGGCGGAGGCTTCCCGCTGCCTCCCGCCACCCACCAAACCGCTCACTCACCGGCTGCCTTTCCCCCCCCTCAGCGGCCGCGATCCCGAAGCGCGTCTCCCCGGCGCGCACGCCGCCCCGATGCTCTTCTCCCACGCGAGGCTCCAGGCGCGCCCCCAACCGGCCACGCGCGCACCCGCGAGCACACGCAAGGCCACGGCGTCACCGCCCGATTCTGACCAGTCAGCGAGCGGCGACCGCCTCCCTCTGTGAGGTCACAGACAAGGGCGGGTTAGCGTTCAAAGTGCTGTCACTCATGGCAACATACTCATCCCATAATATACACATCCCATATTGTACACAGGGCTGTATACCCATCCCATAATATGCACAGGGCTGTGTACCCATCCAATAATATACACAGGGTTGTGTGCTCAACCTATAATATGCACAGGGCTCTGTACCCATCCTATATTATACACAATGCTGTGTACCCATCCTATAATAAATGCCGGGCTGTGTACTCATCCCATAATATACACAGTATTATGTAGCATTCCATAATATACACAGGGCTGTGCACCTATCCCATAATATGCACAGGGCCATGTACCCATCCCATATTATACACAATTCTATGTACCCTTCCTATAATATACGCAGGACTGTGTACTCATCCCATAATGTACACAGTATTATGCAGCATTCCATAATATGCACAGGGTTGTGTACCCATCCCATATTATACACAGTGCTGTCTATCCATCCAATAAAATACACGGGGTTGTGTAATCATCCCATAATATGCACAAGACTGTGTACCCATCCCATAATATGCACAAGACTGTGTACCCATCCCATAATATGCACAGGGCCATGCACACATCCCATAATGTACACAGGGTTGAGAACCATCCCATAGGTTGCACAGGACTGTGTACCTATCTCATAATATACACAGGGCTGTGCACCCATCCCATATTATACACAGGATTATGTGCTCATCCCATAATATGCACAGGGCTGTGTACTCATCAAATAACATACACAGAGTTGTGTGCTCATCCCATAATATGCACAGGATTATGTGCTCATCCCATAATATGCACAGGGCTGTGTACCCAACCAATAATATACACAATTCTGTGTACCCATCCTGTAATATACGCAGGGCTGTGTACTCATTCCCATAATGAACACAGTATTATGTAGCATTCCACAATATGCACAGGGTTGTGTACCCATCCCATATTATACACAGTGCTGTGTACCCATTCTATAATATAAACAGGGTTGTGTACTTATCCCATAATAGGCACAAGGCTGTGTACCCATCCCATAATATGCACAGGGACATGCACACATCCCATAATGTACACAGGGTTGTGGACCATCCCATAGTTTGTACAGGGCTGTGTACCCATCCCATAACATACACAGGGCTGTGTACCCATTTTATAATATACCCAGGGCTGTGTACCCATCCCATATTATACACAGGATTGTGTGCTCATTCCATAATATGCACAGGGCTATGTACCCATCCCATATTATTCACCGTGCTGTGTATCCATCCTATAACATACATGGGGTTGTGTACTCATCCCATAATGTGCACAAGACTGTGTGCCCATCCCATAATGTGCACAGGGATGTGTACTCATCCCATAATGTACACAGGTTTGTGAACCATCCCATAATTTATACAGGGCTGTGTACCCATCCCATATTATACACAGTGCTGTGTACCCACCTATAATATACACAGGGTTGTATACTCATCCCATAATGTACACAGGGTTGTATACCATCCCATAATATCCACAGGGCTGTGTACCCATCACATAACATACATAGAGCTGTGAACCCATCCCATAATATACATAAGGCTGTGTATTCATCCCATAACATTCACAAGTCAACAATCTTCACTGCCTACAGTGCTTTAATGGCAAAGGGCACAAAATCTGATCCATTTTATACTCTCAGACCTTGAACGATATGCCGTTTACAGCACAGGAACAGGACTAGCTAGTCCATGCCAGTGTTTATTCTTCACACACCACCTCCTCACCCCACTTCACCTGATGCCAGCAGCAGAGCCTTTTATTCCCTTCTTCCTGGTATTTATCTAGCTTCAAATGTATCTAAGCTATTTGCTTCAACTACTCTCCATGTTAGTGAGATCCGCATTCTAACCATTATCTAGGTAAAGAAATTTCTCCTGAACTTATAGCTGATAAAATAGGGCAGAAACCAAAAATTTGTGTGTTAGAAACTCAATAGGCCCTCAATGCAGACAGGTTATCAAGGAAACAATAGTAACTTGGAACAAAGATGATGCAAGGAGGAGAGGCAATGATTGGTCTGTGATTAACCATTATAAATTGCCACAGAGTAACACCATAGATTAAATTATATCTTGTGATGTGAACATTATGATGTGAAGCTATCAGAAAGAGGTTGGGAGAGAAAGATGCACAATAGAATTCAAATCATAAAAAGCTGGAAAATCTCAGCAGGTCTGACCGTATCAGTGGAGACAGAATAGTGCCAATGTTTCGAGTCTGGGTGACCCTTCATCAGAGCTAAGAGCAACTGTCATCCAGACTCAAAATGTTGGCTCTGTTCTCTCTCCACAGGTGCTGTCAGACCTGCTGAGATTTTCCAGCATTTTGTATTTTTGTTTCAGATTCCAGCATCCGTAATATTTTGCTATTATCTTAGAATTGAAATCATGACTGGACTGCCAATGCCTCAGCAATGACATTTCTCACTTTATAGAACATAGAACATTATAGCACAGTACAGGCCCTTCAATGTTGTGCCGAGCTACGCCCAATCCCAAGATCAAGCTACCCCCTCCCTATCATTCTGGTTTGCTCCACGTGCCTATTCAACAACTGCTTGAAGTTTCCTAAAGTGTCCAATTTCACTATCACAGCAGGCAGTCTATTCCACTCTCCAACCACTCTCTGAGTAAAGAATCTACCTCGGACATCCCTCCTATATCTCCCACCATGAACCTTATAGTTATGCCCCCTAGTAACAGCTACATCCAGCCAAGGAAATAGTCTCTTCACGTCCACTCTATCAATCCCTCTCATCATCTTATAAACCTCTATTAAGTCACCTCTCATCCTCCTCCGCTCCGAAGAGAAAAGCCCCAGCTCCCTCAATGTTTCCTCATAAGACTAAAGAAGAATGTGCTCTATGATGTGGAAAGCCCCAAACCAGGCAGCATCCTGATAAATCTCCTCTGCACCCTCTCCAATGCTTCCACATCCTTCTTGTAGTGAGGTGACCAGAACTAAACACAATATTCCAAATTTGATGAACACGGATATCATGGTGAAGAATAGAGAGAGAGATAAGGATTCCACAACATTACTTAAAAAATAAACAACACAGGCAGCATTATGGCAGCATGGCAGAGTCTTAATTTATGATCCCATGGGAGTAAGTTCCAGTTTTGTAACTGCAAACCTCCATACGATATGGTTTCAACCTAAGCCATTCAACTGTGAAAAGACAAGACCTCCTAAGTCACCCTGGTTGCACCTCGTTGTTGAGCAGCCAGTTTCAAACGATCACGTTGAGCCGACGCACAACTGCTGACAACAAATTATTGATTGAAGCTAGAATGTCACGAGGAACCACCACGTAATTTCCCTGGAGGAACTGAACATTAGATGGGGAACTCCTGCCACGTTGCTCTCATACACCTCGCCGTGTCCTGTAAAACAGCTACACTGGTCGAGTAAGCCACCCACCCAGTCTCTCCAATGCTCACCATTGCAAATATTAACTTAATGAGGGGGAATCAATGATAGCTCCAAAAAGTGGTTGGATCTTAATATGAAAAGGCAAAAACAGAGCAGGGGAGTGGGACAAATTGATGGTTCTTTATGAGAACCAGGACAGACACAATGAGCCAAATGGTTTCCTTTTGTGTTGTATGATTCTATGATTATAAGCAGAATTTTGTTATTAGTAATAACATCAATCTTAAACACTTAATATATAGTAAATATAAAATATATATTTGTGAATTGCACAACTCTGCTTCAATACAAATGATGCATTTCAATGTTGATCTAAGTGCATATTGGGAAATAACAAAGAGCATTTTATTAAACGCTTTCCACATCATAGAGCACATTCTTCTTTAGTTAAAATGGGCAACTTTAGACACTGACAATAGGAATGCTAACCCTGCGACTTAGTTATGCATTGTTCTGATCACATGAAACATACTGTTGTGACACCTGTACAATTACCTTATAAAAGCAGGGTCTCCTGTATTTCAGTAGCGTTGCTGTACTTCTGTGCCAGGAGCTGCTGTGTGGGAGGTTTAACAAGCAGAGGTCACCTCTGAGCAAAGAAAAGGAACTGAGGGCAGCACCGTGATTCACAAAGGCCAGTAGAATTTTGATTCCACCACTAAGTAATGATAACTCACTGAAATTGCACTCATCACGAATAATAATAATAGTAACACTCAGATTTCCCTCATAACTATGAGTTAGAGTCTAACTGTTAGACAATAATTCATTGAGACCCATATGCAGCTGGTAATGATGTAATGCCTCAATATCCTACCATATTACAGTACATATTCTGGCATATTACAGTTCATTCAAGCACCAGAACTTTACCACCCCACCCACCACGGGAATTGGAGTGGCGGAGGGGCAGACAATGAGAAGGCCCGTTGACCTCAGGTGAGATTTTATGATTTTGGGACAAGGGTAGCTGTAAAATCCCACCCAGGAAGTCTGAGTTGCTGTGGCAAAATGCACTTTTACACGTATGTTTAAACACAAACTAGGGATAGCGATGGGAGAAACTTGAGCTTTCTTTCCATTACTTTTTCAACCAGGTCTCCGCTCTTACTGCTGTTAGCATTCATTGGATACATTTACAAATTGATAATTAAACTGTTTGATGATGTCATGAACACAGATTCCTTGGCTATCAAGTTCTGGGGTGGGACTTGAACCTGGAGCTAATGACTCGTAGGAAGTAATACGACCCACTGCTCCATAAGTCTTCCTCATCCTACCTGTAATTAGTAGTAATCCTACAACCTTTTGCTATTCACCCTTAAACCAGAACCAAAATCCCCTGACACTGCACAAGTTCCCCAACTGATGCCATGTTTAACAGATCTGATTTTACTCTCTGTCTCTCCTTGGACTCTGGTTTGATTTTTGGTTGTGTGTATGGAAGATAACAGTTTTGAACTGCGATCCTTAGTCAGAGCTGATCTCTGTTTGCATCTCATACACGTCAAAATGGGTCAGTGCAGACTGACCTGAACCAACCTGTGAGCGTGTACGAAAGGCCAATGAGCTCAGTCAGTATCTGGAGCCCTTGTCATGGGGGTCATTGTCCTAAAGACAGCTCAGCACCAACATTTCAAAACCATTCCCTGAGCTCCGACTCAATAAGAAGTCTCACAACACCAGGTTAAATCCAACAAGTTTATTACTGTGTTTACCCCAGTCCAACGCCGGCATCTCCACACTCCGACTCAATAATAGAGGGATTTCATGGCATCCTAGAAATGAGAGCTCAGGAGGAGGTCAGTTGGCCCTGGTGCTGGTTCTCTCCACATTCATCCCCCCTAATCTTTTTTATATTCCTATTTATCAGATATTCATTCCAATCCCTTCTGAATGATGTTCTAGTCCTCACCCACCTCCATAGCCAGTTGTGGCATAATCTACTAGCCCATGGTTTACAAACCCATCCTCTTGTTTCTTTCAGTCAAAATCCTAGCTTATTCTCTTTTGTTTCCCACTCACCCATCAAAGGAAATAATCTTCCATTCTTTATACCATTGTAAAGTCCACAGTTACCTTTATTTGCCACTCCTCTCTCATTGCATTTCTTTTAATAATTTGTAAGACATGGGAGTTGCTGGCTTGTCAGCATTTATTGCCCATCTTTGATTGATTTTCAACTGCTCCTTTAAGGGCAGTTGAAAATCAATTATATTGTTGTGGTTCTGGAATCACATGTAGGCCAGAGCAGGTAAGGACAGCATATTTCTTTCCCTAAGGGACCAGACAGCTTTTTCTGACAATCGGTAATGGTTTCATGGCCATCAGTAGATTCTTAATTCCACTTTTATTGGATTCAAATTCCACCATCTGCCGTGTCAGGATTCGAACCCTGGTCCCCAGAGTATTAGTTGAGTTTCTGGATTAATAGTCTGGTGATAATACCACTGGGTCATCACCTCCCTTCAAATTTGCCTAATCATTGCCACTGCTGTTCCCACCTCTGAGTGAAATGATGGGACTCCTCCCTCATATTCTCCAATCTCCCTGTCCTTCTGAGTCCCTATTTTCCAATCTTCCTTTCTCTTCAAGACCCCCTTCCCAGTCTCTTTCTCTCCTTCAGTCACTATACCTCAGCCTCCCCCCTTTTTTCCAACCCCCATTCCCTACTCTTCATCTCTGATCTTTTTCAGAATGATGTGGGTATGCCGGCGTTGGACTGGCGTAAACACAGTAAAAAGTCTGACAACACCAGGTTTTAGTCCAACCTATTTATTTGATAATATACTCACTAGCTTTTGGGGTTACCCCCTTCGTCAGGTGAATGGAGAACTCTCCATTCACCTGACGAAGGGGGTAACCCCGAAAGCTAGTGAGTATATTATCAAATAAATAGGTTGGACTAAAACCTGGTGTTGTCAGACTTTTTACTTTTTCAGAATACCACTTTTCAATGCTCCCCACCACCCACATACACACTTTCCACCCCCTTATCCCCATTTTGTGTCTCATTCCAGCTTCACATTCTCCTTTCTTAAATTCTCAGTCTTCTTCCTGGACTCCTGAGCTCCCCCCACCCCCCATAGCCATTTCTGATTAATCCAGACACACTAGCCAGTGTAATAGCACCTGGGAAGATCCAGGCCCCACAACAGACTTTCCTGATTGTATCAGAATAGTAAGAAGTCTCACAACACCAGGTTAAAATCCAACAGGTTTATTTGGTAGCACAAGCCACAAGCTTTCGGAGCACTGTCCCTTCATCAGGTGAGTGGAAGATCTGTTCACAAACAGGGCATATATAGATACAAACTCAATTTACAAGATAATGTACACCAGGATAGTCAGTGACTCAAACTGGTGAGATCTTTTTTGATGAAATAAAATCAAAGAATCATAGAATTCTACAGTACAGAAGGAGGCCATTTGGCTTGCACTGACAATAACCCCTCCCAGGTCCCATCCCTGTAACCCCACATATTTACCCTCCTAATCCCCCTGACAATAGGAGGTACTTTACCACGGCCAATCAACCTGATAATTATGACAAAATGCATTTCACATAAACTTTACCCGATTTTCGTTTAACCCTAATGTTTGGAGCCTCAGTCCCTGATGTTGAACTTTACTAGTTGAGAGTTAATTTGCTTTCAGAAAAATCAAACTGGATCAACACAATTGAATAGAGAAACCCATCTGCTACATTCAGAATTACTTTGAAATGCCAGTATTTCATCATTATAAATATTAGTTGTAATTTGCGCAATGTTAAAGGTAAGAAATGTACGCCAAACTGGTTTATTATGCAATACACATTCAACAAAGTCAATGCTTCTGTTGGAGGTTTGAAAACTTATTACCATTAGATAATTTGAATTGATATCTTTTAGTTCAAAAACTGAAACAACTTTCTTTTATAATGGAGTCATTCAAAGGTAATCTTTCAGTAGTATATCCAATATGAAAGAACTTGCATTTATAAAGCACTTATCATCACAACAGGCCATCAAAAAAACCCTTAAAATCCAGTGAAGTAGTCCCTATTGTAATTTAAGAAACGCAACAATCAATTTCTGCACAGCAAGCTCCCAAAAACAGCAACGTAAAAATGACTAGATAATCAGTTATACTAATGTTGATTGAGGGAGGAATAAAAATTGACCATGACCATGACTCTCCTATTCTTCTCAAGTACTGCCATGGGATATTTTATATCCACTTGAGAGGACAGGTGTGGCCTCAGTTTAGCTTCTCACCTTCCAGACATCACCTAAGACAGTGCAACAATCATGTGTCAGTCTGGAATATATCCTTTAGAGGGAGGCAATGGCCTAGTGATATTATCACTAGGCTAGTAATCCAGAAACTCAGCTAATGTTCTGGGGACCCAGGTTCGAATCCCGCCATGGCAGATGGTGGAATTGGAATTCAATTTTAAAATACCTGGAATTATGTTTGTCAGAAAACCCAACCATTCATGAATACCCTTCAGGGAAGGAAATCTGCTGTCCTTACCTGATCTGGCCTATATGTGCCTCCACAGCCACAGCAATGTGGTTGACTCTCAACTGCCCTTGGGCAGCTAGAAATGAGCAATAAATGTTAGCCAGCCAGTGACGCCTACGTCCCATGAATGGGAAAAAAAAATTCTGAAATGGGATTTGAAACTATGACCTTCAGGCTGAGATAAGAATGCTGCTAACAACTGAGCCACAGCTGACATACTGCAATGGGGAAGTAAAGGACTGTCATTTGCACATTAAACCTGCACCCATGCGTGGAAAATAAGTAAATGGTGAAGTGCAGCAAAACAGGCCAAACCGGCATTTGTGTCTTTTCATACATCAGAAAAACGACACATGACAACGCAGAATCACTGAGCAGAAACTGATAGCCAAGTGAGGACGCCTCAACCAGGATCTTGGGTTCATGTCACACTATCTGTAACCCCCACGACTTACAAAATCTCATTAACTGTCCTGGATGGAGACAATTCCCACTTCTTTAACCAATGCTTTCCATTCACATTTTCTGCATCTGTAAAGACTTGATTACCTGCTAAAACTCGCATTCCAACCATTATCATAATTGCGTCTGTGTCTATATATGCCCTGTTTGTGAACTGAACTCTTCACTCACCTGATGAAGGGGCAATGCTCTGAAAGTTTGTGCTACCAAATAAACCTGTTGGACTTTAACCTGGTGTTGTGAGACTATTTACTGTATTAGGAAAATGAACAAAGTTGGTGAATGTAGTGGGCCAAAATGGGAAGCTAAATTCAAAGGGAATGTGGATTACAGCACTGGGATCCCATACTCATGCTTCCCTTCATGACAGGAGTGAAGATATAAATTTATTATCTTCAGTAAATGTCTTTACTAGCGGCATGGTAGCACAGTGGTTAGCACTGCTTCACAGCTCCAGGGACCTGGGTTTGATTCCCAGCTCGGGTCACTGTCTGTGTGGCGTTTGCACATTCTCCTCGTGTCTTTGTGGGTTTCCTCCAGGTGCTCCGGTTTCCTCCCACAGTCCAAAGATGTGTGGGTTAGGTTGATTGGCCATGCTAAAATTGCCCCTTAGTGTGTTGAGGTGCTGAGGTTAGAGGGATTGGTGGATAAAATATGTCGGGATAGGAGGGTAGGGTCTGGGTGGGATTGCGGTCGATGCAAACTTGATGGGCCAAAGGGCCACTTTCTGCACTGTAGAGTTCTATGGTTCTAAATCAGTTTGGGTTTCACACATAATCTAAAATAAAGTGATAGTGTCAGTGTTTTCATTGCTATGAGCAAAGGCAAATATTTTCAAAATCAGATGTCTATACTCCATCGAAAATGAACTGTATTCACGATCTTATTTACAATGCAGTTGTGTGTCCTCTCCCCTCTCTCTCTTTCTCTTTTGTGATCTGATCAACAATCAAGTACAAGAATTTTGAGTTAAGAAAGATGCAGTGATGGAGCTCTGCAGTTAGGGAGAGCCACATTTTGACTGTCTCTTTATACATTTCATTAATCTGTGTGTATTGCAAGCTACTTCTCACCTTAGCTTTTACCTTTCTTTCCCTAACCTCTAGCATACTCATCTAATTCTTTGTTTACCCTATTATGCTGTCCAACATATGATGTTCTCTTTCCTCTTTAAAAACAACTATCTCATGAATTTATTTCATCCGTGCTTGTTCTGTAGTGTATGTCCAGGTATTGTCCTCACAACCACAGAATCCCTACAGTGCAGAAAGAGGCCATCTGGCCCATTGAGTCTGCAGCCATTCTCCAAAAGAGCATCCCACACAGGCCTTCCCCTGTGCCCTATCCCTGTAACCCCACACATTTTACCAGGACTAACCGACCCAATCTGCACATCTTTGGACACTAAGCGATAATTTACCATGGCTAATCCACCTAACCTTAACCTCTTTGGAGACCAAGGGGCAATTTACCATGGCTAATCCACCCAACCTTAACTACTTTGGATACCAAGGGGCAATTTACCATGGCTAATCCACCCAACCTTAACTACTTTGGATACCAAGGGGCAATTTACCATGGCTAATCCACCTAACCTGCACATCTGCACAATGTCAACAAAGGAGATTGTCATCGACTTCAGGAAGCGTAAAGGAAAACATGCCCCTTTCTACATCAATGGACACAAAGTAGAAAGGGTCAACAGCTTCAAAGTTTAGGTGTACAGATCACCAACAACCTGTCCTGGTCCCCCCAAGCCAACGTTAGTGTTAAGAAAGCCACCAATGCCTCTACTTTCTAGAAGATTAAGGAAATTTGGCATGCCAGCTATGACTCTCACCAACTTTTACAGATGCACCATAGAAAGCACTCTTTCTGGATGTATCACAGCTTGGTATGGCTCCTGCTCTGCTCAAGATCATGAGGAACTACAAAAGATTGTGAATGTAGCCCAATCCATCACGCAAACCAGCCTCCCAGCTATTGACTCTGTCCACACTTCCCACTGCCTCAGCAAAGCAGCCAGCCCATAATTAAGGACCCCACGCATCCCGGGCATTCCCTCTTCCACCTTCTTCCATCAGGAAAAAGATGCAAAAGTCTGAGTTCACCAACCGACTCAAGAACAACTTCTTCCCTGCTGCTGTCAGACTTTTGAATGGACCTACCTCGCACTAAGTTGAGCTTTCTCTACACCCTAGCTATGACTGTAACATTACATTCTGCACTGTCTTGCTTTCTTCTCTATGAACGGTACGCTTTGTCTATATCGCCCACAAGAAACAATACTTTTCACTGTATGTTAATATATGTGACAACAATAAATCAAATCAAATCAAATCAAGACTTGGAGCCAAGGAAGTTACTGTCAGAATTATCCTTCAGGGGGCAGGTACCAAGTGATTGCTGATGTTACTTCCCGGCTCCCATCGATTGGATCAGTTGTTGCCAGTTGTCAGAATGGAAACAAGAACAATCATCAAATAAATGAACCAGAAAGGACAGGGCAAGGCTGCCTGGGTTCAGGAAGTCTGCCCCATCTAGGCATGAAGGACAGTTTTAGCCCTTTCCCTGACAACCCTTCCTCAGATTAGGCTACCTTCTGGGGAAAGATAAATATAAAACATAGGGAAAAAAAGAAAATTAGGTCAATTTAGGAAAATATTCTCTGATTCAAAAGTGAAGCAAAATCCAGAGAACACAGCATTCGGTACAATTAATTGAAGTTATTCCTCACCCATCTTCAATAACTTGAGATCTCCTGATCTTAGAAACTGGCTTTTGATGCAGTGAACACATACTTACATCGTTGATGTTACATACTTACATTAGCTTGTATTTTTTAATGTTAGTCTCTTCCCCCAATATTTAAATGCTGAATTCAAACGTGGGAGGGATGCATCGTTGTTTTGAGATAACACTTACTGGCACTTCAACAGTCGCAAGCTTGGAGGAGAGAAAATCGAAACTTACTTCTGTCCCACATTTGCTGTGTTGATTGGGGAGAAGGAAGCTGGGCTCCAAGGGAATTTATTGAGTCATGGGAACCACATCAAGTCTTGTGACAAAAAGAGATGCAGCTGATTACAAGGCTACAAAGTGATTTCTATGAAACATATAACTGGTGATGCAACGGCTAACCCCGTTACATGGAACGTGTACTCTCACTCGTTCCATGTAAACCCTGCTATTTTCAGTTAGAAAACATGACATATTTCTGCATGTTCTACTCTTCAAAAACTCCCACATCTTTCTCTTTCTTCATTGAATGTCTGTTCAGGCTGCAAATAGGTAATTCACCTCCATCTTTTTTAAAATTTTTGTTGGCAACTCTTTCTCGTTTAATTCTGTTTTCTTCGAGGGTAGGACATTGACGAGCCCTATACTGATGCACCACTTTGATTCAAGTTTGTTTGTGTTTTGAGCAATGGTGGACAGTAGCCATTAAAATAGCAACTATATTTCCAATCAAAAAGCAAAGAAAGGGCTGAAAAACTTAACTGAAAAGAAAACACTCGATGTACATGTTGGGTGTTTAAGCATCTGTAGAGAGAAAAATCAGATGAAAGACCTTTCTTCAACCTTTTCTATTTTCATGTCACTTTTTTTTGACTCGTTATGTCCAGGAAGAAATAAAGTTTAAACCTTATTTATTAGTGTCACAAGTAAAGTCCCCAAGTCCTCTCACTCCGGCACCTGTTCGGATACACTAAGGGAGAATTTAGCAGGGCCAATGCACTTAACCACCACATCTTTTGGATTGTGGGAGGAACCTGGAGGAAACCCAGCAAACACTGGGAGAACGTGTGGATGCCACACAGATAGTGACCCAAACCCAGGAGTCAAACCGAGGTCCCTGGTGCTGTGAGGCAGAAATGCTAACCACTGTGCCCATAACACAGGGTTTTATTAAGAATATTTCTCACCAAATAAAGAGCAATATAGCTAAAATATGTAATTAGAATATGTTAACGGGCAACTACAATCCTTTGACGTATAGGTTTTAATATAAGATATTAAGAAAATATTAAGATCTCTAAGTTCATATTCCACACTTTTTCAATACCTTTTAACTAAGACTCAAACAAATGTAGAAATAAGTAACAATTTTTGTGCATCATTCTATCACTTATAGGTAACTGGACCCGGAATTAACCAATAATATTAGGCATGAAATCCCATGCAACAGAAAATAAGCATCTGTTGGTGAGGCAGGGTATGGGATAAATGGGTCTATTTTGGGTTGGCAAGATGTGATGAGTGGAGTGCCACTGGTATCAGTGCTGGGGCCTTAACAATTTCCAGTTTATATCAATGAGCTGGATGAAGGGACCAAATGTATGGTTGCTAAATTTACTGATTACACAAAGGTACATAATAAGAAGAAGGGCCCAAATCTCCCATCCCGACCTGCCCATTTTTTGCTGCGTCAGGTTGGGAGATGTACATGTCGGCCATTTTGCGGGATTCGCCCATGCGTTCCCGATGCATGCGTGTCTTCCACAGCCAGAGAGCAGGCGTAGTCAGGATTGCGCTGGAAACCAGCGGGAAGACAAGGTAAGTGATTTAAATCTGTTTTTAATCTTATTTAAATATCATTATCAGGCCCAGGACTGAATTCTCCAGGCCCGTTAGTATCTCCCTCTTCGCCAGGAGTATTTCACTCCGGCGGGGTTTAGAGTAGCTCCTCACTTGTGGGGAACTAGTGGGAGACCCCGCCGGAATGAAGGGGGGCAATCTGGGCCCCCTCAGGAGGTTGGGTGGTGTGGGGTAGTGCCCCCTGGGCAACGGCATCCCGGCAGTGACAGCCTGGTTCCCCTGGCACTGCCCGGGGGTAAAGTGCCCGTGGGGCATCTTGGCATTGCTCATCGGGCATCGAGTAGAGCCAAGGGGCAGGGTCAAGGGGGCACAGCCACAGGGCGGGACCAAGAGGGCAGCTTCTATTGTGGGTGGGACCTTGGGGGCAATCAGTAGGGGTGGGGGATCCCGTTGCTATTCTGCAGATAGGATAGGTCGGGGCTGGTAGGAAGCTAGCAATCGGGGCCGGCTGGGTGTGCCAGGGTGGTCTGCCTCCCGGGGAGGATCTGCCTCCTGCGGGGGAATGCAGGAAAATGTAAATTTGTCCACTTCAACAAGAAGAATAGAAAAGCAACATGTTGCTTAAATGGAGAGAGATAGCAGAACTCTTGAGGTACAGAGGGATCTGGGTGTCCTAGCACACGAGTCAAGAAAAGTTAGTAGCAGATGAGGCGATTAGGAAGGCAAATGGAATGTTGCTTATTGCAAGGGGAATGGAGTATTAAAACAGGGATGTTTATTGCAGCTGTACAGGGCATTGGTAACAAAAGAGCTAGAGTACTGTGTACAGTTTTGGTCTCCTTAATTAAGAAGGGATGTAAATGCATTCGAAAAAGTTCAAAGAAAGTTCATTTGATTGGGACCTGGGATGGGGGAGTTACCTGATCGATGTAATGGGGCCAAATTAGACTAATGAAAATATATATAATCGTGAGCTTAAAACACAAACATAATCCTGAATGGAGAGAATGATCTTAGACTAAAGGTGTTGATAAGAGACTGTCAGTGTAAAAGGCATTTTGATTAAATAGCAAGTATTTCTCATTTAAACATGTACTTTGGATTTCGAAAATGGACGCAGCTTATTCCTTAGAATATATTTTGTGAAACTTCAGCAAGGTCTGATGGGGTGAAACACTTAGAAGGGAACCACATTTTGTAAAACAGCAGACCTTTTTTTTGTTTTTATTCCAGTTCAATCAAATCAAGTCCAATTCAGAGTGTCAACAAGTTGAGACATTCCCAATCCAAGCTGACAAGACGGGGCTCTCACCTCCTGTCTAGGGCTTGATCTACATGATCCAAGCTGATTGGAGTAAGTATAGCTCCTCCTCCAAGGGTTGATCTTAGCCAAAAGGCCGAGATTCCACTTTTAAAAATTGCTTCAAATGAAGCTTAAATGTAACCTAACGACTTCAACCAAGTACAGCATGTTGGTACTACACTTGATCTTAGCCGAAAGGCCAAGAAGCAATAAGAACAGATACTACATTTGATCTTAGCCAAAAGGCCGACTGTTAAATGTGGCCATTTTCATCAGTAGATGTCGGGAACAAAATGGCATCCAAGGTCAACTCAATGAATAAGATTTATACAAAGTCACGCTGATAGCAGTCAGACATAAATACTTTCTCAGGGTCTGGCTTTTAGTGACATGAGTATGAATCTGTGGGAATATTAACTTTAACCTTTGCTGTGTTGCTGAGCAACCAAGGGAGATAACATCCAAAATTAAGGACAAATAAGATCCCAGGAGGTCAGGATGTAAATTGTTATTGTCTGGAGTTGGTGACAGGGATGCTTATTGACTGGTTTGTATTAAGGTTTAATGGGTTATGGCCAGCAGAAAGACGGGCAATAAGATTCTGAGAAATGTATATTTGGCCTTATGGAGGCATGATGTTTGGTTCGCCAGAGGCTCCGAGTAGTGTGCTGAGTCATCTAATATGATTCTCCCATTTGATCGATTGGTCAATAAAAGACACGTCTTGGAACAGCTCATTTGTTTCGCAAGTTTCCGTGCTTAGTTTAAATTTTAGCAATTCACAGTCTCACACAAAACCACCCTCCGCCTCCCACTACACATATGAAGAAAGATTAGACTGGTTGGGGTCAGTATATATTAGAGTTTAGAAGATGGAGAGGTGACCTTATTGAAACATAGAAGATCCTGAGGGGACTTGACAGGTTCCCCTTTCTGGAAGAGACTAGAACCAGGGAAAACAGTTTAAAAGTAGGGGGTTTCCCACTTAAGCTGAAGATGAGAGGAATTTTTTTCACTCAGAAGTTTATGAAGCTTTGGAATTCTCTTTGCCAGATGGCAATGGAGGCAGGTCAATGATTATTTTTAAGGCAAAGGTAGGTCAATTCTTGGCTAACAAGGGAGTCAAAGGTTATTGGGTTAGGTGGAATGGGGAGCTGAGGCAACAATCAGATCAGCCATGATCTTATTGATTATTGGAGCAGGCTCAAGGGGCTACATGGCTGACTCCTGCTCCAAATTTGTGTGTTTGTATGTATGTCCACATGGTTTGTTCATATGTTGATTTGCCAGCCCAGCAGATAAAATATATGCAACAAAAACAGAAAATGTTGGGAAATCTCAGCAGATCTGACAGCATCTGTGGAGAGAGAATCAAGCTAACATTTTGCATCTGGATGGCCTTGGTGAGGCTAGACCTACAACTGTGTGCAGTTTTGGTCTCCTTTTCTGAGGAAGGATGTTCTTGCTCTTGAGGGAGTGCAGCAAAGGTTTCCAGGCTGATTGCGAGGATGGCGGGACTGATGTATGAGGAGAGATTGGCTAGGTTAGGATTGTTTTCACTGGCGTTCAGATGAGTAAGGGAGGATCTCATCGAGACTTGTAAAATTCTAACAGGGCCCTACAGGATAGAAGCAAGAAGGACGTTCCCAATGATAGGGGCGTCCAGAAGCAGGGGTCACAGTCTGAGGTGGAATATATAATAATCATTTAGACTTGTCTATCAATCTAACAATCCAGCTACGTATTTTATGTACACATGTATCTTTGAGTTGGTAATGGAGTTTACATCTGCAGTTATTTTAGGGTGGGGTTTGGGCCTAGGTAGGGTGCTCTTTTGGAGAATCGGTGCAAACTCAATGGGCCGAATGGCCTCATCTGCACTGTAGAAATTCGATGATTTTATTGAAATCAGTAGGTTAGCACTTTAATGGGAAGAGTCACTGTTCTTACTTTCTCCACACGATGGTGCTGTTACGTTTAAGAATATGTTTACAAGAATTGTTGCTCATTTTTTTACCCAAGGGATGGGGCGGTAACCTATCTCAGCCTGTTATAACAAACACAGCGAAAAGACAAGACTCTAGCTAAGAACCAAAGGCCACAGGAGATTCACACGTAGCGACTACAAAAGCAGTGTGTATCATGACTTTAATGTAGGCAAAAGTCCCTTAACAAAGACTTGAGGAAAATGGCTGCTTGGTCAAAGGAGCGGAGATTTAGGAGGAGTGGCCATAGGGTTGTTGAACAAAACATGGATTTTAAAATGGCTCATCAAGAAGGAGAAAGCTTTAGGCAATTCATTCTTGACAGCAAGATCCAGGTGACTACAGGTACAGTCACTAACTTAGGGGCAAAGGAAAGCAAGAGACTGTTACTAGGAAAATGGAGAATTTTCAGGTGGACTATAAGTCTGAAGGAGGTTAACTGATCTCTGAAAGATTCCAGCTCCAAGAGAAGAATTATACATTTGTGGTGCAGGGATTTTGGGAATCAGTGTCAGTTCGGCATCAGGCAGGTGGGAATGATGGGTGAGTTTGACTTGGGGCAGGACTTCACAGTTTGCACTGGGTGAGTGAGGTTGTTGGACTGCTCAGTCCCTCCCCAGCCGTCTCACAGTGGTGAGTCAAACATCGACTGGCCAGCACGAGGCCAGGGAATGTGGCCAATTAGCGTTGGGAAGGGGACGGCCCAGCCAACTGGGCATCAAGGGTGGGACCAAAAACAGGAGGTGGGGGGTTGTCATGAACCATAAATCAGTAAGGCTACCAGTTTACCACGCCCTCTCACCTGCTCTTTATTTGTTTAGGCAGCCCTAAGAACAGTGAAGAAATAACCTCTGCTAACATACAGAAGCTGCCACCTTTAGCTGCAGTCTCTGCTGCCACGTATGTAGCTGTGGCCTCATCTGCAGCCCCTTTCATCTACCCTTGTGCTGTGTTATGCTGACGGTACTGGCTTGTTGGTGGGTAGGAGGCAGAGATCTAGTGCTGCGCTCTGTGCATAAACCTACTGTCAAGAAAAGGATCTGCATCTGGTTCCCTATCTCACCAGCCAGCTTGGATCCGTTTCACATCAACCACCTCTTTATCAATGGGTAATGTTGTGATGGTAATAGAGCACTTGCTATTTTTCCTTGCTCCAGATGTGGTGTTGTTACGACTCATAGTTTGTTTCAACAAACACTTTTAACAAACATTTCTTCCAACTCTCCATGAGCACTTCCACGAGGTTACCAAATTATGCCAAAAAAAGATAACTACTCTGATGACATGCTGCATTCCATCTAATCCCCTGAATTTATCATAGAATAGAGTCATAAAATTCCTACAGTGCAGAAGGAGGCCACTTGGCCCATCAAGTCCGCACTGACTCTCCAACAGATTATCCTAGCCAAGACCTATCCCATGTATTTATCCCACTAATCCTCCTAACCCACACATTCTAGGACACTAAGTGGCAATCCAACATGGCCAATCAACCTAACCAGCACATTTTTGGACTGTGCCAGGAAAGCAGAGCACCCGGAGGAAACACATGCAGACATGGGGAGAACATTCAAACTCCACACAGGCAGTCACCTAAGGTGAGAATTGAACACAGATCCCTGGCACTGTGAGGCAGCAATGCTAACCACTGTGCCACCATGCTGCCCATTACTTAACTTTATTAAGTATGAGTTACAGGATGCAATTGCACATTCAGCAGATAAAACCCGACTTTGCCGTTAGAATTCCTTTTTCAGTAATGATATCCCCGTGTGAGTGTCCTATTCTCTGAAATATGTCATGTGTCAGATATGGACCACTTAGTTGGAGATCATTCTTGCTGGATCTAGTTATCCCTGTGTTAGCATTTGTTTGTTTTCAGTTGTATTCTTGCAAAATACAATAGATAATGGCAGTGTCGCAAATGAGATACAAGATGGTGTAGTCAAAATAGGAGATTAACTAAAGGTCAAGCAGGTCGGAGCATGGGGCTGCTGTTTCCGAACATACTGCTCGTCTCAATTTTAGACAGAAGAATTTATTTCGATATTGAGATCTGTAGCTCCACTCCAATTAAACCCAGTCTCAGGATGTGGGAAGAACATGAGAAAAACCAGCAGGATTAGGGACAGATAATGTCTCTAGCCTGCCCTGTAATATTATGTCTGAACTTCTTCATTAACTCCACTTTTCCACCCTGTTCCCACATTACTTAATTCACTTAGTGCCTGAAAATCTATTGATCTGAGTATTGAATGAACTAAATCCCTAGGGTCAAGAATTCAATTCTTATAATCCTCTCAGTGAAGAAATTTCTCATCATCTCAGTCCTAAATGGTCGATCCCTTACTCTGAGGCTATGACCTCCATCTCCTGTAAGAGGATACAGCCTCTCAGCATCTATCCTGGCAAGCCCTGTAAGAGCTTTATAGGTTTTAATGAGGTCACTGCTCATTCTTCTAAACTCAAGACTATTTAGGCCCACGCTACACAATCTCTCCTCACAGGAAATCCTTCTTATCCAATAAATAAAAGCAAAATACTGTGGATGCTGGAAATCTGGAATTAAAACAGAAAAATGCTGGATAAGCTCAGCTGGTCTGGCAGCATCTATAGAGAGAGAAACATAGTTAACATTTCGAGTCTGTATGACCCTTCTACAGAACAGAGGAGGGATAGAAATGTGATGCATTATATAGTTGGAGAGAGGGGTGGAAGAGGTGGGGCAGAATAGAAGGTTTAAGTTTATTTGTTCTTATCACAAGTCAGCTTACATTCTCAGTGCAATGAAGTTACCGTAAAAATCCCCTTGTTGCCACACTCTGGGTTGCTCGGGTACAATGAAGGAGAATTTAGCATGGCCAATGTGCCTATTCAACACGTCTTTTGAACTGTGGGAAGAAACCGGAGCACTGGAGGAAACCCACACTGGGGGGAACGTACAGACTCCCAAACCGGGAATCAAACACAGATCCAGGCGCTGTGAAGCAGCAGTGCTAACTACTGTACAACCGTGCTGCCTGTGGGGGATAGGACAAAGCTGAGGAGAGATTGACAAAGATGTCATGGACACAAGACGAAGGGAGTGTTAATGGTAACAGTAAGGACTAAAAAAGTGCTGATAGTGGCATAATGGAAAGATAGCAAAATGTGTTAATAGGAGGACAAAGGTCAGTGCTGAATAAAAACAAAACTTGCATCCGAGGGTTCTGAAAGAAATGGCGGAGGTGATAGTGGATGCCTTGGTGGTTATTTTCCAGACGTCGCTGGATTCCGGGGAAGTGCCGGAAGATTGGAAAACGGCTAATGTTACACCGTTGTTTAAGAAGGGTGCCAGGCAAATGGCAGGGAATTATAGGCCGGTTAGTTTAACGTCTGTTGTAGGTAAAATGTTAGAATCCGTCATCAAGGAGGAAATAGCGAGGCATCTTGAGGGGAATTGCTTGATAGAGCGGACGCAGCACGGTTTCATTAAAGGGAAGTCGTGTCTGACAAATTTATTGGAGTTCTATGAGATGTGTCTAGGGCGGTGGATAAAGGAGAGCCGGTGGATGTGGTCTTTCTTAATTTTCAGAAGGCGTTTGACAAGGTACCTCACAAGAGGTTATTGCAGAAGGTCAGGGGACATGGAGTTGGGGGTAGGGTGTTAGCGTGGATAGAGGATTGGTTGTCAAATAGGAGGCAGAGAGTGGGGGTCAATGGGTGCTATTCGGATTGGCGATTGGTGACTAGTGGAGTGCCCCAGGGGTCGGTGCTGGGGCCTCAGCTATTTACCATTTATATAGATGATCTGGAGGAGGGAACCGAGTGTATGGTGTCGAAATTTGCTGATGACACCAAGATTGGTGGAACGGCAAATTGTGCGGAGGGAGTAGAGAGTCTACAGAAGGATCTAGATAGGCTGGGCGAATGGGCCAGGAACTGGCAAATGGAATTTAATGTTGGCAAGTGCGAGGTGGTCCACTTTGGTAGGAATAATGGTAGGAAGGATTATTACTTACGTGGCGAAAAACTGCAGCAGGCGACGGTGCAAAGGGACCTCGAGGTCCTTGCGCATGAGTTGCAAAAACCCAGCTTGCAGGTGCAGCAGGTGGTCAGGAAGGCGAATGGGATGCTGGCCTTCATCGCGCGGGGGATTGAATATAAAAGTAGGGAGGTCTTGCTGCAGCTGTATAGGGCATTGGTGAGGCCGCAGCTGGAGTACTGTGTGCAGTTTTGGGCGCCGTACTTACGCAAGGATATTTTGGCCTTGGAGGGAGTGCAGAGGAGGTTTATTAGGCTGATGCCGGAGTTGAGGGGGTTGAGCTATGAGGAGAGGCTGAATAAACTAGGCTTGTACTCGTTAGAGTTTAAGAATGAGGGGACATCTCATTGAGACGTATAAGATGATGAATGGGATGGATAGGATAGAGGTGGAGAGACTCTTCCCGCTCAGACAGTAGGACTCGGGGGCACAGCCTCAAGATAAAGGGGGGGCGGTTTAGAACGGAGTTGAGGAGGAACTTCTTCACTCAAAGGGTGGTGAATCTCTGGAATTCTCTGCCCGTTGAAGTGGTGGAGGCTGCCTCGCTAAATATTTTTAAGACGCGGGTTGATGGGTTTTTGATAAGAGGGGGATTAAGGGTTATGGGGAGAGGGCGGGAATGTGGAACTGAGCCACGACAGATCAGCCATGATCTTATTGAATGGCGGGGCAGGCTCGAAGGGCTAGATGGCCTACTCCTGCTCCTATTTCTTATGTTCTTATGTTAAAGAACTAGTGACACATGGCCCTGTGGGGCAGGGGGAATTATATTGGGACAAACCAAGGAAACAAAAAAGCGTCAGGATGGAGGGGAAGGTTCACAGTCAATATTGAGTCCAGAAGACTGCAACTTGCGTAATCGGAAGATGGGATGTTGTTCCATTCCTATCCAATCATGGTCAGCAGTTCTATCAGTAAATTTCATAACAACTTGGGGTGTTACAGTAGTCAGTTGCCAATCCATCTCCTTTTTCATTAATTTATTGAAGGTTCCTTTCTTGTCCGTCGACATTCCTCTCTCTCACACATCTCTTTAGCTGCAGAAAGCTTTGTTCACCCCATCAATTCCTATAGAGCTCTTGGAGGGCTTGAGCTCAACATATCACAATCTGGTGAACTGGTGCAACAACAATAATCTCTCCCTCAATGTCAACAAAATGAAGGAGATTGTCGTTGATTTCAGGAAGCATAAAGGAGAACATACCCCTGTCTACATCAATGGGGACAAAGTAGAAAGGGTCGAGAGCTTTGTGTTTTTAGGTGTCCAGATCACCAACAACCTGTCCTGGCTCACCCCAGTGCCGACACTATAGTTAAGAAAGCCCACCAGTGCCTCTACTTTCTCAGACGACTAAGGGAATTTGGCATGTCAGCTATGACTCTCACCAACTTTTACAGATACACCATAGAAAGCATTCTTTCTGGTTGTATCACAGCTTGGTATGGCTCCTTTGGGAAAAAGATGCAAAAGTCTGAGGTCACGTACGAACCAACTCAAGAACAGCTTCTTCCCTGCTGCCATCAGACTCTTGAATGGATCTACCTCGCATTAAGTTGATCTTTCTCTACACTCTAGCTATGATTTTAACACTACATTCTGCACTCTCTCCTTTCCTTCTCTGCAAATGGTATGTTTTGTGTGTACAGCGTGCAAGAAACAATACTTTTCTCTGTATGTTAATACATGTGACACAAATAAATCAAATCAAATCAAATCTGGGAAATGTAGCAATTTCAGTTTGTGAGAACATGGTTGACAGCTGTGCGATCAATATATTGAAATACATTGCTGAAATAAAGACAGGTGAAAGAACATAAGAACATAAGAAATAGGAGCAGGAGTAGGCCATCTAGCCCTTCGAGCCTGCCCCGCCATTCAATAAGATCGTGGCTGATCTGTCGTGGCTCAGTTCCACTTTCCCGCCCTCTCCCCATAACCCTTAATCCCCTCTCTTATCAAGAGCCCATCAACCCGCTTCTTAAAAATATTTAGCGAGGCAGCCTCCACCACTTCAACGGGCAGAGAATTCCAGAGATTCACCACCCTTTGAGTGAAGAAGTTCCTCCTCAACTCCGTTCTAAACCGCCTCCCCCTTATCTTGAGGCTGTGCCCCCTAGTCCTACTGTCTTTTTTGAGCGGGAAGAGTCTCTCCACCTCTATCCTATCCATCCCATTCATCATCTTATACGTCTCAATGAGATCTCCCCTCATTCTTCTAAACTCTAACGAGTACAAGCCTAGTTTATTCAGCCTCTCCTCATAGCTCAATCCCCTCAACTCCGGTATCAGCCTAGTAAACCTCCTCTGCACTCCCTCCAGGGCCAAAATATCCTTGCGCAGGTGCGGCGCCCAAAACTGCACACAGTACTCCAGCTGCGGCCTCACCAATGCCCTATACAGCTGCAGCAAGACCTCCCTACTTTTATATTCAATCCCCCTCGCTATGAAGGCCAGCATCCCATTCGCCTTCCTGACCACCTGCTGCACCTGCAAGCTGGGTTTTTGCGACTCATGCACAAGGACCCCGAGGTCCCTCTGCACCGTCGCCTGCTGCAGTTTTGTGCTTTAATCCCTGTAGATACCAGTAAGATAAAAGAACCAAACTTACTGACTGACTCCCCTCACTCCAATCTCCACTCCTGCCGGAAGAAAACAATGGACAAGATTTCAAATTTTATAACTTTTACTTTAAAAGTCAAACCAAAAATCAACACAATTCAAACACGTATTAACAAGCAAATTACACTCTGTCAGAACTATAAATTACACTTTGATTAACTGATACAACTCCCCTTGGCACATGTGGCAGCACATGCCATCATAAAGTCCATCACAACTCTATCTTCTTCAGGTAGAGTACAATTCCTTGGTGGCACAGTGGTTAGCACTGCTGCCTCACAGCGCTGGGAACCTGGGTTCAACTCCAGCCTTGGGTCACTGTCTGGGTGGAGTTTGCTTGTTCTCCTCAAGTAGGTTTCCTCTGGGGGCTCCCGTTTCTTCCCACACTCCAATGATGTGCAGGTTAGGTTGATTGGCCATGCTAAACTGTCCCTTAGTGTCAATGGAGATTAGCAGGGTAAATAGGGATTGAACCTGCATTGGATTGTTGCTGGTATTGACTAGATGGGCTAAATGGCCTCCATCTGCACTGTCGGAATTCTATGATTCCATTCTATAAATCACCATTGACAGCAGCTTTATTCCATGGATACAGTCAGTGCCAAAGAGTGCACTCTTTAGCTCAGCTTATGGCAGTCCTGTCGGTGAAGATTCCCTAAAATGATTGAAGCAGTGGCAGTAACTTTATTTCACTATCCCAACGCTCAGTCTTCAGCTTTCACTAATTTTATCTGTCCTACACACAAATCTTTCCACAGCCAGCCTGCTTTGATCACCTGCCGAAATCTGGGGTGGGATTCTCTGGCCAGGCTCACCTCAAGACCAGAAATTCACACACCAGCTCAACTGACCTTTAAATGGTCCACTGAATTTTCTGTCTCGCCCGCAGTGAGCGATACAGGAGAATTTTGACCCTGATCTCTGAGAGCTCTGTGCATTAAAGGACCAGGTATCATCTGTATGGTGTCGGTTGCAAGAAACCTGCTTATAATCATCCAAACATTGGAAAGATCTGCATTAGGATACAGAGTCCTTCAGGGAGTTGAAAGGATGACCTGCTCCCACTGGAGATATAGATTTAGGTCAAAGAGAACCATGCCATTCCAACAGCGCAGGAGGCCCATCGCGTCTGCATCAACTCTCTGAACAAGCACCTTACCCACCACCTTCTGCTCTATCACTGTAACCCCACGCATTTACCAATCCACCTAACCTGCACACCTTTGAACAGAGCAGCCTGTTACTCCTTTACATCTGGCAAAAAAATAAGCACAGGTTGCTTGTCCCTTCCCCATTCCCCCTGAACAGCAGGGGATAAAGAGGGATAAGATCCAGCAGAATGGAACTCCTCTCTACCACCAATGACTTACTGGTGTGAAAAATCCAGGCTAGAGCAAGCATGTGTTCTGGCAAAAAAAAATTGTTACATCGTTTTGTTTAACAATATAGAAGGCACTGCATTATATCTGATCAATAATCAGATTGGTGCGGTAACACGATGGATGCTTTTACTCAAGGTGCTGTAGAACACTGGAGACATAAAATTCATTATAAGAGAACTTTAAATATCACTGCCTCAGTGTGTTCCCTCCCATCCCTCTAGTGTTTCAATGAGAAAATCACAGAACTAAATACTGCAGCATGACATGCAATTTTCCATTCTGTTCTGTTTTAAGAACTTGCTTCCCTGTGGAATACAACCGTACCGACTGTTTTGCGACAAAACAGCACTAAAGGGGGAAATGAATGGGATTTGGGCCGCAATAGTGGGCCTTGCAGAACATTACAAACACTTAAATGTAGATACATTAATGGCAACAATGAGTGAGCCAATCATTGACTTCCAAGGTTGGCCAGCCCTCATTGTAGATTTCCTTTAGTCCACTTCCAGTGGCGTACTCAAAATAAAACCTAAGCAACTCAACCTTATTCTCCTGGTGAACTTGTTTGGCAAGTTCCTGGGTAAGTGTTTGGTTGGACAACATTGGTAACGTTTATAGAAAAAAGGCAGCCACAACGGGGTCAGAGGCTAAGTAATTCTGCGGATGAGGAAGTTACACTCTTAGTGAAATCTACAAATGACACTATTGACCTAATTCTGTGAAGGGAAGAAATTCACAGTGGATCTTACAACTTGTGCAATATTCATGCATTATGAAAGTTGCAAAGAACATGCAATATTCAAAGGGTATTTTTTTAAAATGTCTTCTGTCAGCAAGACTTTTATAATAGCTTGGAAAAGTTTTGAAAATGGAATCTTCATATACGAGCTGATTTTTTAAAAGATGAAATACCAAGCCCTAGAATTAACCACCCCCCCAAAAAAACTGGAGAAATTGCAATTTTTAATTTTAATTGCAGGGTTGGCACAGAGGTTAGCACAGACTCACAGCACCAGGGACCTGGGTTCGATTCCCAGCTTGGGTCATTGTTTGTGTGGTATTTGCATATTCTCCTTGTGTCTGCATGGATTTCAATCATAGAACCCTACAGTGCAGAAAGTGGCCCTTTGGCCCATTGACCACAATCCCACCCAGGCCCTACCCCCATATCCCTACATATTATTACCCGATAAACCCTCTAACCTAAGCATCTAGGGATACTAAGGGGCAATTTTATCATGGCCAATCAACCTAACCCGCACATCTTTGGACTGTGGGAGGAAACCGGAGCACCAGAGGAAACGGTAGCACAGTGGTTAGCACTGCTGCTTCACAGCTCCAGGGACCTGGGTTTGATTCCCAGCTCGGGTCACTGTCTGTGTGGAGTTTGCACATTCTCCTCGTGTCTGCGTGAGTTTCCTCCGGGTGCTCCAGTTTCCTCCCACAGTACAAAGATGTGCAGATTAGATGGATTGGCCATGCTAAATTGACCCTAGTGTCAGCTGGATTAGCAGGGTAAATATGTGGGGTGACAGGACTAGGGCCTGGGTGGGATTGTGGTCAGTGCAGACTCGATGGGCCAAATGACCTCCTTCTGCACTGTAGGGATTCTATGATTCTTCTAGGAAATGTAAACTTTCACTGCCTAATCCTGAAAAATTAAAAGAACATGAAATTGGAAAATGTTATAATTCAAACTAATCTTTCTTAAAAAAACACAACAAATCCAATTCAAAGTTCACCGATTTCCACTGCATGGACCTCAGTAATATCAAGGTGTAATTTCTGATTGAATTCCAGTATTATTCACTGAAAGGACTGCTGCTATTTTTGTAAAAAGAGTGAACTGTACAGGAGTTAGAACGAAGAACAAAGAAAATTACAGAACAGGAACAGATCCTTCAGCCCTCCAAGTCTAAATCAACCACGCTGCCCGACTTAACTAAAACCCCCTACCCTTCTGGGGACCATATCCCTCTATTCCCATCCTATTCATGTACTTGTCAAGACGCCCCTGAAAAGTCACTACCGTATCCCCTTCTGCTACCTCCCCCGGCAACAAGTTCTAGGCACCCACTACTCTGTGTAAAAAATCTACCTCGTACATCTGTTTTAAACCTTGCCCCTCGCACATTAAATTTATGCCCCTAGTAATTGACTCTTCCACCCTGGGAAAAAGCTTCTGATTATCCACTCTGTCCATGCCTCTCATAATCTTGTAGACTTCTATTGGTTCTCCCCTCAACCTTCGTCGTTCCTGTAAGAACAAACCAAGTTTCTCCAACCTCTCCTCATAGCTAATGTCCTCCATACCAGGCAACATCCTGGTAAATCTTCTCTGTACCCTCTCCAAAGCCTCCACATCCTTCTGGTAATGTGGCATCCAGAATTGAACACTATATTCCAAGTGCGGCCTAACTAAAGTTCTATAAAGCTGCAAAATGATTTGCAACAATTTTTAAACTCAATACCCCAGCTGATGAAGGGAAGCATGCCATATGCCTTCTTGACTACCTTCTCCACCTGCATTGTCACTTTCAGTGACCTGTGTACCTGTACACTCAGATCCCTTTGCCTATCAATACTCTTAAGGTTCTGCCATTTACTGTGTATTGCCTATCTGTATTAGCCCTTCCTAAATCACTACCTCACATTTGTCTGGATTAAACTCCATCTGCCATCTCTCCGCCCAAGTCTTCACCTGATGTATATCCTGCTGTATCCTCTGATGGTCCTCACTGATATTCCCCAAATCCACCTAACTTTGTGTCATCCGCAAACTTACTAATCAATCCAGTTACATTTTCCTCCAAATCATTGATATATATTACAAACAGAAAGGTCCCAGCAGTTCCCTGAGGAACGCCATCTTCCATTTCTACCCTCTGTCTTCTTTGACCAAGCCAGCTCACCTCTGACCCCATGCAACTTCACCTTCTGCACCAGTCTGCCATGAGGGATGGTGTCAAAGGCCTTACTGAAGTCCATGTAGATAATATCCACTGCCCTACCCTCATCAATCATCAATATCACTTCCTTGAAAAATTCAATCAAGTTCATGAGACATGACCTCTCCTTTCACAAAACCACGGTGCCTCTCGCTAATACGTCCACTTATTTCCAAGTGGGAATAAATCCTGTCTCGAAGAATCCTCTCCAATAATTTCCCTACCACTGATGTAGGGCTCACCAGCCTGTAATTGCCTGGATTATTCTTGCTACCCTTCTTAAACAAAGGAACAACATTAGCTATTCTCCAATCCTCTGGGACCTCCCCTGTAGCCAGTAAGGATACAAAGATTTCTCTCAAGGCCCCAGCAATTTCCTCCCTTATTTCTCTCAGTATTTTGGAGTATATCTCATCAGGCCCTTGTCAGACTTGTCTACCTTGATGTTTCTCAAGAACCCCAATACCTCCTCCTTTTTGATCGCAACATGACTCAAACTATCTACACATCCTTTCCCAGCAGCATCATCCACCAAGTCCTTCTCTTTGGTGAATACTGTCGCAAAGAACTCATTTAATACCTCGCCCATTTCCTCTGGCTCCACGCATAGATTCCCTCCCTTGTCCTTGAGTGGGCCAACCTTCTCCCTGGCTACCCTCTTGCTCTTTATATATGTATAAAAAGCCTTGGGAATATCCTTAATCCTGCTGACCAATGCTTTTTCATGACCCCTTTCAACCTGCACTTTTCAATTTCAAGTTCTTTAACTTGCTGGTTTATTTATAAGACAAGGTTGGGGGTGGAAGTGCCTGTTCACTTTGTGGTGAAGTGTCATCTTGTGCTGTGACTGCAACTTTTAAAATTAACATCATTTGGTCAAACCATATCCTAAAAGTGCTGAAAGTGAGACATGTACAAACAAACGTACAAATTTGGAGCAGGAGTAGGCCATTTAACCCCTCGTAACTGCACCCCCATTCAATAAAAGCATGGTTGATCTGATTGTAACTTCAACCCCACATTCCTGCCTCTACCCCAATAATCTTTCACCCCCTTGTTAATCAAGAATCTATCCAGCACTTCCTTAAAAATGTTCAAAGACTCTGCCTTTTTGAGGAAGAGAGTTCCAGAGACTCATGACCATGTGAAAGAAAAAGATTCTCCTCAACTTTGCCCTATATGTTAAAAAGCAAAAATGTACTTTCAGAATAAAATATTTTGGGAACTAGTTTCTCAAAGAGGAATTGTAAGATAGATTTTTGGTAAGATGAATCATACCAGCATAAGACTCGATACAGGAATTAGTTTGTACTTATTGACCCTTCTGCCTAGGAAACCACCGCTTGTGATAGCCAAACTTAGTGGAGAATTGTTCCAGTCATACCTCAGCGTTAGCAGTTTAAATACAAGATATTAATTTTAGATTAATTCTGAAGATATGTTTACATAAATATACATTTTTTAAAAATCCTGTCATGGCAGAGAGCATATTTGGTTGCAGTCTCACTAAGAATTGACCATTACAGGGTCTGGATTTTGTTGATGATACTTCTTATATAATATTATTTTCTATAATGGCAGATGGATAGAGAGATCACCCCTTGGAAGCGATGCGGAATTCTCACCAATATGGTGACATGGTGGTTAGCACTACTGCCTCACATCGCCAGGGACCTGGGTTCAATTCCTGGCTTGAGTCACTGCCAGTCCAGAGTTTGCACCTTCTCCCCGTATCTGTGTAAGTTTCCTCTGGGTGCTCCAGTTTCCTCCCACAGTCTGAAAGATGTGCTGGTTAAGTGCATTAGCCATGCTAAATTCTCCCTCAGTGTACCCAAACAGGCACCGGAGTGTGGCAACTAGGGGATTTTCATAGTAACTTCATTGCAGTGTTAATATAAGGCTACTTGTGACAACAAATAAACTTTAAACAGGGAGACAGCAGAAGAGATCAAAGTCAGGGAAGAGGCTTTTTTAAAGTTTATTATTAGTGTCACAAGTAAGCATTGATTGACACTGCAATGAAGTTACTGTGAAAAGACACTAATCGCCACACTCTGGCGCCTGTTCAGGAACACTGAGGGAGATTTTATCATGGCCAGCGCACATAACCAGTACATCTTTTGGAATGTGGGAGGAAACCAGAGCACCCAGAGGAAACCCATGCAGACACCGGGAGAATGTGCAAATTCCACACAGATAGTGACCCAAGATGGGAATTGAATCGGGGTCCCTGGTGCTGTGAGGCAGCAGTGCTAACCATTATAATGCACAGACTTACAAAGCAAACAGAAGCTGCCCTATCAGAGAATGCTGCAAACACTCAGCAGGTCTGACAGCAGCTGCACAGAGAGAATAGAGCCAATGTTTCGAGTCAGGATGCCTGCCTCAAAACTCTATTCCCTCTCTACGGATGCTGCCAGACCTGCTGAGCTTTTTCCAACGTTCTTGTTTCACTCTCAAGCCTCAGCAGCTTTTTGCCTTTATATTAGGAGATACACTACCATTGATGAACCATGAATGAAGAAAGAAATTGCATTTACAGCAGTTTGCGCACCCCCCAGGATGTTCCTGTGCACTTTCCTGCCAATTAAACTTTTAAAGTGTTATCATTATTGTAATGGAGGAAACACGGCCAATCTGCAAGTCCTCGCAAAAAGATTAGTAAGTGAATATTGCACTGTTAAGTGAATCTGGTTGATGGATAAAACACGGGCTGAACATCAGGGAGAAATCCCCTGTTGAAATAGAGTCAAAGTATAAGAGGGCAGGTGTGGTCTTGATATGGAAAATCTGGCCACTCCCAACAGCAAGGTAGTCAGTGTGTTTGCTTTTCTACCTGCCCAACTTCCAGGTCATAGTTTGACAGGGGTCATGTGCATTTTAAAAGTTTCAATGACAACAGAAGATGATGCTTCTTCCCCACAAAGCGAGTCAGCATTTCCACCACAGAACCTTTACTTATTAATAAACCAACAGACGCTGAAGTCTGTGGACAAGACTTGAATGTGCAGCCTTCTGACCCAGAGGTGAGAATATGAGCTAAGATACTACCACTCATATGGTAATCTTATCCTAGCAATTCTGTCCCATTACGTAGGATCATCTTCATTTCTACCCATTACAGTTAATTTACATCCCATTACCGACAGGATATTGTACTCACCCAGAGAGACATCCCGTTTATAGGATAATGGCTAATTGCTTCTCCTGAGATGCCACATACATCCATAGAAGGAAAATTGGTTCAGGATTACTATTCATTTGCATATAATGATGCTAAACGTGGCTCTTGACTCATCCAACATAAATTGGCTCAATTAAAAGAGTCCAGTCATACTTTGTAATTAGCATGAGCAAAGTACAAGACTGGTTGATTATGATTAACTCTTAACTTATCTCTGAGGTTGGGCGAGGCAACATTCAGTGCATGAAGAGCAATGAGTTGCTGTAACTATGTCTACAGCACTACAATTAATACCAGTGTACAGTCAGTTAATCAGATTGCAGTGATCCAGTGACTAATACTGGTCTCAGGTCATAAATGCAATCATCTTGCTTTTGATATTTCAGTAGCACATTACCTCAATTAGCAGAGTATTATATTTACAAAATTACATCATTCACTGGATTAAACTCAATGCCAGCATTTCAATCACGTCTATTCTTTAAGCAAGAGGCCCATTGTGTCTTCTATCTTTTAGATGAAATTCTACCATTTCCTTCTTTGGAATCTATACCTCATTATTTTTTCTCTCTTTCTAATACATTTGTCACTGTTTTAATTTGATGAGGTGCAGTGTAACTCCCAATCTGCCTTGTCAGGTCAAATGGAATAACAATCCTTTTCAAATCTGAGCAATTCATCATTATTAGCAGGGGTAACATTATTATTTCTATTCTCGAGATGTATGTTACAATCCACTTTGTGCAACTTTTGGGAATTCTGCATTTCCTGTAGTCCCTCCTGTTTGTTTGAATGCATTCTACCACAGGATTACTTCACACCTCGTTTACTTGGTTAGAGTCAGTTTTCCACTTGATCAATATCCCTCGTGACACTAAGGTCCTGAAGAGTTCTGTCGCAGTTCAATTTCTGCAAAATGAATTCTTTCTCCAAACTCTCCACCTGTTTTGGATCACCTGCCCTCACCTCCACTGCTGGAAGCCTGAACCATGCCATTGTTCACCAGCTAGACTTGTCAGTTTCAATACTCCCCAAGCCAACCTCATGTCATCTCTTGAGCTTCTGTACACTCTATAGCTGCGCAACCTTAGCTAGTGAGTGGGCTGCACGAGTGACCCTCCTTCATCTCAGTGGGCTGCAAGATTGAAATTGGGCTTGTTCACTAACCATGGTCCTGTGAATAAGATTAAATTCATTTAATACACACCAAATATTTCATAACCAGTTATAGAAAATGCTTAATCATTTATATATTTATAGAACTGCCATCACCTTCAACTGGTAAAACAGAAGAAATATTTACACTTTGGATACAGAGGGAGTGCACACAGCTTTTACAGTCAATGTTGTATGCAAGGGAAGTATTGAAAAACCAAGTAATGACACGCCAGTGAGCCTAACTTCAATGGCAGGGAAACTATTGGAAAAAATTCTGAGGGACAGAATTAATCTCTATTTGGAGAGGCACGGATTAATCAAGGGTAGTCAGCATGGTTTTGTCAAAAGGACATCATGTCCTTTTAATGTGATTAATTTTTTTGAGGACGTGACTAGGTGTGTAGATGAGGGCAGTGAAATTAATGTAGTCTACGTGGACTTCAGTAAGGCTTTGACAAGGTCCCACATGGGAGGCTGATGAAGAAGGTAAGACCCTATGGGATCCAGGGAATTTAGCAAACTGGGTCCAAAATTGGTTTGGTGGCAGGATGCAGTGGTGATGTTCGAAGGTTGAATATTTGACTGGGAGTCTGCGTTTAGTGGTGTCCCGCAGGGAGTGGTCCCTTGTTATTTGTAGTGTACATTAATGATCTGGATGTGAACGTAGGAGGCATGATAACAAAGTTCACAGATGACACAGAATTTAGTGATGTGGTAAATAGTGAGGAGCAGGGCCTTAGATTACAAGATGATAGAGGCAGGCTAGTTAATTGGGCAAAACAGTGGCAAATGGAATTTAACCTGGAAAATGTAAGGTAAAGCATTTTGGGGACGACTAATAAGACAAGGGAATACACAATAAATGGTCAGACTCTCGCAAGTACGGGATCAGAGAGACCTTGGTGTGCACATTCATTGATCTCTGAAGACAGCAGGACAGGTAGATAGATGATTAAGAAGGCATATATGGGATACGTGCCTTTATTAACCGAGAATATAAGAGCAGTGAGGTTATGATGGAACTGTGTAAAACGTTGGTTAGGCCACAGCTGGAATAATGTAAGCAGTTCTGGTCACCACATGATAAGAAGGATGCAATTGCACTAGAGAGGTGCAAAGGAGATTTACCAGGATGCTGCCTGGGCTGGAGCATTTCAGCAATAACAGAGGCTGGGTAGGTTGGGGTTGTTTTCCCTAGAGCAGAGAAGGTCGAGGGGGACCTGAATGAAGTGTATAAAATTATGAGGGGCACAGAAAGGGTGGATGGGAAGAAAATTTTCCCCTTAGCAGAGAAGTCAATAACCAGGGGGCACAGATTTAAGTTAGGGAGCAGGTGATTTATATGAGAGGCTGGTGGGAATCTGGAACTCACTGCCTGAAAGGGTGATAGTGACAGGAACCCTCACGTCATTTAAGAAGCACTTGAAATGCCATAGCCAAGTGTTGGAAAATTGGATTAGAATAGAAAGGTACTTGATGGCTGGTGCAGACTCAATGGGCCAAAGGGCCTCTTTCTATGCTGTAGAACTTTATGACTCTATGATCTCACTTCACGTGACCTTGTTTTATATGTGTGTCACTTCAGTTATTCCAGAAGAAAAACCACACAGACTGAAATCAATGGAATGTGGCAAATTTGTGCAGGAGTAAAAGTCAACAAAATGTCTTGTGGGTCATGCTCAGAACCCAGATGGGCTGTATATGGCCCCTGAGTCCTTACACTGCCACCACTGCTCTGGAGTACTAGTCCAGTGACAGTCCCATCATCTCCCCATGTGCCTTTAATTCCTGAGTGCTGGAATGTGATGTGTCAGTACTCCTGGATGCTGGGGTGTGATGTCTTTAATTTTTCAGTGCTGGGGTGTGAATCACAAAATCCCAACAGTGTGGAAGGAGGCCATTTGGCCCATCAAGCCTGCATCGACAACAATCCCACCCAGGCTCTATCCCCGTAACCCCATGTATTTAACCTGCTAGTGCCCCTAAAGGATAATTTACCATGGCCAATCAACTTCACTTGCACATCTTTGGACTGATGTGTCAAGGTGCTGGGGTGTGATATGTTTTTAATTCCTGGGTTCAGGGGAGTGATATTATCTCCTGGGTGGTGGGATATATGTCTGGGTGCCAAGGTATGATATATCTTTAATTCTTGGGTGCTGGGATATGTCTTTAATTCCTGGGTGCTGGGCTGTGATATGTCTGGGTGCCAAGGTATGATATATCTTTAATTCCTGGGTGCTGGGGTGTGATATATCTTTAATTCCTGGGTGCTGGGGTGTGATATATCTTTAATTCCTGGGTGCTGGGGTGTGATCTGTCAGTAATCCCTGAGTGCTGGGGTGTGGGATGTTACTTCCTGGGTGTGAATGTCTGAGTAATCCCGGGTAAAGATTCGCTCGGACAGTGTCAGCTCTGCGCAGTGGGGCGGGGGAAGGATCCATGAGAGCTGGCGAGGCCGGCTGCGGCAGGCCTGGAAACGCTATGGCTCGGGTGCTGGTTGTGGGCGCGGGTGTGACTGGCAGCCTGTCCGCTTACCTGCTCCGCAGAGACATGGAGAACAGGCTGAGGATAGCTGTGTGGGACAAGGCCAGAGGAGCAGGTCAGTGCGGAAGCGAGCCCAGGAACACGTGACCCGCCGGCAATGGATACATTCGTGTGGGCGGGGCCTCATTTCAATAGGGGACTTTCCAGCTGCAGTTTCCCCGGCTGGCCGCCAGGGGTCAGATCCTCACCCTCTGAAACACACACAGGAAGGGAGCAAATCTCATTCTAATCTCATTACAGACTTCAAATCAGCAGCTCAGATTCAGTTTGATCTTAACTGCTCTCCTAGTGCATGCCCTGGCTGTCACTCAGGCAGTGTAGTCATTGATTTTCATATTACTGTCAGAAAGATTGAAAATTGGCATGATGGTTTTAAAGGGCTGGCACATGCTCGATAGGCTGAATAGCCTCTTTCTTTTTGACCTCATTCTGACACATGTTTGGGCAGAAAGAACTTGCATTGGTCTAGCAACTCAGAGCATTTCACAGCCAGTGAATCCCATCTGCAACACGGTTCCTGTAGCTGAATAGGCAAAAGCAGCAGCTAATTGGTGTGCAATGACCAGATAAGGGAGGAGGCCCATTTGGAGACTGAACGTCAACGTAGGCCTGTTGGGATATAATCTATATAATAACTGGTTTTTGTGGTATTGGTTGAGGGACACTGAGAGAACTCTGTTAGAATTAGGTACCTCTAAACTTCACATAGTGAAAATCAGATCCCCAAAACACTGAACTGTGAGTAGCACAGTGGTTAGCACTGCTACCTCACAGCCTCAGGGACCTGGGTTTGATTTCCAGCTTAGATCATTTTCTGAGCACAGTCTGTGTGATCGCCCCATGTTTGCGTCAGTTTCCTCCATGTGCATTGCCTTCCTCCCATAGTCTGAAAGGCGTGCTGGTTAGATGCATTGGCCATGCTAAATTCTCCCTTAGTGTACCCAAACAGATACCAGAGTGTGGTAACTTGTGGTTTTCCACAGTAACTTCATTGCAGTGTTAATATAAGCTTGCTTGCGACAATAATAAATAAACTTAAACTTTGGAAACTTGTTGCAAAGCAATTTTCTTACAAGTTACAGGAAGACAGATATTGGCAGTTTTATGAAATGTCAGTAGGGCGGAATGGTGGCACAGTTGTTACCACTGCTGCCTCACAGCACCAGGGGACCCAGGTTCAATTCTGGCACCAGTCACTGTCTGTGTGGAGTTTACACGTTCTCCCCTTGTCTGCGTGGGTTTCCTCCGGGTGCTCCGGTTTCCTCCCACAGTCCAAAGATGTGCGGGTTAGGTTGATTGCCATGCTAAATTGCCCCTCGTGTTAGGAGGATTGACAGGATAAATATGTGAGGTTACATGAATAGGGCCTGAGTAGAATTGTGGTTAGTACAGACTCGATGGGCCAAATTGCTGCTTTCTGTACAGTAGGGATTCGATGAAATTACCCTGAGGGAGAGCATATGGTGTAACGTGCTGCACCTAACTGGACTGCATGCCCATTGATTCCTGGCAGAGATTCATAGTGTAGTTTAAGGTTACACTGCACTAACTTTCATAAGTGTTTTTTTGCAATCTTTGCAATTCTAATGTCTTCCATAGACCCCTATTAATTGTGGATTAATTCACACTCATTCAACACTAGCTCAGGCCTCCTTTACTGCTCCCCTCGATGGCGAGATAAATCCCTGTGGCAAGGAAAGCGGTGGTAAAGCAACTTTTAATTGTTCAACATAAGGTAATACAATAATGGAACAATAACTGAAAGTGCAGAAAGGTTTGAGTCAGCACAAAGCCAAGTTAATGTTTGAGACGTGAACCTAATCGTCAAGCCTAGTACTTGAGCATAAAAAAAGGAAGTCAGGACCACATTTATAAAGCGCCTTCCACAACCTCGGGCTGTCCTAAAGCACTTTACAATGGAGTTGTATTTGTAATGCAGTCACTGTTGTAATGTAAGAAATGCAGCAGTCACTTTGCACACAGCAAGATCCCACCAGGAGCAATGAAAAGATGATGATAATCTGTTTTTGTGTTGTTGGTTGAGAGACAAAATTGGCCACCCCACCAGGGACAATATTCCATCACTTCTCGGAAACAGCACCATGGGATCCTTTACATTCACTTAGGAGGGTGGGCACAGTGGGGTTTGTTTGAATGTTTAGATGTAGAAAGTCAGCTCTCATTGTCACCGCAACGAGATCCTGTATTGGTGACATTGTGGAACTTTTGGAAGTGATTTTTGTTTTGATTTTCAAATGCGTTTTTCATATTTCTGTCAAAATGATCCCAGTGCTGAGCAACGTCTGGTGAATAAGCCACTTGCTCAGCTGTTGTCTCCATATCCATGTCAGAGATCCTCCTGCATGTTTCCTGCTCATCTCTGGCCAACTTGCAGATCTTCACTGTTCCCCACTGTTGTCACGTTTGCTCTGTCTCCCAGCTTCAGTCATGCACTGAGTTAGGAGAATTGTAGGGATAGGGTTATCCCAATGGCCATCCTAGACTGATTCTATTGACGATGAGGATTCCAGGATATCCCTACTCTCGTTGTCTTTGATTTGATTTTGATTTATTATTGTCACATGTATTGGCATATAATGAAAGGTATTGTTTCTTGCATGCTATACAGACAAAGCATACCATTCATAGAGTACATAGGGAAGAAGGAAAGGAGAGAGTGCAGAATGTAGTTTTACAGCCATAGCTTGGGTATAGAGAAACATCAGCCTAATATATGGTAGATTCATTCAAAAGTCTGATGGCAGTAGTTAAGAAACTGTTCTTGAGTCGGTTGGTATGTGTTCTCAGACTTTTATATCTTTTTCTCGAAAGAAGAAGGCGGAAGAGAGTATGTCCAGGGTGCATGGGGTCCTTGAATATGCTGGTTGATTTTCCAAGACAGCAGGAAGTGTAGACAGAGTCAATAGATGGGAGGTTTGTTTGCGTGAAGTTTCTTGTGATCTTGGTCAGAGTAGGAGCCATACCAAATTATAATACACCTGGAAAGGATGCTTTCTGTGGTGCATCTGTAAAAGTTGGTGAGAGTCATAGCTGACATGTCAAATTTCCTTAATGAATTGAGAATGTAGAGGCATTTAATGGGCTTTCTTAACTGTAGAGTCAGCATGGAGGGACCAGGACAAGTTGTTGGTGATCTGGACACCCAGAAACTTGAAGCTGTTGACCATTTTCACTTCATCACTTGATCATGAGTCTTCTCTCCTGCAATAAGCCCACAAGGCAGTGGTGAATGAAGGAATAGTAGGCAGTATGTTGGAGCAGAGATTCAAAAACAGGTAAATTGGGTCTTGCAGGACTGAGTTGAACAAATAAAGTCATTGGCCCTGTGTTTCTATCTCTGTTTGGTGCACAATCTGTCTATAGAATGTGAAACTTCAGTCCTTCCCTTTAAAGAACACTTAATTAGTGTTGAATCTAGAATCACTTAAAGTTTATCAAAAATGATTTCTTGTCATGTCAGCAAAATGTAGTCATCTTTATTACTACCTGAGTCAAAATAGTCTACAGGATAGCTCCTTCTCTGCTGCCTCTCTGTATTGTATTACAAACTCAGTCATTCTAATAAGATAAAATTGTAGATCAGACTACTGTAGTAATAGTAATATTAACATTAAAGAAATGCTCTCCAAGTTGATAGTACCAGAATTCAGTGATTTCTCGATGCCTGAATTTGTATTTTCCCGAGCTCAAGGTGCAAGTGTTCTAAGAATGTAAGATTCTGCAAATCACAGGCAATGAGGATGTTAAAAACCAACATGTTTTTGCTTTAAGGTGGAAGAATGAGCACCAGCAGAAGTCCCCACGACCCAAACTGCACGGCTGACCTGGGAGCACAATACATTTCTGTCACTCCATATTATGCAGAAAAGCATCAGAGGTATTTGAAAAGGTTCTTAATGTTGATGATTCAATATCATACCAGATAAATAAGTTGCAATTTTGATTTATGACTATTAAGAATGTTTGAAATTTCACTCGTGGGATGTGAGTGCTGTGTCACCATTTGTTGCCTGTCCCTATTTACTTGTTGAACCGAGTGGATTACTAAGCACTTCAGAATCAATCATATTGCTGTGGCTCTGGAGTCACATGTAGGCCAGACCAGGTAAGGATGGCATAATTCCTTCATTGAAGGACATTGGTGAACTAGAAGGTTTTAATAACAATCGACAATGGTTTCATGGTCATCATTAGACTTTCAATTCCACATCAAGTTTCCTGGTGCCTGGTGGTGTTTAAGCATGAGTCTCCCCAGAACATATATCCCAGGCAGCACAGTTGGCGCTGCTGTCTCGCAGCGCCAGGGACCCAGGTTCAATTGCGGCCTTGGGTGACTGTGTGGAGTTTGCATCTTCTCCCTGTGTCTGCGTGGGCTTCCTGCAAAGTTAAAACTAAATGTTTCAAATTTATTTATTAGTCACAATTAAGGCTTAACACTGCAATGAAGTTAATGTGAAATTCCCCTAGTCGCCACAATCCGGCACCTGTTCAGGTCAATGCAGCTAACCAGCATGTCTTTCAGACTGTGGGAGAAAACCGGAGCGCCCGGAGGAAACACGTGCAGACACGAGGAAAACATGCAAACTTCACACAGAAGTGCCCCAAGCCAGGAATCAAATACGGGTTCCTGGTGCTATGGGGCAGCAGTGCTAACCACCGTGCCACCCAGGTGCTCAGATTTCCTCCCACAGTCCAAAGGTGTGCAGATTAGGCAGATTGGCCATGCTAAATTGTCCCTTAGTCTCCAAAGATGTGTAAGTTAGGGGAATTAGGTAAATACGTGGGCTTACGGGGAGAAGGCCTGGGAAAGCTGCTCTGATGGAGAATAGGTGCAGAGTCGATGGGCCGACAGGCTCCCTTTCTGCATTGCAGGGATCTTATAATTCCATAATTCTGGGCCTTCGGGTTGCCAGTCCAGTGACAATACCACTGCACCACCGCTTCCTACTTGTTGCTAAATTTAAGCAGCGGCCTTATTAAACTCGACCAATTTTTCTCTGGGGACAAGACAAAAAGTCTAAAAGTGCCCACAATCTGACAAATTACAGCAGCCTATAATGATTTAGTACACTCCTTGAAGTCTGCATAGTTTACGTAAACAAGGGCTAAGCAAACCTATTTTGTTGGAAGAGAGAGCAGTGGAGTGAGTCATTTTTGCTGCAGTAGTTTCACACACAAATGTATTCCCTCATGATTTCTATCATGTATTTACCAACCCTTTTTTCATAAGCATTTTCTCATATAAAAGACCTATTTACTACACCCTTTGGAAGCACGCACATACCGTGAGTTGAATAAAAGAGCAGAGTCAATTAAAAACTGTATGGCATCATCATAATCTTAAAATTAAAGCTTTGTTGTTTGGGAGTGACATCAGGAAGCATTTTTTCACATTTAAAAAAAAGGAAATCTGGAACCTTCCCTGCTGAAAAGGACAGCATAGTAGACCAGTGGTGAGCCCTGCTGCCTCTCAGCACCAGGGACCTAGGTTCAATTCCGCCCTTGGGTAACTGTCTGTGTGGAGTTTGCATGTTCTCCCCGTGACTGCGTGGGTTTCCTCTGGGTGCTCTGGTTTCCTCCCACATGCCAAAGATGTGCGACTTAGGTTGATTGGCCATGCTAAATTGCCCCTTAGTGTTAGGATTAACACACAAGAGTTATAGGAATAGAGCCTGAGTGGGATTGTTGTTGGTGCAGGATCAATGGGCCAAATGGCCTCTTTCTGCACCGTAGGGATTCGATGCTTCTATAGAGGTGCTGGGGATCAAATGGAATTTTTAAGACTGAGATGGATATATAGTTGGAGAAAAAGTGGGCAAATGGAATTGAGGTACGGATCAGTCATCATCCAGTTGAATGGCAGAACTGGCTGAAGGGTCTGAGTGGCCTCCTCCTGTTCCTGTGTTCTTGGAATGGCTTATTGGCAGTAGGGAGGAAGGTGGCATTTATCACCCTGGTACAGTGGAGCAGTAGTCTCAAGAGCAATGGTGGGGACAGGCCTGCCCTTCAGAGTTCCCAGTCACTGTGTGCACCACTGTAGGGAGGAGTGACTCAAGGACCTGGAAGCAACTTACCT
The DNA here is from genome assembly GCF_965287045.1 of Carcharhinus amblyrhynchos. Lineage (NCBI taxonomy): Eukaryota > Metazoa > Chordata > Chondrichthyes > Carcharhiniformes > Carcharhinidae > Carcharhinus > Carcharhinus amblyrhynchos. The sequence continues at coordinate 12,725,651 of NC_137340.1, read as the reverse complement.
GCTGCCATGTTGGCTTGGGTAGACTGGGGTCAGACGCGGGAAGGAATAAAGTGGAGGGAGGTTACCTTCATTGGCGGTGGACCAGTGACGAACTAATCCCGGAATGGAATTTAAAAATAAATTCATATTAAAAGAGAACAGTTGACTTATGCCACACCATTTTGTAATCTAATTAAGTCTCTTATCTGGGTTACTTTGAGATAAATGGTTCAGGAAAGCAACAAAGAACGTTTCCCATCCCTCTTAGTCTCTTTTCCACAGTTTTCATGGGACATTTCTATCATGACTAAGCTGGGAGTTAACTGAGCAGTGATGAGAATTTGTTTGACAAGATCTTAATGTAAGCCTTTGAATGTTTTATGTTCAACTTTGGAGGTTGCGTTTTAAGCTTAATTCAAATGTAAATTATGCATTTGAACAGATTTCTTCCTCTGACAGTTCTGCATACATGGTAGTGCAGCATCAGAGAATAACAATTAAACTAAAGTCTCTTTCAGTCTACTATTTTTGCATTTTCATCCCTACTAATTATTGAGCAAACAACAAAGAAAATTACAGCACAGGAACAGGCCCTTCGGCCCTCCAAGCCTACACCGACCACGCTGCCCTACTGAGCTAAAACCCCCTACCCTTCCGGGGACCATATCCCTCTATTCCCATCCTATTCATGTATTTGTCAAGACATCCCTTAAAAGTCACTACCATATCTGCTTCCACTACCTCCCCTGGCAATGAGTTCTGTATAAAAAAAAAACTTGCCTCGTACATCTCCTTTAAACTTTACCCCTCGCACCTTAAACCTGTGCCCCCTGGTAATTGACTCTTCCACCCTGGGAAAAAGCTTCTGACTATCCACCCTGTCCATGCCCCTCATAACCTTGTAGACTTCTATCAGGTCACCCCTCAACCTCCATCATTCCAGCGAGAACAAACCAAGTTTCTTCAACCTCTCCTCATAGCTAACGCCCTCCATACCAGGCAACATCCTGGTAAATCTTTTCTGTACCCTCTCCAAAGTCTCCACGTCCTTCTGGTAAAGTGGCAACCAGAATTGAACACTATATTCTAAGTGCGGTCTAACTTTTAGGTTGTAAGATTATAGAACAATAGAATCCCTACAATGTAGAACTGTTGAGTCAGCACCGACTCTCTGAAATAACATCTTACCCAGGTCCAATCCCTGCCCTATCTCCATAACCCTGAGCATTTACCATGGCCATTAACACTAAGAGGAAATTTAACATGAACAATCCACCTAATCCGCACATCTTTGGACTGTGGGAGGAAACCGGAGCACCCGGAGGAAACCCATGCAGACACAGGGAGAACATGCAGACTCCGCACAGACAGTGACCCAAGGCCGGAATCGAACTCGGCAGCAGCAGTCCTAAGCACTGTTCCACCCTGCCACCTCGTTATGTTTGACATTGGGTGGTATTCACAATCCTCTGTCACCCAGAATAGGTTTTGATGAAAAAAAAGACCCTTCAGCCTATTTGATATTCCAGAATAGAAACATGAAAAGTAGAGCCAAAAGTAAGACATTCAGCCCTTCGAGCCTGCTCTGCCATTCATTTTGATCATGGCTGATATCAAATTCAATATCCTGATTCCCCCCTTACCCCCATATCCCTTGATTCCTTTAGCTCATGACCTGTGTCTAATTTCTTCTTGAAATCACACAACGTTTTGGTCTCAACTGCTTTCTGTGGTAATGAATTTCCCACATTCCCCATTCTGTGGGTGAAGAAATTTCTCTTCACCTCAGTTCTAAAAGGTTTACCCCTTATGCTCAAACTATGATCCCTCGTTCTGGACTCCCTCCACCGTTGGGAACATTCTTTCTGAATCTACCCTGTCTAACCCTGTTAGAATTTTATAAGTTTCTATGAGATCCTCTCCCTCTCTTCTAAGCTCCAATGAATATAATCCCAACTGACTTATGTGGCAGACCTGGTATTCCAGGAATCAGCCTGGTAAACCTTTGCTGTACTCCCTCTATAACAAGGACATCTTTCCTCAGATACGGACACCAAAACTATGCACAATACTCCAGGTGTTGCCTCACCAATACCCTTACAACTGCAGCAAAGCATCTCTATTTCTATTCTCAAATCCTCTGGCTATGAAGGCCAACATACCCTTTGACTTCTTCACTGCCTGCTGTACCTGCATGCTTACTTTGTCAACATTATTCCTCCCATTATAGTATCTACCGTTTCTTGAGTGGATTCAGTGCCAAGTTGCTGCACACCCACATCCTGTCAACTGATCAACATTTGGCCTTCATGACCCTTGATCCTCCACTCTATTGGGCTACATTGCCTGATGTATCTGTACGCAATGTTCCAGATTTAGTCTCTCTATCTCCATGCCCTCAGGTATCCATTCATGGGTTTGAAAGTCCTAGCCCATCAGATCATTCCTTACACCTCTTCCTTCACATGGGAAATCAACGTAATTGCCCTTTGCTTTACTTGCAAGACTGATTGGGTTCAGTTACGTCACAGCACTTGGAACTATATTAAGATAAGACATGTTTCAAAAGGCTTCAGTTCCAAGCATGACTGACAAACTAGATAAAATTCTTAGTTTGATTTTGTTTTGTGATATGTAAACATGTTCTGCCCCTGTTAAATTAAGAACGAAAGTCTATAAAAAGAGTTAATGATAAGAGTTAAAGAAATACTGGAAGCAAAGAGAAGTTTTATAATTTCAATTTGTCCTGCTTTCTATTCTACACGCATGTCAGCTGTCGATTTATGAAAAGTAGACATTCCTGTTGGAGTAGCAACCTGCATTTTTATAACACCTCTACGGCTAATTATTTACTTAGAAAACACAATCTATCACCCGGAGACATATTAACAAGCAAACGCACACTGAGCCACAGTTTGAGGGTTAGGAGCAACGCCCAAAAACCTGGTCAGAAACCTTGGCCCTGGGGTTTAGCCTGGAAGTCTCCACTTTCTGAGTTTTAAGAATGTTTTTTCCAAAGGCAGAAGGATCTTTGTGAAAGTCAATGAGTTTGCTGCCACTGATTCTACAGCAGAGGACGGGGAAATGCACAGAGGGCTCGAATTGGAGAATTGAAAAGAAGAGTGGAGATATGGGGCGCAGTCTTATCAAAAAATTTGGAAAGGCACTTCAGGCTGCTCAACTTTTGGCGAGGCGAGGTGGAAAAGTCGGGCGGGAGAGGCTTGGTTTTTCACCTCCCCACATTGTATCGGCACTGTTTTGCCGGTGAAATCAATTTCCTGAGCTCTGCTGGGGGGGGAGGGGGCGATCAGCAGGGGATGGAAGTGAACTCTGCTGGTGGGGCGATTGGCAGCAGGATGGGAGGGAGGGAGCCCTGCAGAAGGGGTGGTGATTGGGGTGGGAGGGAGGGAACAGTTGTTAACTTTACCCTGGGTGGGGGTGGGGTGAGGGTGGGGACCTATGCATGCCGGTGAAGCTGGCTTCAGAGTGCTTGGTTGCCATTGTGCAGGATGCCGCGATCTCTCAGTGCACTGGGAAACCTCCTGCCACTCCTCTTCCTGTGGGGCATCAGACTCCCCCTCCCCCCACCAATCATCGGTGACATGGAGACGCTCCCGGTGAGTCACCGTCCTTACCCGTATGCAGTCCATCCCATCCCTCCCTCCTTAGCCCCCCCATGTACGGCCCACCCCTTAGTTGAACTGTCCCCATTTGCCAGTCTCCCGCTTTTGCCATTCACCCTCTATTTGCCTCCTGCATGCCCCCCCCCCTTCAGAACACCTCCCCCTTATATACCCTTGTCATAACCCCAACCGTACTCAGGCCCCACCCACTTCACACTACCCCTGGTACAGCTGTGGTGCCCAATGAGCACTGCCCTGCCATGCCCCCGACCACTTGGGGGCTTCAATGGCCTCTGACTCCCCCCCCCCACTCCGGCATGGTCATGGTACTTGGTTCCCGCTGGTAGGGACCATGAGTGATTCCCACCAGCGAGACCTCACGCTGTCGATAGGGGAAGTGACCAGGAGGTCGGTAACGGCTGTGCCGGCCCTGGTAATAGGATTGAGAGGAAACAGGGCCAGGTGACAGCGTGTGGCTCACAGGCGGCACAGCCGGCTGGTAAAATCATCCCCACAAAGTGGAATGAGAGCTTTGAGAACCCAGGGTGAAGATTTGAAATACAGTGAGTGGGGCACAGAGAAGTCATGGTCAGCAAGAATGGTTAGGGGTGTGGGTGGGTGAGAAGGGGATGGGAAAGGGCAATCTGAGAAGGGTGTGGTGTTTATGGAGACCGAAAGCTTGTCTGAGAGACAGACGAGACATGAGGAGTAGAGGTGACAGAATCAAGGATGCGGGCTCCATGAGCTGTGGGGGTGTGAGGTAGGGGTGGAAACAAGTCACACTGCACCATGGAACAGGCACATTGGTAGTGGATAAGACAAGTGATTTATTGCTTTAGTTCGGGGTGACCTCTAGCTGTCAGCCAAATCGGTCTAACGCACAAATGAAAATTGTACGCACTCACAGTATTTAACCGGTTGGCACTGTGTCTTTTTTGTTGCAGTTTCTATGAAGAATTGCTATCACGTGGCATTTTAACACCATTGCTCAGTCCTGTGGAGGGATTGGTACAAAAGGATAAAGGAATCTCTAACTACGTGGCACCACAAGGGATTTCCTCTCTTGTCAAACATTACCTCATAGACTCAGGTACTGGATTGTGAAATACGTGCCCATTTTGCTAACTCACCCATTTCTTAATTTGCTAAAGTCACTCGGTTGGCCGAGTGTTGGATGTTTTGAAATAGCTCAGGGCGTTCCTTTGCTCTTGATTACTGACGCCCCAATTTCTGCCCTTACTGTGCCCAAGGGGATTCCAGATGACCGTGTCTGTATCAATACCGCACAGCTATTCATGAAGAGGTTGGAGTAATTTTCAGATAATGTAAGCCCACTATTCAGAAAGAGAAACAGAGAACTATAGACCAGTGACCCTAACATCGGTACTGGGGAAGTTGCTAGAGTTCATTATCAAGGATTTCATAACTCAGCATTTGGAAGGCAGTGATATAATCAGACAAAGTCAGCATAGATTTACAAACTGGAAATCATGCTCGACAAATCTACTGAAATTCTTTGAGGATGTAACTAGTAGAGTTGACCAAGGAGAACTGGTGGATGTGGTTTATTTAGGCTCTCAGAAGTCTTTTGACAAGCTCTCACGTAGCAAAATAACATGTAAAGTTAAAGTGCATAGGATTGCGAGTAGTGTATTGAGATGGATAGAAAACTGGTTAGCAGATAGGAAACAAAGAGTTGGCATAAATAGGTCTTTTTCCAGTGGCAGGCAGTGACTAGTGGTGGACTGCAGGGATCCGTGCTCGGACCCCAACTGTTCACATTTATATAATAATGATTTGGCAGAGGAAATTAAAGATATTACTTCCAAATTTGCAGGTGCTACAAAGTTGGGTGGGAGAGTGAGCTGTGAGGAGGATGCAGAGATGCTTCAGCGTGATTTAGATGGACTGAGTGAGAGGGCATAGATGCAGTATATTATGGATAAATGTGAGGTTATAGTAGCAATAGCAGAAAGGTAGATTATTTTTCGAATAGGTGTAAATTGAGAGAAGTAGATACTCAGTGAGACCTTGGTATTCTTGTGCATCAGTCACTAAAAGTAAACGCACAGGTACAGCAGAAAGTAAAGAAGGCAAATGTCATGTTGGCCTTCATTGCGCCAGGATTTGAGTATAGGGATAGAGACATTTTCCTGCAATTCTACAGGGCATAGGTAAGGCCGTACCTGGAGTATTGTGTGCAGTTTTGATGTCCTTATCTGAGGAAGGATATCCTTGCTATAGAGTGAGTACAGCGAAGGTTTACCAGGCTGATTCCTGGGATGACAGGTCTGTCATATGAGGATAAACTAAGTCAGTTAGGATTGTTTTCATTGGAGTTTAGAAGAGTGAGAGATGATCTCGTTGAAACTTAAAATTCTAACAGGGTTAGACAGGGTAGATTCAGAAAGAATGTTCCCCAGGGTGGGTAAATCCAGGACTAGGGGGTGACAGTTTGAGGATAAGGAGATTATCTTTTAGAACTGAGGTGAGGAGGAATTTCTTTACTCAGAGAATGGTGAATGTGTGGAATTCACTAACATAGAAAGTAGTTAATTTCAAAAAGAGATTAGATATAGCTCTTGGGCTAAAGGGATATTTGGGGGGGCGGGGGGGTGCGGAGGTGGTGTTGGGGGATCAGGATATTGATTTCGATGATCAACCACGATCAAAATGAACGGTGGAGCAGCCTTGAAGGGCTGAATGGCCTATTCCTGCTTCTACTTTCAATGTTTTTAAGTTGGAAAATAATTTGCTAAATTGTGAAGCCAGCGATTAATGCGCTAAAATGGCTACGTTGTCCCGCCCAAACTGAGCACTCTTCATTACATTTTAAAAAGCAATATATATGCTTGCGTGCAGAGCATTTTTCATTTTTTAAAGTGTCCTTATTTTACTTCTGAATTTGCTGTGAAGTCAGAAGAGTGAGGTCGTGGAAAAACTGGAAAGAGGAGTTTGAAAATGGTTGAGCCGTTGTGTGCTGGCCCTGGATCAGAGAGAAGTACAAATAGGGGAAGTCCCATGAAAAGAAGATGGCTTCAATTATTGGCTCCGGGTCATAGTGTGAGCAGAAGAGATGGAGCAGTGACACAGCAGGTCAAAGCTTACATTGTCAGGCCACCAGTAACCGTGAAAAGCCGGTATACAGGGTTAACTGAATTACATAGGACGGATCATCTTGTGACATTGTTAATGTTTCAAAGTAAATTCTAACAAGAAAGCACTTTCTGAGTAATTTAGTTCAGTAAACCTTGAATGTGTTGCCAAATTACAGAGGAGAAAAATAACCAGTGCAAATAAATGGAAAATATTGCCAGCAGAATGTGGAAAAAGTGGCGCTGTTATAGCTATAGAAGAAGTTGAAAGTGATTTAGGAGTATTATTTGCAGACTTAATGTTCAACATGCCTGATTACTGTAGAGAGCAGCTGACATCGCTAATGAATGCTGACCTAAATAGACAAGTGAGCGCAGGTCAGAGAAATGTGACCTTAAATTCTATAATACTCTGGTCAGACAAATGTTTGCAATACTGTTTATAAACTACTAAAAACGCTGCAAATACTCCGCAGCTCTGACAGCGTCAGGGCAGAAAGGAACAGAGTTAGCTTTCAGGTCACTCAATCCGAACTGGAAAATGTTGAAGATGTAAGAGGTCTTAGGCAAGTTAGATGCTGCCAAAGTGCACAAGGAAAGAATATAAGGGAAGGGAATCACCCTCGGGGGCAAAGCAGGCTCGAAGGGCTAGTTGGCCTACTCCTGCTCCTATTTCTTATGTTCTTATGATAGTGCAAGGCAAAAGATGATGGTAATGGGATAAATAAGGTAATGAAAGATTGGTCTGGAGGAGGTGTAAATGGCAATAGCAGAACCATCACCAGCCACCTGTAAAAAGGGAAGACAGAGATTACGATCTTAAATTCTTGACTTCAGCGTTGAGTTCAGAAAGCCCTAAAGTACTTTATCAGAAAGATGAGATGCTGTTCCTCCAGCTTAAGCTTCATTGTCGCAGCGTCAGAAAATCAGGGTCAATGTGTCAGAATGTGAGTAGGTTGGAGAATTAAAATGGCAACTTGCGGCCCTTGGGCTTAACTAAGGTGTTCTGCAAAGCAGTCACCCAATTTGCGTTTGGTTTCCCAGATGGCCAAATTGTCGGACAAGTCATCTGTACAAGTGCCTCAGTGGGAAATAATTGCAAGGTGTAGTGAACTTCAGAATTCAGGCTGAATCAGCTAGTTAGCTTGGTATTGTGCTCACTATTCTTCTATTGGGGTGGGGTGGCGGGGGGAGGCAGAGAAACAGATGGCTTTCACACCTGGGACAGTATTAAATGGACGCGATGGGGATCTCGCCACCAGTGAGAGGGCTCCAAGTTTCTGCTGTTAGGAATGGCCCACCACATTCACATGCCATTCAGGCACTTGTCAGGCCAGCAGTAGGCCATCCCCAGGGTCCTGGGCACAGAAGTCCGCCCCGCCACGAGTTGCCGGCCAATCAGAGACCACCAGCTCTATTAAATGGCAGTGCTACTTCCTGTAATGCACCCACCCAAGTCTTAGGAGTGTTGCTGGATCTCAGGCCACAGGTGAGTGAAAGTGGGATGAGGTTCATGGGGTGAGATCGAGGCTGGTCCACAGCAGGGGCAGGGGATGACTTTCATAGAGTGCCTGTCGGACAGTCCGTTGAAGCCTGCAAACAACCCCACACAGATGAGCCAAAAATGAGTCGTGCTTTCCGCATTGTGAGCCACCTGCCCGTGCAGGAATTAAGTGGTGATGGGATGAAGTGAGCCACCCATGACTATTCCTAGCACAGATTTAATAGGGGCGGAGGCAGGAAGGTGATAGGTTCTCCACCTGCCATACACCCATCTGATTAAATTCATCTCCAGCACCAAACGCACATTAAATACCACCCCTGGCCACTATTGTGTGCCCGCTGCTCATGTCCATGGGCGAGATCAAATGCAGATAGGACAAGGCTCAGTTGTGACATCCTCATGAGTGAATCACATTCTAACATTGACATGCTGGATCGTGAGGTTTAGCTACATGGGAAAATATCAGAGGCCTCCTGACGCTCCCTGAACAGTGTCCAGTTCTGTAAATTGGATCATCATTTGAAACAGAAAATGTGCAGGGCTCCAGGGAAAAGGCGGATGTTGGGGGAGAAGGAGGGGTGGGGGTTGAGGGGTCAATGAGATTATTTGCTCCTGAGAAGGGCCAGTGCATGTGTGGACAACGGGCCAAATGGCCTCCTACTGTATTGTAACCATCCTATGATTTTGTGTCACTGTTTCAGGAGAGAGATATTAGAGAAGATAGGAAAATGTGGAGATGAGAGGGCATTGGGGATATGCCGGGTGAGGAGGTTAGTGGATTGGGGGGGTGGTGGGTGAGGATGTTAGTGAATTGGGGGGTAGGTGAGGGGATTGGTGGATTGGGGGTGGGCGGTGGGTAAGGGGATTGCTGGATTGGGGCATGCAGTGGGTAAGGGGATTGGTGGATTGGGGGTGGGCAGTGGATGAGGGGGTTGGAGAATTGGGGGCAGTGGGTGAGGGGGTTGGTGGATTGTGGGGTGGGCGGTGGGTGACGGGGTTGGTGGGTGAGGGGTTTGGTGGATTGGGAGGGCGGGTGAGGGGGTTGGTGGATTGGGGGTGGGCAGTGGGTGAGGGGGTTGGTGGATGGGGGGCAGTGGGTGAGGGGGTTGTTGGATTGTGGGGTGGGCAGTGGGTGAGGGGGTTGGTGGAGAGTCTGTTTTTGTGTTATGCTTCAATTTTTTTTTAGAGAAAGTTTTATTTGGACAAATGATCCCTATTTTTTGAAAGCACAAATGAAAAGGATGATATGTCGTTTCACATTGCAAGACTTTGGTACATTTTTTCTACACATTATCTTCCTCTCATTGTTTGTTTCTAATTACTTTTCACAAACCACACAGGAGCAGATGTGTTTTATAATCGCCATGTTACCCACATCAACCTGAAAGAAGGAAAGTTGGAAGTCTGTAGCCTATCAGCACCTTCTGAAATATTTGATGCAGTTGTTTTAACGATGCCTGTCCCGCAAATTCTTCAGCTGCAGGGACACATTGAGAATTGTGAGTACCGTTATCTTTTAAGCAAGTCTTTCTGGGACTCTCCATCATCATCACTGTTTCAGTTGCCACCCTAGAATTGGACGTAATTACAGTCCTTGTGAAGCATATAAATACTTGATGCTTGATTCTCATCATTCTCACTGCTTCTCTCTTAATGCTCCATTAACTTTAATCATTAAGGTTATATGAAATTGCAAGTGACCTCAGCCAGCTAATGCTTCACCTGATTATAATGCAGACTTAAAACAAATTGTTACAGATGCCTATAAAGACAGTGTATGTGTGTTTGTGTGAGAGGGAGAGAGATACAAGAGTGAAGGAGATGTAAACTGATAACAGCTAGACTCATTTAACTACACTGATGCAGCACGGTGGTACAGTGCTAGGGACCTGGGTTCAATTCCACTCTTGTGTCACCATCTGTGTAGAGTCTGCATGTTCTCCCCGTGTCTGCATGGGTTTCCTCTGGCTGCTCCGGTTTCCTCCCACAGTCCAAAAGACGTGCTGCTTAGTTGCGTTGGCCATGGGTAAATTCTCCTTCAGTGTACCCGAACAGGCATCAGAGTGTGGCGACTAGGGGATTTTCACAGTAACTTCATTGCAGTGTTACTGTAAGCCTACTTGTGACACTAATAAATAAACTTTAAACTTTTGGACTATTAACAATCTGTATCTGAGAATTCTGACATCAGCAGCCTTCAAAATAAAGCAATTCTTTAATTGTAATAATATAATTGCAGTGTCAATTTTAAATGACACATGCAATTCTCTTAAAATTGGCAATTTTTCTAAAGATCAACATAATGATAACATCTCTGTCCATAAATACTGATCAGTCATTCAATAACTTCACCAAAGTTCATTACTGTCTGTGCTTCCTTCAAAGTTCGTTAATTTTTCCTTTCCCCTGACATGGGATTCTTTATAGGAGGAAATTGAAAATATTTAAAACCACCTTTCTATAGAAGTGGCACAAACAATTTAGCTTATTTTAATCCAGCTTAGAAAGTGCTGTATTTTCCTCAGGCACAGGTTTATCTGTGAACCGGACAAATCCTCTGGTTTCTCTTGTATAACAAATAGACAAACTGGGATTGCTTAATCTGTCTGACTGTATGGCTAGAAGCACATCCAGCCTAAAGTAGCAATTTAACAAATTAAAAAGCATCAGGAATATTAACTCACCGGACGCTTGGAGCTGGGTTTTACATAATGGAGAAATCTTCATTAAAACTGCATTAACTTCATTAGAACTTAAGACCACGAAAGTGCGGCACTTTATTCCTGCAGCAGCTGATGTTCCAAAATGGTGTTGGCACCTTGTATTGTGGCACGACTGGTGCAGCCTGCACTGGACACCATCATGAGTAGGGCGTTGGCAGGGACACAAATATACAGAATAGGCGATTGATACCAGTGGTGCCATTTTGGAACTCCATTCTCTCACCCTCTGTTAACATCATACAGCTAAACCCAGGGCCAGCAGCAGGAAGGATCCCACACCAGCGCTAATTATTGGGATCCTCAACTAATTACTGTTATGTAGTTGGGGCATAGCCCCCTTTAAGGGAATGGGTCATGTGAGCTTGAGTGTGGGGGTGAACCTTTGGGATCCACCCCTTGCGAGCATTTAACATTTGGAGTGTGGAGCGAGTAGACTGAATAAAGATCTGTGCTTCCTGACACCTGACTGTAGTTCTTGAGGAGACAAAGAACAAAGAACAAAGAAAGTACAGCACAGGCAACAGGCCCTTCAGCCCTCCAAGCCTGTGCCGTGCATTGGTCCAACTAGACCAGTCGTCAGTATCCCTCCATTCCCAGGCTCAGTACAACAGATGCCTCAGTACAACAGGATTTAACACAGTTTAGTTGCTGATTGATTTCTGTTGGTTGTGCTGAGTTTGTAGAGGTGTTTGGAGGCTCGTACATGCTGAAATCTACAGGGAGTGTTGTGGCTGAAGCTCTTGGTCCTGATTGCAAGGATTCTCAACAAATCAACTGCTCCCAGCCATGAGCACAGTTGTTTCAATTGCTCTTGTCATGTGACAGGGAGAATGGGCAGAGGTGACACAGGAGAGGACAAGTTGTTCAAAGTAAGAAGGAAGAGGAGGGGAGGGAAAGGGCTTTCAGTTGAAGAACATATTCACCCAGGTCTTCAGGGGACATTTCTTCTCCAATCTCAGCAAGGAGTAATGAGTCAAGCATCTCTGCTTGACCAAGGAGATGCTCCATTCAATCTCCCGAAACTGCACCCACAGAGTAGAATGAAGACAATGGCTGTGAAGGCAGTTGTGATCATCAAATTTTGTGTGTCTGGACCCTCCAAAGCTGGAACTGGTGACATGTCCCAGTTTGTGGTCCACTGTCGTACTGAGGCTTGGTACAAAACAGCTGAATACATTTCTTGGCAGGGAGAGGGACAAGTGGAGCGAGCATGAGGCTTTGCAATGGTTCTAGGCTTCCCCATAATGCAGGGTGCCATTGATGGCATGCATGTCTGTGTGGATGTACATGTCAGACATGTACAGGTAACTGGAAGTGATTCCACTCCTGCAGTGTCCAGCTGGTGTGCGAGCACAATGCAGTGTAACATGCTGGCGATCCTGGCAGCAGTCTTGAATTGGTTGTACTTCCGTCCTAGAGATGGATGGCATGAGTTGGCACATTTCCTGATTTGGTGCGCCCACGTCAGGAGAAAGTGCCTGCAATGGTGGGATTTTTCATCCAGATGAAGTGGGCGATATCTGGAGTCGAGGTGACCAACCCAGAAGGATTTCAGAGGCGGCCGCAGCAGCCACCATGTGTCAAGACTGGCTGTTTATAAAGCCCACCTTGATGCTCCAGGACTCCATCCCAGCTGCAACAAAGTCAATAAAACAGAAACAGGCCTCTAAGCCCTCAGTCCTCATATCCTCCTTTCCCACACACATTCCCATGCCCCATCCTGTCAATTCCTGCCATCTCCTGCCCTCCACTCGCACCATTCCTCCCCTCCCCTCCCATGACATCTCAGTCATGTACTCCATGCCAAGCTGTGGCATTTCCATGCCATTCATCCAGTATTCAGAGCCAGTGAACACTCTAGCCACAATAGTATGCATGGGAAAGCTTTTATAAAGTCATTCATTCATAACTTTCTTGAAAAAAATACTTTCACTACAGCCCTATATAAGTCTATATCATTCGTGAACTTTAAAGTCTCAACAGTAGAAACTGCAAGCACTTGACAGCTCTTTATCTTGTGTAAATAAACATTATGCAATTGACAGAATAGATCACAGGAAAAAAGCTGTATTACCAGTGAATACTACCCCAAAAAATGCATGTCTGATGAAAGACCATCGATCTATTTTTTTCCACCGATGCTGACTTGCTGAGAATTTCCATGATTTTCTATTTTTATTTCTGTAGTACCTCAGGAAGTCAACTGGAAAGGAGCAATGTTTTATTCATCAAAGCAAAAGTTAAATCACAACCCCGGGGTACATGTACATGAGTCCCATCTGGGACAATTACTGGACCTGCCTCATCTAAGGCTTGAGATACGAGTTGCCCCTGATTAGGCAATTGCTATTACCGTGGGAACTCGTATTCCACGAGTCTCAAAGGGAGGCCAATTAGGGATTCCCCAAGTGAATCCTGAGGGATTATCACAATTTCAGATTTCTTGTATTTACAGCATTTTGACTTTGTCCCAAGTTCCTGTAGCACTCAGGTCTGCTGGGAGGTTACCGATTTCCACTGGGGGCCTTGCAGTGTGTCCTCAAGCAGCTCAGGCCCAGCTTTCAATGCATCTTGCAGCATGAGTGGTGACAGTCTGGGCTAACCGGCTGAAAGGCAACAGTACGGACACTGTCGGAGTCGGGCTACGGTGGGAGATAAATGAAACCATTATGAGAGCAGACGCTGTGGTTGAACTTCAGAAAGCTATTTGGACAATATAGAACTGGAGTCAATATTCGTATACTTTTATAATTATTTAATTACACAATGGCAGATTACAAGCATGAGCCTCGTAACCCAACAAGCAAAGATTAAGACTGATGTCAAAAACCTCCAATCTCATCTGCGGCTGGGATTCTCCGGTCCCTCTGCAACGAATGAAATTTTGGCTGAGTGCCAAATTCTCCATTCTCGCTGGCAGCGATTTGGCCACAGACAAGATTGAAGAATCCCGCCCTGTGTCTATTCATAGGGAACAAGTAAATCCCCAATGAATGCCACCATCTGCCTACAATTAAACATAATTAATTTACAATTAACATGCCTGCCACTCTCCACAATGCTGGGAATGTGCTGGAGGACAGTTTGCTGGATTGCTGTGACGCTCTGTAAGCCCCTTCCAGCACTATGGGTGCGATCTTACTGGCTCACTGCACTGGCCGTTCAGCATGGCGAGTCAGGAAGATGGCTTGCCAGGCCAAAAATCTGATTTACGCCGGGCGAAAGGGGTAGGGTATGGGAGGAGACCTCCTGGTTCAGTCGGAGATGGGATCATCGTGCGCAGTGGTGCCCGAGTGATCTGAAACCGGCTTCCCCAACGTGGGTCCACCCACGCAATGCCGGAAGCTGACAGAGTGCCAAAAGATTATAGTGCCGAGTTCACCCAAAAGAGCGACATGGAACATTCCCATTTTCACGCTGTTATGACACTTGGGGAGGCGATCTTGGCAGCTCATCATGCTGAACGGCGAGACGGTTTATTAAAAATTTACTCATGAGATGGAACGGGCCAGCATTTATTGCCTGTCCTTAATTGTCCTTTAACTAAATGGCATTTCAGAGGGCACTTTAAAAGTCAATCACATTGCTGTGGATCTGGAGTCACATGTAGGTTAAACCAGGTAAGGATGGCAGATTTTCTTCCCTGAAGGACATTTATGAACCAGATGGGTTTTTACAACAATTGTCAGCACGCATTCCAGAACTTTTACTGAATTCAAATGTCACCATATTGGGGATTCGAACCCGGGTCTCTAGAGCAATGCTTTGGGTCTCTGGATTTTAGCCTAGTGACAAAATCACCACCTCTCCCTAAAGTTATGGTTTTGAGAGTGGGTGGACAGAGAGAAGAGTTTTTTTTCCTGAAACGGGTACAGAAGGAAGAGGAATTAAGAGAGGGTGGGGGATTGTGGTTGGAGTGCGATGTATGAGGTGGGGGGAATGTGGATGGAGAGCAATTGGTGGAGTGGTGAATCCTGCATTGTTCCTGAAAAAATTAACCCACGATTGTGTTTGAAAGGAAAGTGGGAGAATATCGTACCTTTTCACAGGGACGTGGGATTGGGATTAAAAATTAATGGGTGTTGTTGGCTGTACGATCTCAAAGCATCAGAGCTTCAGCTGTACTTTTTGTTGCACGGTGCCAAGGATCTCTTTGTTAAAGAAATATTGTCACGAGAGGCGTCGTGAAGAAAAAGCCTGCCTCCGGGAGGTGGGGGTATCCCCTACCCATGTAATCAAATAGTCTTTCGTGCCACAGTGAAAATCATGGACTTCTCTGACGAAAGGAAGATTGAAGGAAAATTAGTGAAGGGAGTGGCGAACGTGCATTGAAAATTAATTGGACTTGATGTCCTTAGCTCTTGAAAATAACTGAGAATATGCAGTTCTTTTATCTTCTAATGTTTACAGTTCAGCCATTTTTATTATAAGCATGTACTTCCTGCTAACCTAGTTAAAACAAAGCTCCATCTGCCCTAGTGTGTGGATGTAAAAGATCCCACGGTGCTATTTTGTGGAAAACCAGGTTGTACAAGTGCAAAATCCTTCCTCCATTCTTTACATATTGACGGG
This sequence comes from Carcharhinus amblyrhynchos, assembly GCF_965287045.1. Taxonomy (NCBI): domain Eukaryota; kingdom Metazoa; phylum Chordata; class Chondrichthyes; order Carcharhiniformes; family Carcharhinidae; genus Carcharhinus; species Carcharhinus amblyrhynchos. Next base: position 12,710,155 of record NC_137340.1, on the reverse strand, counting down.
GATATGCCCAATTGTGTCACAAATGAACAGTTTACTCTAATTGGCCCCGGGAATGTTCAGATTAATTGCAGCATTTTATCTTTCTATCCTTGTTGGGTTTCCTCACCGTGATAGGAGTCACTGACCAGAAGGAGGTGCGTAAGGATAGCCCGAGGTGACTGACTGTTCCTCCAATCATTCCCCTCCCTCCTGGGTAACGCTGCCTGCTCCCCGCAGGCTGACTCATCTGGAGAATGCCGTTGCCAACTGTGGCTGGAAGCGTTCCAGAAAGTTCCATCACATTTCCTCCACAGGCCCGCCCAATACAAACAGTCTTTTCTCCCCGTCTGCAATGTTTTAAAAACGAATAGGAGGGAGTGTTTAAAGACTCTTCTTTTTAGATTTTAAAAAGCACACCGTTTTGTTGGCACCCCTGGGGCTTTTCCCCCCCCACAATTTCTCGCAGTATTACCAAGGAGATTAATCTTTAATTCCTGGTAACTCCAGAACATTCCAGCGCTTGAGAATATGGCTGAGGTTAGAAGCTTTTTGTTGGGGAATGAGTGATTGAATCACTGTCTTTCTGCTCCATGACACAGTGTACTTGAGCACCTGGGCATTCGCTCCTGGATTACTCATCTCTTAAAAATTCATCGCATGAAGGAGAATACATAAAAGGAAGTACGAAAACAGGCCCATCTCTGCCAGGCCTTTTCTTTGTGCTTGCATTTATAGGCGACAGGAAGAGTTTTGAGCCAACGTTTATTTCTTAGTGTCACATGTAGACTTACATTAACACTGTAATGAAGTTGCTGTGAAAACTCTCTAATCGCCACACTCCGGCGCCCGTTTGAGAGAGAATTTGGCACGGCCAATGCAACTAACCAACATTTCTTTTCGGACGGTGGGAGGAAACCGGAGCACCCGGAGGAAACCCATGCAAATGCGGGGAGAACGTGCAGGCTCTGCACGGACGGGTCCCAAGCTGTGAGGCAGCAGTGCCAACCACTGTACCACCATGCAGCCCTAATAGGACATTCAGCTACTACAGTACCCAGGCATTCAATTAGACAAAAGCAAATTACTGCGGATGCTGGAATCTGAAACCAAAAGAGAAAATGCTGGAAAATCTCAGCAGGTCTGGCAGCATCTGTAAGGAGAGAAAAGAACCGACATTTCGAGTCCAGATGACCCCTTATCAAAGCTTTGACAGAGGGTCATCTGGACTCGAAACATTAGCTCTTTTCTCTCCACACAGATGCTGCCAGACCTGCTGAGATTTTCCAGCATTTTCTCATTCAATTAGACAATGTAGAGTGGTAACTTAACTCCTTCTTTCAGTCTTGATTTGTCACCCATAATATTCTTGCTTAACAAAAACCTGGAAACCTCAGTCTAGTACTGTCCAATTAACCCAGCATCATCAATTTTTGCGGGGCGAGGGTTCCGGATGCCCATTTTCCTTTGTGAGAAGAACTGCTTCCTGAACAGCTTTGCTTTAATTTTAACGTTACGTTCTAATGTTCTATGCTTTCCCCATCAGAAGGAATAGTTTCTCTCTATCCTTCCTACCAGCTCCTTTATACATCTTGAACATCTTAACTTTATCATTCCCTAATCTTTTATATTCAGGGAAATGCTAAGTAACCTGTCCACACAGGTTACTTAGCACCAGATCTGCAATCATAACTGCTTAGGAAAGAAAGATAATGCAAACCATTTAAAGGAACTCTCTGATTTTAATCTGGGAATATTCATCTTGGTTGTGGCAGCTCATTTCATTCACATCTTCCAAAAGCCATGTTTAGATTGAAAAATGAAACAAGTCCACAAATTGCGGCTCAGAAGTTGAGTGGTCTCTGTCATGAAGGATGGTTATAAACTAGCGATGTTTCCTCGCGATTTATCCCATAGGGAAATCCAGCCTGCGTGTAATGGAGACGGTTCTAGCTTTCCATGTTGTACTTTTAGAAGGTCAAAGTGCAAACAGGCAGCAAGGAACATTGCTCTATCTGGACTTCCATCCCCTGCTCTCAGTACGAATAAACACTTACTATAAGGTGGGATTTGAGAGGCAGCCAAAAATCTGAACTATAGCAAAGCTCGCTTTGTAACTCAGCGGAGCCTGGACTTGGCTAGATGTACACTATTGTGTTCACTAGCAACCGCTTCTGGGCATACACCTTGAGATTTACACTGGCATCTGTTGGGCGACCGACAGTCACTTGGTGTTAGAATTATTTACAACTGGTGAGGAGGTATTTTTTAAAATGGCCTTTTATGCCCAAGTGTGTTTTTAAATAATTCCAAGCCTAAAATTTGTAACAGAGGTATCAGCTATCAATGGGTTTTGAAATCGTAGAAATCCTATAACAGATTATTAGTGAGGCTTAGAATATCACCACTGCTTAAATATTTAAAATCCCAAAGGGTTAGGGGGCTAGAAATGTAAACGAGGCCTGTGATAAATGATTTAAAAGGTAATGCAATGACTTGGAGATTGCAGTTGTCCCTGTGTCTTTGCCTCTCTTTTACTCCCTGTTTATGTGGAAGGAAGTATGTTCCATGATAGCTCTCAAAGCTTCAAACACAACTTGAATCGAATGAGCATAATCCAAATATTCAAAATAACAATAACTCAACTCAGATAATCAGGAAAGAAATATATTCAAAAGATATTGGACTAGACTATAGTGATTTACTTCTTGAGTTTTCTTTTTATGTAAACTGGGATGGCTCTTAATTTAAGATATAGGTAGCCAAAGACTAGCGCTGACTTTCTTTGTTTCAAGTTGTATTAGCTTTATAATTTCATCTATCAGTTTTCCGATAGCCTTCAAGAGCTGGGACACTGCATAAAATGACCTCTTCGACATTTTGGGGGAACTGAGAAGCAGATTGGATTGTGGATAGTGCGTGGACACTATGGGACTGAAATTGTCTTTGGTTTCATGTTGACCTCCTGCTATGCTGTTTCCTCCCCCTCTGTATCCAGCTCCATTGATGGCAACCCATTTGATACAAACAATATATGATATATTTCTATTCCTACCTAGTAATACTGCTGCCTCACAGCGCCAGGGTCCGGGGTTCGATTCCCAGCTTGGGTCACTGTCTGAATGGAGTTTGCACATTCTCCTCGTGTCTGCATGGGTTTCCTCCGGGTGCTCTGGTTTTCCCCCACAGCTCAAAGATGTGCGGGTTAGGTGGATTGACCATGCTAAATTGCCCCTGAGCGTCAGGGGGGTTAGCTAGGGTAAATGCGTGGGTTATGTGAATAGGGCCTGGGTAGGGTTGTGATTGGTTCAGACTCGATGGGCCAAATGGCCTCTGTAGAATTGTAGGATTCTATGATTCTAGTCTTCCAAAACCCAAACACTTTCCTGTAGGATCCTGGGAATGGATGGGAAACTGTCAAAAGATGGAAAGCATTCTAGAGCTTTAAAACATTGAGTACTTTTTGAATTGAACATTATTACTAGTTACAAAAAATAGCACAGAGGGAAAAAGGCTGTTTGACTAACAGTCAAGAATCATTCAATGAGTGGTGTGGGAAGGTGATTAGAAGAATAAGAGGTGAAGTGACTGAAACTCCTATCATCTTTTGGGGTGTTGATGGCATGGACAACCGTAGCTTCCCCTAAAGCTCCTTCTCCCCTCCTCTATTCTTTCACACCCTTCTCTAGTTTCTCTCCTATCTTCCCTCATGCCCTCTCCAAGCTCCTCTTGTCCACACCAACCTCCAGCTCTCTTGACCCCATTCTCATTAAACTGCTGATCACCCAACATCCCTTCCTAATTCCAATGGCTCTCTCTGTCTCTCTTCAGGTACTGTCTCTGTTTCTACCTGTAAATCTGTCACCATCTCCCCTCAATAAAAACCCTTGGTTATTGGGATCTTACAAACTAGCAGTCCTTCTCCAACCTTCCTTTCCCTCACCAGATTCCTTGAACGTGTTGCTTCCTCACAAATCCCATTTTTCCTCAAACTCCATGTTGAATCCTTCCAAACAGATTTCCAGCTTGTCAGCCTGAAGCTGCACATTTCAAAGTCACAAGTGAGGTTGGAACTAATTGTGACAAAGATAAACTTTCCCTCCTCATCCTTCTCCATCTGTCTTCAGCTTGTGCCATAGTTGAACACAGTGTCCTCCTCTGATGCCTCTCCAATGTTAAGCAGCTACATGGGACTGTTCTCACAATGGTTCCATTCTTAGCCAGTGAATCACTTGCATTGGCTTCTCTTCCCACTCCCGTATTGTAACCTCTGCTGTCCTCCAAGGACTGACCGTCAGGCCGGAATTTTACTGACATGCCAGCCTCGATTCCAGGGGCGGGCTTGGCTCGGAGAATGGCATTCTCCATTGGCCTTGGGCGGGATCGTGTGAAACTTGGGCGGACGTGCCGGTAAAATTCCGTCCTCAGTCTGATCTTATTCCTCATCCACACACTGCCCCTTGACCACAAGATCCAAAAGACAGCGTTCATTTTCACGCGTTCATTGCTGACACCCAACACTGCCTCACCACCACCTCTCTTATCTCTTCAATTGTTGTTAACAATTGGCCAAACTCCGGGATAAGCAGAAATTGGGCAGAATTCTCCCATCTGGGATTAAGTCTCGTGACAGGGACAGGGATGTGGAGTGTTTCCTGTTGTGGAGGCCAGTGGGATAACATGCCATGTCTTCCAGCCCTGAAATCCTGAATAATGCCACACGGTGTTCTGTGCTGTATTCCGTGCCGGGTCAGGCCTGATGGTGCGTAGTCCGTTCTTGTATCTGGGCACCCAAAATCACTGACCCAGCTTTAAAGAATGAAGATGGACCCGCTGAGAAAGGAGACGGATCTCATAGAATCACAGAGCCCGTACAATGAAAAAGGAGGCCATTCGACCCATCGAATCTACATCGACCACAATGTCACCCTATTCCTGTAACCCCACATATCTACCCTGCTAATTCCCCGACACTTAAGGGGCGATTTAGCATAGCCAATCAACTTAACCCGCACATCGTTGGAATGTGGGAGGAAACCGGAGCACCTAGAAGAAACCCACATAGACACGGGGAGAATGCGCAAGGAATCCAGGAATATTCTGAAGCTGGAAGATGGATCCCCCTCCCAGACACAGAATCTGGAAGATCCACCACTATATGCTACCACCACACCCTACCCCCCACCTCACCCTCACCCACTGCTGTAGTGTTCTAGGGTTTCCAGCGACCTCCATCCTCCACTCCGGAGTCAGCCCCAGGCATTGTTCTGATGAATCCTGACATCTGCACACCACATTGTTGCGTATGTGTTTCGTCCGGCATGTTTTTCCACAGCCACCATGGACAATTGGGTATGGATGATCGGGCATCCCATCAGCAGGGTGCAAATCAGCTTCAGGGTGGCCTGTAGTGGGTTTCCTGGTCTACCATGGCAGGTACCGGCTGAACATCCCACAGGAAATCCACATTGGTACAGGGCAGCATGGTAGCACAGTGGTTAGCCCTGCTGCTTCATAGCGCCAGGGACCCGAGTTCGATTCCCAGCTTGGGTCACAGTCTGTGTGGAGTCTGCACATTCTCCCCGTGTCTGCATTGGGTTTCACCTGGATGCTCTGGTTTCCTCCTACAGTCTGAAAGACATGCAGGTTCGGTGCATCGACCCGGACAGGTAGTGGACTGTGGCGACAAGGGGGATTTCAGAGTAACTTCATTGCAGTGTTAATGTAAGCCTTACTTGTGACTAATAAATAAACTTTAACTTTAACTGATGTTTTGGTCTTCATGCCAAATTCCATAACTGCCACCCACCCCTGGGGACATGAAAGACTTTTGCCCATTCTCTTTGACCCCTATTACTGACTCTGTTCCATAGCTACCAATACCACTTGTCTCCCCAGCAGTCTGAGATTGAGCAAGACCGTTCACAGCCAGGAAGACCTGTTTGACCTGAACTGAGCTTCCAGATACATATCCGTGCCATTCCTAATTCCATTAGTTTCCAGGTCCACACCATTGCATGGTTTTGTCCCTTCCTCGGCATGTAGAAAATAGGTGCAGGAGAAGGCAATTTGGCCCTTTGAGCCTTCTCCGCCAGTCATCACAATCATGGCTGATTGTCCAACAGAATTACCTAATCGTGCTTTCTCCCCAAAACCTTTAATCCATTCATCCCAAGTATATCTAGCCGCCTCTTGAATACATTACATGTCTTTACATCAACTACTTCCTGTGGTAATTAATTCCCACAGGCTCACCACTCTTTGGGTGAAAAAAAAGTCTCCTCATCTCCGTCCTAAACGGTCTACCCTATATCCTCAGACAGTGACATCTGGTTCCCGACACCATCACCATCGGGAACATCGTTCCTACATCTACTTTAGAATTTTATAAATCTCTATGAGATCCCCATTCATTTGTCTGAACTCCAGTGAAAACAATCTTAACCTAGTCAACCTCTCCTCATACATCCCCAGTCACATCTTTGTTACCTCCAAATTTGTTCATTCCAAGATAGTCCTGGTCTGCAGCATTCTATCTCTTGAGATTATCCAAAGTTCTGCTGCTCGTGTTCTGTTTCCCCCAGCACTACATTAGCTCGAGCAACAGCTTGATTTTAAAATACTCATTCTTGTTTTAAACTCCCTTGTTTGTCTGCCCCCTCCCTATCTCCTCCATCCCCAGAACCCTTGGAGATAGGGTAGCATAGTGGCACAGTGGTTAGCACCACGGATTCAGCTTCAATTCTGGCCTTGAGTCACTGTCTGTGTGGAGTTTCCTCCGGGTACTCCGGTTTCCTCCCACAGCCCAAAGACGTGCGGGTTAGGTTGATTGGCCATGCTGAATTAACCTTAGTGTTGGGGGATTAGTAGGGTAAATATGTGGGGTTATGGGAATAGGGCCTGGGTGGGATTGTTGTCAGTGCAGGCTTGCTGGGCTGATTGGCTTCTCTCTGCACTATACGGATTCTATGATTCTATAATAGCTGTGGTCCTCTAAGTTTCCAGAACTTAAATGTTCCACCTTTACACTCTAAGCTCTGGAATTCACTCTTTAAAGCTCAGAGAACAGAAAACCAGAAAAACCTGTTTCCCTGGTTATTCCTCCTGGTTGTGACCTACAAATTACAACAATCTCATGGTCACCTGCCCTAATATAAACCTGAATTTATCCACTTTGACAGGAAGAATAGTAAAGCAGCATGTTATTTAAGGGAGAGATTGAAGAACTCTTGAGTTACAGAGGGATCTGGGTGATCTGGTACACGAATCACAAAAGGTTGATTTGCAGATATAGCAAGTGATTAGGAAGGCAAAGGAGTGTTGGGGGCGATTCTCCCCAAAAAATTCAAGTGTCAAATTTGCATAACAATTGGATGAAATCCCGCTGTTCTTTTCAGCGAGAGTTTCAAAAAGAATCTCTCTCACGTTCTTGCACCGCAGAGTGCACCAGCGTGATTTACGCAAATAATCAGGGGGCAGGGCCTGTTCCCGCTGGAGAGGCCGACGGCATAGCGCTGAGTGAGCCACTGCACATGCGCCGATCTGTCAATGCTGAGATTGGCATATGCACAATGACCCCTGTGTGCCGGCCTCCCGATCGATTGCCACGGCTGGAGGACCATGTATAATGTTAATCCCCTTTTTTAAGGCAGGTGCGAGTAGGTTTACGTGACTGATACTTGATGGGATGGGGGGATGTGGTTATGTTGTGAGGAAAGGTGGAACAGGTCGGGCCTGTATCCGTTGGAGTTTAGAAGAAAGTGAGGTGATCTTATTGAACCATATAAGACCCTGAGGGGGACGGACAGGGTGGATGCTGACAGGATGCTTCATCTTATGGTAGAGACTAGAACTTGGGGAACTGTGGTCACCTGCCCCTTTAAGAGGCAAGTTATCAGGGGGTCACATGATTCATTGGGCCAATTGCAGTGAGGCACGAAATTGAGTGTGGGAATGCTCTCTTGCATTTGGAGTCTGGGAGTTTGGAAGCATTCTCACCTCTACATGGTACGTAGTTATTTCTATTTATCTGTCTTGTTGGTTGTCAGTTCATCACAGCTAATATAGGGATGCCTTTCAGAAATAAGGGGTCTCCCACTTCAGGAGAGGAGGAGAAATTCTTTCTCTCCTAGGTTGTGTGTCTTTGGAATTCTCTTCCCTGGAGAATGTTGGAAGCAGGGTCAGTGACTATTTTTAAGGCAGAGGTAGGTATATTCTTGTCCAACAGAGGTGTCAAAGGGTGTAGAATAGGCAGGAATGTGGTGTAGAATAGGCAGGAACTCTCATCAGTTAACAACACAGCATTTTCACACTAGCATAGGCAAGTGCAGTTTTTTTTTGCATTTTATTGTGAATGCTTCATTTAAGACATTACATGGCCAATGTGCCATAATAATCCTCATTTGTATCATTAAAGTGCAGAATTACAATATTTACCTGAATCCAACCAAACCCTCAAATGTCACCCTCCATGTTACAAGAGTAATGTGGATGTTCTCTCAGATATCAGTTACTTTGATGCAATAGCTGGTAATTATAAACACCTTGTAGGTGGCAGGCTGTTCTTCGAAAGGAAATCTCTCCAATTTTCTGTACAAAGCTATTTAAAAAAAAAAGGATTTGAAATCTCCATTTCTCCAATTGTGGAGAACACAATTAAATCAACCATGATCACTATTAAAGGGCAGAGAAGGCTTGAAGGGCCTGAAAGGCCTAACTTGTATGCTCGTGTTAAAGGTGGGAGTTGTTCATTTCCTCTGAGTGCCTGTTAAAACACCAAAAGTTGGAGGGGTTGTGGAAAACACAGACATCTTGCCACATTTCTTTGAAGAACCAACAGGGCCTAACCCCATTTTAATGCTGATTTTATTGCTTCTGGGCAGCCTCTTTTCCCCAGTCCAAAACTGACCAAGGATTTAGCATTAAACAAAAAGCATATGTGGTACATGAGCACACAATAGGGTCACTCTTGCATGTGGTGTAAAATGGACCTATTGTGCGCCTCCATCACCCTTTTCTTAGTTCAAATTTATTTATTAATGTCACAAGTAGGCTTGCAGTGAAGTCATAGAAGAAATCCTACAGTGTGGAAGGAGGCCATTTGACTCATTGAGCCTACACCAACATCAATCCCACCAGGTCCTATCCCCTTAACCTCACATATTACCCTGATAATCCCATGACACTAAGCGGCAATTTAGCATAGCCAATCCACCTAACCCACACGTCTTTCAAAATGTGGGAGGATACTGGAGCACTTGGAGGAAACCCATACAGAGATGGGGAGAACGTGCAGACTCCGCACAGTCAGTGATCCAAGCTGGGAATTGAACCCAGGTCCCTGGAGCTGTGAGGCAGCAGTGCTGACCACTGTGCCGCCCTAATTTAGGGATAAGGGATAGGAAATCAAATCTCCCTGGTTCAATCTTAATACTTCGCAGTTGCCCTGCTGTAGACTGCCCAGCTCAAAACTAAAGATTGGGGAAGTACATAGAACAGTACAGCACAGTACAGGCCCTTCGGCCCTTGATGTTGTGCTGAGCTATGTCCAAACCCAAGATCAAGCTATCCCACTCCTTTCCCACAAAAAAGTGGGGGCTTTTTTAAGACATTCCAAGAATTTTAAATCTAGCAAATTATCAGATGTAGGATTAAAAAAAAAAGGCATTCTGTCCTAGAAGTTGTTGGCCTTCATTACAGTGGAGAAGGGACAGAACACTAAGGGTTAACACAATGACACGGTGACCCAGGAACTGCAATGACTAATGCAGGAAGTGAAATGGCATAAAGTACCGCATTTTGTGAAGGTACGGCTTGTGTGTTAAAGAGCACAAGGTGGCAGTATGAGAAACATTTTTTTGGACACTGTACAAAGCAAACCAGTGGGGAAAACTTTGGTCTGGAAATAATTTGCTGCATTTAGGCTCACACAGGTTATGCAGCTTTGAGAATTAGTCTGATGTGGTGGTTGTAGCCATCCCCAGTCAACCCTGAAAGATCTTGCAGGGGTTGAAGAAGCCTGCTGATTGGTTTGCTGAATAAGCAGACGTGTTTCACCCAACACTTCTGTAAGAAAGCAATAAAGCTTTCTGTGGCTCTTTTAAATCAGGTTTTAGCTTTCCTTTTTGAAAGACCAATTGGGCCTATCTCTTTGTTGACATAGTTTTCCACTCCCACCAGCGTTTATTAAAGGATGCCTCACATCACATGCTGGATCTCGAGCACAACTTCAGCGCGCAGAATCTTAAGTAGGTTTCCAGTCTCCAAGTACAAGGCTTTTTCATTTAATGCCCAAATGTTTCTCTTTTTGAACTTCCATTCTGGCCAGACTCCACAACCCCTCCTCCTCCTCCTCCTCCTCCTCCTCCTGGCCCCAATTCCCCTCCTGCGCAATTTTTTTTTGCTTCCCTGCTGAATGCTGATTGTAATTTTGATCCGTAATGGCGGCCCAGCCTTAAAATGCTCGCACGATTAAAGCTCAGAAATGAAAGCCCTTCCCCACACCCCTCCCCGCCCCCCCACCCCCCCGCCCGCATTTATCTTAACCTCCACGTTGAACAGACTGCTGTACCAGCGTCTGGCATATGTCCCTGCGCTCTGAGTATCATCCCTGTCTGCATGTTCACCAGCTATTTTTAGATTAGTGTTGTAATCTTCCTTTTTGTGCCGTTTATAACCTTTCGGTATTATTCTGTACAGTAGTCGAGGTCTACGTGAACCCTGATATAGTTTGACAAGTTTCTCCCCAGGAAGAAGTAAAAGAGCAAGTAGCAGATTAAAAGGGGGGTGGGGTGGGGTGGGGGGGGTAAACATTTAAAATGTGGGATCGGTTCCCTCCCTCAAATAATCACATTTTTGTTTATTATAATTGTCCTCTTTTGAGAAGCAGTTTAAAACAAAACTGGTATTTATATAAGCATTTTTAGCACAGTGAAACAAAATCTCGAGATGCTTCACGGGGCATAATCTGTTAAAAATGTACATACAGACAAAGAGAGGGACATTGGGAGAGGTAACAAAAAAACTGGGTTGGAGCGGTAGGTTTTGAAATTAATCTTAAAGCAAAGCAGTACACAAATAATGTATTGTCCAATATCTTATTTTATTAATAAGACCTGAATACTAGTTACACATCCTTAATAAAATTTCTTTGAGCGACATGGTGGCACATTGCAGCCTCACAACACCAGGAACCTGGGTTACATTCCAGCCTTGAGTCAGAGTCTGAGTGGAGTCTGTACATTCTCCCCGTGTCTCCGTGGGTTCCCTCCAGGTGCTCTGGTTTCCTCCCACACTCCAAAGATATGTAGGCTAGAAAGGTTTAAGTTTATAAATCACACTGTACGTTCTCTGCTGCTCCTCAGGGATTAGCTTTCTCATCAATAGGTCCAGGGCCTCTTAAAAGTTTAGAGTTTATTTATTAGTCACAAGTGACTCCATTACATGGAATGAAGTTACTGTGAAGGTCCCCTAGTCGTCACCCACACTCCGGCGCCCGTTTGGGTACACGGAGGGAGATATTAGCATAGCCAGTGCACCTAATCAGCACATCTTTCGGGCTGTGAGAGGAAACTGGAGCATCTGGAGGAAACCCATGCAGACTCAGGGAGAATGTGCAGATTTCACACAGACAGTGACCCAAGCCAGGAATCAAACCTGGACCTCCTCGTCTCAATTCTAAAGGGTCATCTCTTTACTCCGAGACTGTGCCCTTGGATTCTAATCTCTCCGACTGATGGAAACATGTTCCCCATGTCCACTCTATCTAGGACTCTCAGTATTCTATAAGTTTCAATAACATCCCACCTCATTCTTCTAAACTCCATCGAGTGCAGACCTAGGGTCCTCAGACACTCCTCATACGTCAAGCCTTTCATTCCTGGAATCATTCTTGTGGAGCATGCGGTGGACATGGCTTCATGGCTGTTAATTTTTCTTTCTCTCTGAGAAGAGTATGCTGTGTTTGCCACACCTTCTAAGTGAGAATAGTCAGTTCACAAAGGTGATGTGCTGAAAAGGCAGGAGCTTGTATTCTTGGGAATAGCATTAAGGTCAGGAATTGTCCTAAGTTTTCCTAAGGTAAGAATTCATTTGAAAACTACAGTTCGAAAGTAAGAACTGCAATGCCGTGGAAAGTAAAGGTACAGAGGAGAAGAGTTTTAACCAGACCAGGAAGAAAATAATTAAAGCAGTGCTGCCTATGATAAGGGACTCATTCCATTCCTAATATAGATTTTAGTGTAACTGCCCCTTGCGCATGGAAAGTGGTAATGTTATGTTAACAAAATACATTGGAAAATAAATCCACGTTGCCTGAATGGGTTAGCAATATGTCTGTAAAATTTGGTTGCAACAAGTTAAAAAGTATTTTGACAGTTAAGATGCCCTGTATCTCAAGTGGTTAAACTTAATGTATACTTTGGGACTGAACGGGAGAGACTGGGAAGCTGCTATGTTCCATCCACGGTTTGCGCTGAGCTAATTGATCTTAAACAGGATCTCAGTGGCAGAGGAAATTTCCACCAGTCAGTCATAGAATGGGGATTAATAGCCTAGCAATAATACCACTAGGCTATCACCTCCCCGAATGATGCCTTGATGTTTGACAAGCCAATTAATCTTTTCCTCCACATGAACTTGACATAAAACCTAAGTAGTAGAAACAGGAGGAGGCCATTCAGCCCTTCGAGCCTGCCCCACCATTTAATAAGATCACGGCTGATCTAAGACTCACCAAGTCCACATTCCTATCTTCTGTCTGTAACCCTTAATTCCCTGACTGATTAAAAACTTATCACGTGTTCCCAAAATGATCAGTAATAAATTATATTTCAGATCTAAGTATGTGATGAGCAAAGAAAAGTGTGCCCATTTATTTATGAGAAACAAACTTTAAATCTGCTGTAACTATTATGATGCTAAAGTAACGATGATGAGAAATATAAGTGGAAGTGGTTCTACAGGAGGCCATCCTTCCTTACATAAATTTTCTTTTTGACAGGGTATTGAAGAAGTATTGTGATCTGGTCTTAATAACTTGATTGAATGTTTGTTTGTTCTGCATATCTGATAGCATACTTCTTTCAATAATAAATACTTCATAACCCCGGCTTTGAACATCAAAAGATTTTCTGGCCCAGGCCTCATGGTAACAACTTTTGCACGTGGTTCCTGACTGCTCTCTCGGGACAGGGGCATTGCTGGATAATGTGACACGCTCTCACTAAACAAGTCTCTGCATGTCACCAGCATCGAGCCCTGCGAACAAAATTAGATTCTGTTTCCAGCACTGTAAATAAGGGAGCCCAGGCAAACGCCAAGCTGTTAACAAAAGCAAAGTGATGTTCTCATTCGAAGACCTTCGTTCTTGCACACGCACATTATTCTTTGAAATCGCCATTGTCACTGGTTCTCTGTAACTATTCATTGTGAGTAATGATCGATGGATTACTACAGAGAAAGTTAGTACATAATAGACAACTAAGAGGCAATCTAGGGGACCAGAGTTGATGTGAGCCATAACTAACCTTTCGAAGATTCTCTCCCATTTATTTATTTATTAGTGACAGTAGGCTTACACTAACACTACAATGAAGTTACTGTGAAAATCCTCTAATCGTCACACTCTGGTGCCTGTTTGGGTACGCTGAGGGAGAATTTAGCACGGCCAATGCACCTAACCAGCATGTCTTTCAGACTGTGGGAGGAAACCAGAGCAAACACATGCAGATATGAGGAGAATGTGCAAACTCCGCATAGACAGTACCCAAGCTAGGAATCGAATCTGGGCCCCATGAGGCAGCAGTGCTAACCACTGTGCCACTCCTACCTGCCCTCTCTGAGCTCATCATGACCATTAGACGCAACTCCTGCATCCTCAACTCCATTTCCCTCTTTTTGACCCCACCATTCCTTGAAAGTGACTGTACAATCACCAGCCTCCTTTTCATCTCCAGTTTCCTTGAGCGTGTTGTCTTTGTATCCCAAACCTTGCACATTTTTACAGGAGTTTCATATTTGACTCCATTGCCGCAATGCCAAAGTGGCCCTGATTAGGGTTGACTATATGACTATGATAAAAATAAACTTTCTCTCCTCATCCTTCTCGATTTGTCTGCAGCCTTTCATGTGTTTGGCCGTACTACCCTCCAAAAGTACTGACATCCAGTTGGCTAAGACTGCACTCACCTCTTTCTATTCTTAATCTATCTGATCTTAGTCAGAGAATCAGCTGGAATGCTTCTCTTCCTGTTCTCGTATTGTTTCAACCAAAATCCCCAAAGGTTCTGACCTATTTCTCAGTCTTGTGCTGTCCATCAGTGACATTATCTGAAAACACAACATTAACTTCCCCAGATGTGCGGAGACGATACCCGGTTCCACCTCACCCACCTCCATCTCTTGAGCAGGATCTCAGGCTTGACCCTGTGCTTGTGCGAAATCCAGTGGATGATCGGAAATTTCCTCCAGCAAAAATAGTGGAAAGTCCAAGGCCAAAGTCTTCAGCCCCCAGAATACACTCCAATCACTGGATACCAAATCCATCCTACTCCCTGGCAACTGTCTAAGGCTGAACCAGGCCATTCTCAATCTTTTCAATTTTGACCTTATAGAAATGAGGGGTGTCCAATGACCAAACGGATCCAGATTAGGAGAAAAGGTTTTTACTTAAAATGAATCTTTTATATTATAAATGATCTTTTGTTAGCACTGCTGCTCATAGCTCCAGGGACCTTGGTGTGATTCCAGCCTCCGTGTGGTGTTTGCACATTCTCCCTGTGTCTGTGCACGTTTCCTCTGGGTGCTCCGGTTTCCTCCCACAGTCCAAAGATGTTCAGGTTAAGTGGATTGGCCCATGCTAAATTGACCCTTAGTGTCCCAAGCTGTGTAGGTCAGATGGATTAGCCGTGGTAAATGTGTGGGTTATGTGGATTGGGTGGGGGAGAGAGCCTGGGTAAGATACTCAGTCAGGGAGCCAGTGCAGGCTTGATGGTCCGAATGGCTTCTTCTGCGCTGTAGGGATTCTATGAGGAACTGGTGTAGGCCAGTGAGCACAGGCTGATGGGTAAACAGTGAGAATTTGGATTTGTGCGTTGGGTTTTTTGGAAAAGTGGTTTGAAGGTGAGTGGCCAACCAGGTAAATATTGGACTAATCAAGTCTAGGGGTAACAAAGACATGGACGAAGATTTCAGCAGCAGATGAGCTGGGGCAGGGGCCCAGTTTATGGGTGTTATGGAGATGGAAACCGGTGCAGTCTTGTAGCTGGAATGGATTTGAGCAGCCATTGAGTCAAGGTGGTGGGGGGCACAATGAATCAAGTTTCTGTCAGACAGTGTCAGGCCTTCCTCAGGATTCAGGGCCCCGTGGCAGAAAGTGTACCCTCCAATAGCTGCAGGCCAATCGGATATTATTGTGTGCGATCCCTGGTCTCAGCGGAGTGAAGGCAGGGTGGGGTTGTCATGGGAAGGAGATCACAGGAGGTACTGAGGGGGCGGGGGGGAGATTGGAGGCAGTGGTGAGATGTTGGGCTGGGTGGGGGGACAGGGGGTGCGGCATGGTTGTGGCTTTCAGCAGCCGCAGCCTTTCCGGATGCCAGGTTCCTCCAAAGAGCACCAAGTGTCTTTAAAACAGGGAACCACCCCCCAGAAGGCTGCAAACAAACTCAACAGGATTTGCCTGGCAGGCTCTGGGAGGGTGAGAAAGACATGCCACTCACATGTAAACCCTCTACAACCACTAAATCCTGGTGGGCACCAGGTGGGATAATTGGTGTCAATTGGCTGAATGATGAGCCTAATCGTGACCGGTTTCCCCAAGAGTGACTTGGGGGCCTCTCAGGTGATTAAATGGGCCTGGCAGCCATGTTTCCTGTTGCCACCGGCTACATTGAAACCAGCCCAATATCACAGGTCTTGATACACCTGCCACTGAATATTATACATGGTAATGCCCTATTCCAGACTGGGACCACTTTCGTTTCTTCCTATTATTGACGCTACAAATGTTGGTGGACATCAATGATAAATGCTCATGTTGTTGAGTTGTGATGACAAGTCCAATAGGATCTGCAATTGTAATGCATTCATTGCAGGTCTGGACAGTAATTAACTGCTGGAAAGTAATACATTCAGTCTTTATTCAGGCAGGACACTTTCAATGGGGTCAGTACGATTGCACCCATCAGTTTCCAGTGCTTAAACAATGTGACTTGAGGTCATTCGGCCGAGGTTACATTTGCCCAATCTGGCCCAGAGGAAAGGTTCCTCACTGTGCCCATGCTTGTGGCGAAACTCCACATGCCGGTTCTTGATTGGCAGGTGAGCCAGCTGCCTGCTATCAGTCACTGTGAAATGTTGTTGGAGTGGTAGCTAAGTCCACTGACAAATCCAAATTTGTTACTGGATGGTTGGTGGGCTGGTTTCAAATTAGGCCTTGCACAGAACTTACTGCACCGCATCCAGCAGGCAACCCAAGTGAATGTAGCCCTTATTCCGGTCACAGAGCTAATTTCTGAGACACCCTTCCTGACTGATAGATACACATACAAAACAGCTCTGCGTTCATGCAAAAGTGGTTCCCAATATGGAAATACTTTAGGATTCATATGCTTGTATATTAATAGTGATAGCATTTAAATTTATGTTCAGGCGAATCATTATAGAATCACTACAGGATTGAAGGAGGCCTTTCGGCCCAACAAGCCTGCACTGACAACAGTCCCACACAGGCCCTATCCCTGTAATGCTGCATATTTATCCTGTTGGTCCCCCTGACACTGAGGGAGAATTTAGCATAACCTGTGCATCTTTGGACTGTGGGAGGAAACCAGAGCACCCGGAGGGCATTCATACAGACACGGGGAGAATGTGCAGAATCCACACAGGCCAGAATCGAACCTGGGTCCCTGGCGCTGTAAAGCAGCAGTGCTAACCACTGCTGCCCAATATCTCTAATGAGTTTGCATTTGATATTCTACAAGCCACTTCATCTTTTTTTTTCTTTCCCCTTACTTTCCTTATAAAGGTTTGTGTGTTGGGGAGGCTGTGTGGGGAGACCGGGTTAGAATATTAATAATTACATTTAATAATGGGAACCATGGGGTCATTTTTACATGGTAAGGCAGAACACATCTCTTCGCCTTTTCTCCCCCTCCCTCACTCACCTCATAAACAATGAAACCTAATTTGGTAGCTTCTAAGTCAAAAAAAAAATCAAGAGGGTTAGGCTAAATTGTGCTCGTGAGGTGTTGATTGCTGTGTTTTGTGGTGTTTACTGATGGGCGTTGGCTGGCTTTATCAGGCTGATCATCCTTGTGGCGAACAGTGTCGAGAAAGTAGTACAAAAGGACAATCTGTTAGCTGCTGCTACAAAATGCTGAGCTCCACACACCAAGCAGTCAAAAGTTCACATTCCAGATCTCAATCGCTGCTTGAGCTAACTAAACTCATGCATTATAGACGGAGAATGCTGGAAATAACCAGCAGGTCAGGCAGCAGAGGTGGCGAGGGAAGCAGAGTTAACATTTCAGGTGATCAGAACAGGCAAAAGTTAATGATTCAATAGGTATTAGGCAAGTGCAGAAGGAGGGAGAGCAGGGAGGGGATAAGTGAGTATTAAGGAAGGTCTGTGATAAGGTGGAAGGCAGGAGTGATTAAAGGATAAAAAAGGGGGACAGTGCAAGTGACGAAGGGAAGTGTTAATTGACCTGAGCAAATGGAACACTTTTCCTAATCTGGAAGAATTGTCATATTGTTACAAAATTCATATCAGTTTGGAGTTTGGACTTAATTCCGCCCTCTCCAGTGCAGTGATAAAACAGTATATTTACGCAATGAGATGAATCCTTAGCCTCTATTCATTTCAGACTAAAGTTTACTCTCTTTTCCATTTCCAATATCCTGCTTGGGCCAGGTTAGATGGTCAGAATAGGAGGAGCAGTGAATGTCCAGTGCTGGAAGCTGACTTTGTTATTAGGAGGCTGAGGTGTGGACTGGGGAAACAGAGTCATTGAGACTGGTAGAGTCAATTGTAACCCTTATACATGGAGCAAGGTCAACCAAGTCAGTAAAGACCCTTGCAGCTTTACTGATAGAAAAACAACACTGCAGAATGGCAACTTGCAATTAAGTAGTAACAAAAATAATAGAATGAAAAAAAAAGACTGATTGATTAATAGAACATTTTCATCAAATATTGTGGGCAGGCTGGCAGCAGATTTAGAAACATTGAATCACTATAGTGCAGAAGGAGGCCATTTGGCCCATCACGGGCCCTATACCCATAAGCCCATATATTCACCCTGCTAACCCCGCCCCAACACTAATGGCCAGTTTACCATGGCCAATCAGCCTAACCTCCATATCATCAGCGGTTTGAGGAAACTGGAGCACCTGGAGGGAACCCACGCAGACATGGGGAGAATGTGCAAACTTCACAGACAGTGACCCGACGTCGGAATTGAATCCAGGTCCCTGGCATTGTGAGGCAGCAATGCTAACCACTGTGCCACTTTGCCACCCTGACTTAGTACGAAGCAGATATATATATGAGACAGCGGGTGAGAGCATCTTTCATGTCCCAAAACAGTGTACAGCAAATTAGGTACATTAGAAATGTAGTTATTGTTGCAATATAGGCAATACAGCTGGCAGTGTGTGCACCACAATATCATACAAACAGAAAAGAGACAATGACCAAATCATCCGTATCAGTTGGATGAGAGATAAATGTTGGTCAAGATAGACTCTCAGTTCAATGTCTGACCCAACAGATTGCACCTCTTGAAGTGGTACTTTCAGTAGGAAGTAGCACTCCTCCAGTACTACACTGTGGTTTCGGCCTGGAAATGTGCTCAGGCCTCTGGAGTGTGACTTGAACCCATAATCTTCTGGCTCGGAAGGCTCCTACCCACTGAACCAAAACCGTAGGAGCTGCAGTGCATACTGCAAGGATTACCCCCCATCTGGAGAGTGTATTGTTATTTGGGCGAAATGGAGCAGCAGTGTATAAGAAAACTTGGGGTCACCAGAAAAGTTGTTGCTACAAATGGAATTCCCATCCAACACTGTAAACTTGGGCCGGACAAACCGGAAATGAGTTGCTGGAAGCAAATCCATAAAAATGAGATTGGAAGAAGCGCAAAAATGAGAAGTGCAGAGTTAAAAGCTACATCTTTACCTTGCTGTACATCCTGAAGTGTGTGTTGACCTTATCATTCAGGCTAAGGCTTTTGATCAAATTTATTTACAGGGATTATAAGGTAAATTCAGTGATCCTGTCGTAAGGATGTACGAAAAAAGAGTAAGCCGTTTGACCCTTGAGCCTTCGCCACCATACAATAAGACCATGGCTGATCTGACCGTGAACTTACCTCTACCTTCCTGCCTGTCCCCCCCCCTTTAACTCTTGACTCTCTTGTAGATCAAACATCTGTGCCTAACAAAGCCTTGAATATATGCAGTTACCCAGCCACCACTGCAGGGAGAATTCCAAAGATTAACGACCCTGTGAGAGAAGAAATTCCTCCTCCTCCACATCTTGAATGGGCAACCTCTTATTTTTAAACTATCCTTCCCTAGTTAAAAATGCTTCCACGTGGGGGAATCCTCCTCTCAGCATCTACATTGTAAAGGCCCCCGTTGAATCTTTTGGGTGGGATTTTCAAGCCATTCCTGCCAGAGGGATCTTCCAACTGTTGCCCTGTCCAGCAGTGGGAGATTGTGAACAACGGGAAACCCCACTGACCGCAGCGGGACCTAAAGAGCCCGCCACTGGCCAATGGTGAGCCGTCGCTGCAAAACAGTTCATGGGGTGAGCAGAATCTGGCCACCCTCTATATTTCAATAAGATTACCTCTCCTTCTCCTTATCTCCAATGCATCTAGGCCCAACCTGCTCAACCTCTCCTTATTAGATAATCCCAAGAATTAGCCTAGTGAACCTTCCCTGGAATACGTCCAATGCAAATATATCCCTTCTTAAGTCGGGAGACCAAAACTATATTCAGTACCCTAGGTGTGGTCTCATCAATGCCTTGTACTGGAGCGGCACAGTAGCACTGCTGCTTCACAGCACCAGGGACCAGGGTTCAATTCCTGGCTCGGGTCACTGTCTGTGTGGAGTCTGCACGTTCCCCCCGTGTCTGCGTGGGTTTCCTCCAACTGCTCCGGTTTCCTCCCACAGTCTGAAAAACGTGCTGGTTAGGTGCATTGACCCGAACAGGTGCCACATTGTGGCGACTAGGGGAATTTCACAGTAACTTCTTTGCAGTGTTAATGTAAGCCTTGTTTGTGACGAATAAACAAACTATCACGACAGATGTAAATAAAGGCCAACATTTCATTTGCCTTCTTAATTCTTTGCTGTGTCTGCACGGTGGTACAGTGTGATTTATATAGAAGGACAGCCAGACCGCTTGGAACCACAGCACTCTGCAGTCCCTCTCAATTCAAATACATTCTGCCTTTCTGTTCTTCCTACTGAGTGCACAAATTCACATGTCTCCACATTGGATTGCATTTTTCAACTTTTTCCCATTTACTTAACTTATCTGTGTCCCTTTATGATCTCCTCACAACTTACTTTCCTAACTATCTTTGCTTTGGCGGCAAATTTAGCTACAATACACTGGGTTCTTTCGGCCAACTCACCCATTTCGATCATAAATATCTGAGGCCCCAGCACTAATTCCTGTGCCACTCCTCTAGTTACAGTTTTCCAACCTGAAAATGACCCATTATCCTGACTCGATCCACTTTAGGGTTCAGGCCATCTGATCCAGGGAACATCTCAGCTTTTAGTCCCATTAGTTTACAACACGTATTCTTTAATAATATTGATTGTTTTATTCTCCACCCCACCCCCATTTTAATTTTCTATTAATCTTGGAATTTTTTTTGTGATTTTGACTGTGAAGTCAGATTTTTTTTTTTGTGATTTTATATTCGGATTCCAAAGTTCAGCATTCCCAGCCACTCCTGTGAGTGAGTGTCATGGCCAAGAGACACATTTTCCTACTTAATGTCTCAATGAATCCTGACACCTTAAAATAAATGACTGCACGAATAGTAGGTGCATTGGTTGTAATCCTCAAGATTCCAGAAAACATATTGTGAAACCGCAAACGTAACGCCTCTATTCAAAAAAAGGAAGGAGACCGAAAGCAGGAATCTATAGGTTAGTCTAACATCTGTAATTAAGAAAGTTGGGGGACTCGTAGATTATAACAGTATCATTTTCATCCTGATTCACTGGCCACTACAAAACATCATGTACTTATCTAGAATTCTACTCTCTTCACATATCTAACTGCATGTGCACTTAGTCCAGATCAAAAGATGTGATTTGAATGAAAAAATGGCTTTATTTATACAAGTTTTTTTTAATGAGATACATAAAAAAAGTAGGCTTACATTAACATTGCAATGAGGTTACCGTGAAAATCCCCTAGTCATCACATTCCGGCTCCTGTTCGGGAGAATTTAGCATGGCCAATGCACCCAACCAGCCCACCTTTTGAACTGTAGGAGGAAACTGGAGCACCCGAAGGAAACCCACGCAGACACAGAGAGAACGT
The DNA here is from genome assembly GCF_965287045.1 of Carcharhinus amblyrhynchos. Classification (NCBI taxonomy): domain Eukaryota; kingdom Metazoa; phylum Chordata; class Chondrichthyes; order Carcharhiniformes; family Carcharhinidae; genus Carcharhinus; species Carcharhinus amblyrhynchos. Next base: position 12,688,605 of record NC_137340.1, on the reverse strand, counting down.
GCAGACTCTGCATGGATAGTGACTCAAGCCAGGAATCGAACCCAGGTCCCTGGAGCTGTGAGGCAGCAGTGCTAACCACTGTATCACTGAGCCTGTGTTAGCTGAATGAACAGTGAAATTTAAAACATGTTTAATTGTACATTTCTCTATCATCTTCAATGCCAAAGAGTAACAAGGCCACAACTCAGTTTGTTGCCAAGTGTAGACAGACTGAAGCCTGTAGCTGAACACCAGGTAGACGTGAAAATTGGCCATTTTTTGGCTGCCCTACTCAAACACTGAATGCTAATGAATTCTCAGAACTGGGATCTCACAGAAGATATTGCAGAGGCAGAAGTGCACAGTAAATATGCACTGTCACATTGATGTAACACAGTGTAAATCTTAGAATGTTCAATTAATTGTAGATCTGTGGTCCACTTCAATGTCTTCAGTTTCAACAGCAGTCTGATAATGCTTCTGAATTAATTCACCAATTCCTCCCTCATATTTCAGTGAATTGTTTCTCACCTTATGGAAAATGGAATTCCCTTTGTGCCTGGTGGGGGTTGAGACAGAGTGATTTGACCAATGGAAACTTCTCCTTGCATGGCATTCTATGTGCCATCATGCCTTATATGAGTGGCACCGGGCAGCACGGTGGCACAGTCGTTAGCCTACACAGCACCAGGGACCTGGGTTCGATTCCCAGCTTGAGTCACTGTCTGTGTGGAGTTTGTACACACACCCCATGTCTGCGTGGGTTTCCTCCAGGTGCTCCGGTTTCCTCCCACAGTTCAAAGATATGCAGGTTAAGTGGATTGGCCATGCTAAATTGCCGCTTAGTGCCAGAGGGACTAGCTATGGTAAATACATGGGGTCATGGGGATAGGGTCTGGATGGGATTGTGGTCGGTGCAGGCTCAGTTAGGCCGAATGGCCTCTTTCTGCACTGTAGGTATTCTATGATTCTATATAATGTAATTTACTTATCCAAGTTATTTTGTTATCTTTGGGTGATTATATTGCATGATTTGCCAGGTCTTCCATTTACCTGATTCAAAATTCACACTTCCAAGGATAAATTGCCATGCTTTGGGCCTTCCTTAACAGATTTTGGGGACTCTAACTGTAAAACATAGCTACGTGGTTCCCAGCACATGAAGTGCTGATCACTAAGGTGACATCCTTTCCATAAATATGACACATCCATAACCAATGTCTGGACAATCCCGCAGCTTCCAATCTTCTGGAGGAGGAGGAAAGGATCATGATTGCATCATGACATGTTTACATTGCCACTAATTGTGCTGCAAACCTACAACACGCTAAGGATTGCACAATTCAAAGTCACATGATCTCGTGAAATCATTAACATGTCATAAATTCCCAGGAGATAAATGCACTTCGGCCATTTTTGTTCTGAGTAACATCGTGGGTTCCAAAAAAATCTTCATAAAAGCCACGTAATTCTTGTCAATATTATTGAGGCTTGGCTCTAACAGGGTGGAATTCTCCCATGGCCCTGCTAGTGGGTTCAATGGTAGGTGGGGGTGGCAGAGAATTCAGCAGGAATCCAAAAATCAGTTTCCCACCAGCATGAATTCCCTCGGGGAACTTCCGCTGGTGTTCACCGTGGCATATCAGGAAACGCACTGGGGGCCAGCGTGAATCTTCCCACTAATGGGAAGGGTCAACTGGAATCTTCCGCCTACCGCTGACTCTGGAACAACATGGGTGCAGAAGTCGGGACTCACCTGAACAATGCCTGGGGCTGCTTCCAGAGTTCAGGATTGAAGTTGCCAGTAACCCAGTCGTGGGTGGACATGAGCATCTACAGCTGGATCTTCCAGATTCAGTGTATCAAGGAGGTCAATCTTCCAGCATTGTTTCTGAGATTCATCTTCGTTTTCGGGAGGTCCACCTTCTTTCTTCAACAGTGGGTTGGTGATGTTGCCTACCTTTTCAATATGGCACCCTAGATATGATGGCTGAACCCCTGTCTTCATGCCCATCCTGCCACAGAATATGCCACAAAACCCCCAGATGTATACTTGATACAGTTGGGACTGGAGAATATGGCATGGTTTCCAGTCAGAGAAAGACTCTGCATTCCTGTTGCCACTAGGAAATGGGCAAATTAAGTCCCAGGGTTTGGGAAATGGATGGAGAAATATTGTAACCTAGGAATTTTATTTAAATAAGATTTTCAGATATGATTTAAAACTACAAAATAGCCATCAACGTGTAGCAGATGTCCACCACATGGGTTGAACTTTGTGCTTGACCCAAGGGTGGAATGTGAGGCAGTGGATACGTTCAAGCATTAGCTAGCAGCATCGTGTCCATGACCTGCCCAGTCCTCCCAACCCTGTAGGTATTTTATCCGCTGTGTGCGAGGCACCAGCAGCACGCCCATCCATTGCTCTTGGAGGTTCCGGGGGTGGCCTAGTACTTCGTGTCGGTGTGTGTGCTTGATCCTGGACCGGTAGACGGGCGCCGCAACAGCTCGGTGACTAGCACTGCTAGCTGTGCAGATACATGGATTTGGGCCTGTGTCTGTGGGAGTTTGTGCATTCTCCCTGTGGTTGCGTGGGTTTCCTCCGGGCGCTCCGGTTTCCTCCCACACCCCAAAGATGTGCTCTTAGGCTGATTGGTTTTACCAAATTGACACTATTCTCCCCTGAATCTGGGCTAAGTTAGGGGTTCCATTCATAGACACGCAGGACAGGGTAGGTGTAGGGTGATGCGGCGGCGCGGGCTCGTTGGGCCGAAGGGCCTGTTTCCCGTGCTGGGTTGTTCTTTGTATGACCAATTAATGCCCTTATGTGGCTAGTTAATGGCCATTTAAGGGTCTCCAGCTATTTTCACTGGGGGGTACCTCCTGGATACAAACCACACACACACACACACACACACCATTCCTCCCTCCGCCCACCCCACTTCTTGGCCCTTGCCAACCATGCTGCCCTTGTCCTCGCCAGGGCATAGCACCCTGATCCAGGCAAGACCTCCCAGACTCAGTTTACATCCAGGCTCCACTGTTGAAGGCGTTGCTTTTGGCCTCGCTGCGGTCCCAGAAGTGGCCACCACTCCTGCTGAGACTGCTGGGATATGAGTGCCATTGGTCTGATGATTAGCCAACCTCTCTCTTTGACAGAATTTCCTCTTGAGAGTCAGACCGCCTTGAAACAATTAAAGGGCTATTAACCATTTTAATGGCCATGGGGTGAGCTGGCAAGCAGAGGCAGGCGTGCCTCTGATGCTTACGTGAGAGGGAGGGGACCCAATCTCAATGTAAAATTCAGCCCCCATGGAATTCCTTGCAGTCAAATTGTTCTGATAGTGTTTAATTTAAACCATCTTGTCTGCTGCAATTGTGATTATCTTTCTCTTTGTTGGAATGATTGGTGGGAAAATATTTCAATGGTTTGATTTTGTGGAGCTTAAAACTTGCAATTAGGTCTTTGTTTTTTTTGCCTCAGGTTCCTTCCATTGTCATTTCTGTAGCTTCGGTGAGGTTTCTGACTAGATTGAGAGTCAATACTCTTGGACATCAGTTGTGCTTAGTTCAGAGGGTCTGGTCGTCCAATCAAGTCAAGCAGGGTAACAGATCTGGGTTGTAAACCCAGTGGATCACACTTTGGGTTTCAGAATCTTTTGAGGAAAAGGCTCCAGGAAATAGGTGTCGATTTTTCGGTCACAAAGTTTTCACGTTCTCTGGGAAATGGTGTTTTCGCAGAATCACTATCTGCCCTGGAGATCGACTCTCAAGTCATAGAAATCATAGAAAACCTACAGTACAGAAAAAGACCATTCGGCCCATCGAGTTCTGCACCGACCGCAATCCCACCCAGGCCCTATCCCCATATCCCTACATATTTTACCCACTAATCCTTCTAACCTATGCATCTCAGGACACTAAGGGGTAATTTTAGCATGGCCAATCAACCTAACCCGCACATCTTTGGAGTGTGGGAGGAAACCAGAGTACCTGGAGGAAACCCACGCAGACATGAGGAGAATGTGCAAACTCCACACAGGCAGTGACCCGCGCCGGGAATCGAACCCAGGTCCCTGGAGCTGTGAAGCAGCAGTGCTAACCCACTGTGCTACCGTGCCGCCAGTCAATGAGACTCCTTCACCAGGCTGCAATGCGAGGTTTGATAGTGGACAACCAATGGTTAATTGATCGGGCATTGAGAGGTCTGATTGGGAACAGGTGGCAGCAAATCTCTTCCTTATGTTGCAGGAGAGCTGAATTAGGATATTTAAAATTAGAACCTGTTGCAACTTTACTTCCACTTTATGTTGTGTCGGACAGAGTAAGCTGCACGGTCATTTCTCCTTTTAAAACGGTTAAAAGAGGAAGTTGACCTTTGCAGATAATCGTGCACTTTTCAGTAGTCACCAGCCTGATATTCATAGTAATGCGATTAACTCCATTTGAGCTGGTGTGGGGACTTTGTGCAATGTAATTTTTAATTTAATATTGCAATTAAGGACAGCATTCATCATCGTGCTGCCATCAGCTAATTCCTAATTCATCTATCAAATAGTTTGATGAAAATAGACTGGAAAGTCCCAACTGCAAGCGCTGTTCAATTAAAGTAGGTTAAAGTGGCCCAATGCAACTAAACCTCCTGTCCCTGGGATGGGAATTTTTATCCAGCATTACCCACCAAAACTTTCTGATGTTGGTGGTTCCCAAGTTTTTTTTATGCCATGACGCATCTCAATACTAAATGCTTTTGAGACCTCCTATTTTCTCTATCTTCTTTTCTTACTGGGAACTTCATTTTTAACTTATTTCCTTCTTTTCGCCTGTCTCTCGCTAACCTCCCCCCGTCTCTCTCGCTTCTCCCAGGGCGTACCCATCCTTTCTGAGTTCGGGGGGGTGGAGGTGGGGGCACTGTGTTTAGCTCAGTTGCCCCTCAGCTCCAGGGAGCCGGATTCGATTCCCGGCTTGGGTCACTGTCTATGCAGAGTCTGCACTTTCTTCCTATGTCTGCGTGGGTTTCCTCCGGGTGCTCCGGTTTCCTCCTGCAGTCTGAAAGCAGTGCTGGTTAGGCCATGCTAAATTCTCCCTCAGTTTACCCAAACAAACACCGGAGCATAGCGATTCGGGGATTTTCACAGTAACTTCATTGCAGTGTTAATATAAGCCGACTTGTGATACTAATAAATAAACTTCAAAATTTCAATTCCCGCTTTTTGTGTAGGCACATGAGACCTTTGTCATCAGCTCAAAGTCCGTGTGCATGGGCCTGACCAACATAAAAAATCAAAACCGCACACACGGGACTCTTCCCCAGCCAGCGCATGCTTGGCAAACCCAAGTTTTGTCAGGTCTTGGAGATGTCAATCACAGAGCTGAAGACAAAGGTTAGTTTTTGGTTTAATTACTTGAATTTTGAATCTCTTTTCGTGGGTGGGTCTGCACTGCACACCAATGCATTAAGTCTCTACATCCTAGCTGTGACTGTAACACTACATTTTGCAGTCTCTCATTTCCTTCTCTATGAATGGTATTCCTTGTCTGTGTAGTGCGCAAGAAACAATACTTTTCACTACACGTGGCAATAATAAATCAAATCAAATTACTTGTGCCACGGCAGACCAGTTGGGAACCACCACACTAAACCATCAGGAGACACGTTATGGAGAATCCATGTCCTTCTGCATAGTTATGTAGAAAAAAGCTTAATTCACAACCCTCTTCTAGTTACCCTATCAGGGCACAGATATCGCTGTGGGAGGGACTGCTAAGTAATAGAAATGTTCATTAGTTAAACAGGTACGCATAGATCTGGGGTCTACTTAACGCTCTCCTTGTACGCTGTGTGGACAGACAAGACATAAATCCAAGCAGCCAGTCACACAGGAAGGGAGGGTGGATCCACGAACAGGCACTGCACTTTTTGTCATGCTGTATGTGACCTGTTCCCTATGGTGGACTGTTTCTTGCTGAAAGTCCAGGATTGGTGAACTGACCATAAATGGAAATCTTTTGGAATCTAATGGGATTTTTCTTTCCCTGGGCTGGATTGGACAGGTTGTAAAATGTTTGTCATTCTCTTGCCCTATGGCAAGATCCAACTTTTCCAGATTCAAGATGAACTTTGAGTCTTTGAAAGAGACCATTTTATCGTGTCCAGGCCCTCATTCCAGACCCACAGTGAGGGCTAGTGAGCTCACCGAAATGCAGGAAATGAGCCCAGAGGCAGACAATTGGAGGACAAAGTTCTACCACACAGAAAATGCACCTTAAAAAGAGCAGCAGGGTGGCACCTGGTCACTGAGAACATTGAGTATTCTTTCAGGGTTTGTTAGTATCACTGGTGAGGCTAGGTATTTGACCCAGCAACAGTCAAGAAATGATGATATATTCCCAAGTCTGGATAGTATGCGGCTTGGAAGAGAAATTGCTGGTGACTTTATCCTTCGAGGTGTTGGAAGTTGAGGGTTTGGAAAGTGCTATAGAAGGTGACTTGTTGAGTTGTTGCAGCACATCTTTTTTATAGTGCACACTACTGCCACTATGTATCAGTGGTGAAAGGACTGAATGTTTCAGATGGTGGATAGCAGGCTGATCATCCTGGCTGGTATTGAGCTTCTTGAGTGTTGCAAGAGCTGCACTTGTCCAGGCAAGTGGAGAGTTTCCCATCACACTCTTGACTTGATCCTCGTTGATGATGGAGAGGCTTTGGGGAGTCAGCGCAGAATTCCCAGCCTCTGATCTGCTGTTGTAGACACAGAATTTATCTGGTTATTCCACTTCAGTTTCTGATCAATAGTAACCCGCTAAGATGTTAAAAGTGGGGGGGAATTCAGCAATGGTAATGCCGTTGAATGTCAAGGGGAGATGATTAGATTGTTGGAGATGGTCATTGATTGGCACTTATGTGACATTAATATTACTCACCACTTGTCAGCCTAAGATAGAATGCTGCATATGGATGCTGCTTCTGTATCTGAGGAGTTGTGAATGGATTTGAACATTGTGCAATCATCAGCAAACATCCCCACATATGATTAAGGGAATGTTATTGATGAAGCAGCTGAAGGTGGTTAGGCTTGGGACACTACCCTGAGGAGTGCCTGCAGTGATATCCTGGAGCTGATATGAATATTCTCATACAATCACCACCATCTTCCTTTGTGCTATATTTGACTCCAATCGGTGGGTAGTTTCCCCCTGATTCGCACTGACTCCGGTTTTGCTAGGGGTCCTTGATGCCACCCTCAGTCAAGTGCTGCCTTGTTGTCAAGGGCAGTCACTCTCGCCTCCTTTGTCCGTGTTTGGACCCAGGTTGTCCTGCGATTAGGAGTTGAATGGAACCCAAACTGAGTGGGTTATGACAATATGTTCTTGCCTTATGCTCTTTCTCACCCTCAACCTCACAGCTCACCTGGGATAGCTCAACCTTTTATCTGCCATGATAAGCAAGCTGCAAATGATGTGACCACAAGCCTCTTGCTTCCCATACCACCCCTACTTCCCTCAAACCAACCTTCCCCTTCTGAGTTCCTGCTCTCAGGCACCCAAGGACTGCCATTTGCACTGCCCAGTAGCCCCAAGAGGAGGAAGAACAGAACTGCTGGACAGGCCCCATCACGTAACCTGGCATTGGCAGACACCAGCTCAAATGTTGGCACGGCTCGTATCTTAAAGGCTTGTATATATTTGGGAAGTGTGTGTGGTGAGTCTTTGGCCCCGAGTGGGCTGCAGGCACATGCCAGAAGCAGCTACTGGCACAGCGCACACCTCCAGGAAGGTGGGAGGCTTGCCCAGTGCTATAGAAAACTAACCACGTGCCACATAAGTGCTGTAACCACCATCCCCAAAGTAAGATTTTCCTCCAACTGTATTGCAGAATAATTTCAGAACAGGTGGTGTGCATAACTTAACATGTTGCTTGAATTTGAAGTTACTTGTGAATAATGTAGTCAAACCTATTGTATTGCAGTGCCCACCTTGCTATTATAGTGTATTGGGTTAATCCTCAAGATAAAACAGAAATACCACAGCCCACTCAGTCTCTTACCAGACTTCGTGTTACTTATCGCATCAAAATACCACTCATGTCTTTCTTGAATTTCCCACATTTGTCAACCTCCACATTTGTGACACTTGTTCTACACGTTCACCACACTGGGTGTGATGTAGTTAAATGGAAACTGTCTGCCCATATTCGCTCTTTCCAGCTTAAGCCCATGCTCCACAGCTATCGAGTTTGTAGTCACCTGGGAACAATTTATTTGGATTTAGTTGACCTGAATACCTTAGAATCTGAAACATTTAGTGGTTGAACTTGCACCTGGAGGTGGGGGGGGAATCATCTGATTATCTGTCGTAACTTTGACAGAAGATCTGCAGAAACAGGATCCTCTACTCTTCGTTCATTCCCAAAAATGTTCTGCCAAAATCATGGGCAGTGGATCAGGAGAGACCCGCTGAAATTCAGTCTCTTTCACAGGATCATTATTTCCAGCTTCTCCTGAAAACTTAGAGGCTTCATTCCTCATTTTGGTTGTGGTCCTTCTCCGTAGCCATCAGCAGAGCAAGGACAGAGGATGAATTTTCCTTCTATTGAGAGTCGCTAGAGTGAAGGGACACTTGTATGTGACATCGCCTGTGATCTTGTATGTGACATCACCTGGGTGAAAGGTCACCTGAAACCAGGGGATTGTCTGGATACAGTTTGAGGAGGGAAAATTGGTCAAGAAAGATTACTGGCACTTTGTGAGCTGATCAGCCTCCCTGCCTGAAACCAGTTTTAAGTTTATTTATTAGTGTCACATGAACACTGCAATGAAGTTACTGTGAAAATCCCCTAGTTTCCAGACTCAGGTGTCCGTTCGGGTACACTAAGGGAGAATTTAGCATGGCCAGTGCATCTAACCTGCACGTCTTTTGGACTGTGGGAGGAAACCAGAGCGCCCGAAAGAAACCCAGGCGGAATCAGGGGCGAACATGCAGACTCTGCACAGATGAGCGACCCAAGCTGGGAATCGAACCCAGGTCGCTGGCACTGTGAGGTAGCAGTGCTAACCACTGTGCCACCCTGGCATGGCAGGGTCATGATGTGGAGATGCCGGCGATGGACTGGGGTAAACACTGTAAGAAGTCTCACAACACCAGGTTAAAGTCCAACAGGTTTATTTGGTAGCAAAAGGACTTTAACCTGGTGTTGTGAGACTTCTTACAGCGGGGGCAGGCAGGTCTCTTGGCTGTGCATGTTCCTCCCCTCCCACCCTGATTATCCACAGTGTGCCAAGGCGATCCTATACATTCACCGCTCTATGAGAACGGAATCTGCCTGAAGATGGCTCCGCTGTGGTACTGGGATTAGAATTATACTCAGAGTGCTTGCTAATTCTTACCTCAGAGGGACAGATGGTACTGAACTCTTCATTGACACCCAGGCACTGAAATTGGTAATTACGTGCTGGGTAGGCGAATGACTCATTTTCCGCTTAAAGCCAGCTGGCCAGAGACTGAGTCAACAGCTTCGTTATTCAAGCTGGTCTTTTCTGGGATATTTGAAAAGGTATCTTTCTAGCAGGTTGCTTTTTTTTTGACTGATTAAATAGAGAATATTTCCTCAAGGGAGCAAAGACCCACTAAGGTTTCTCTTATTACTCTCCATCAGAGTCTTGTTCTCCATGAAGTATTCTTGAAGCGCTTTGGGAAATGCTGAGCTCTGAATGGTGAAGCAGATTAACATGTTGTCGTGTCAATTTTAGAACCTGCTTCAAATGAGTTTGATACTGATAAGATGCAGGGCCTTCCAGACTGGTTGCTGTGGTCTCGTGTTAACTGGAGGCTGTCGTCCGCTCAGCATGTTCTGGAGGAACAACGTCAACAGGACATTGCTACGTTGCCACTTTCCGAGTTCAAGTCTGCTGTCAGTCTCCTGCGGGCTTTCTTGGGTTGGGTCAATCAGGAGCCAGTTCTGCGATTGCACAGAGCAAAAGTAATTACGCCCTACAAATAAATGGGCAGTGCACACAAAACCACCCCTTTTAACTTTTGCTGCCCGATTGCAAGGGTTACCAATTTAGTGTCAGTGCCACTCTCCTATGGATGAGTGTTCTCCTGTCGTGGTACAGGCACACTGACTCACTGAGCTAGGGTTGGTGTGCTCGGAAGGCCAACACTCCATAGTGCCAGCAGCAGTTGGGGAGATCCATACAAAGTAGGGCAGTGTCTATTGTTGTAGCCAAATGCATGAGAGTCGTGCAGCAGGGTGCCCCTGACTCTGGAAGACGGTAATGTTCCTGACATGTATGTGGGGCCTCAGCATGGAATGAACTCATTTGGCTCAAGGGTGCAGCAGGTTGGGGCCAAGGTACATTATGAGACTAGAGTCGGGGCCAGGATGTTGGGGAGCTGTCTGTGTTTTATGGTAACTCAGAGTGCTCAGTGCTGACACAGATTGCCTGAAACGGAAAATTGCTTTCTCACTAGTGTGTCCACCTATCCTCAGCCATCATAGAAACTAGAAGCAGGAGTAGGCCGTTCGGCCCTTCGAGCATGCTGTGCCATTCATTTTAATCATGGCTGATCATCAAATTCAATATCCTGATCCCCCCATTTCCCCCATTTTCCTTGATCCCTTTAGCCCCCAGAGCTACATCTAATTTCTTCTTGAACTCACATAACACTTTGGCCTCAACTACATTGTGTGGTAGTGATTTTCTCACATTCACCACTCTCTGGGTGAAGAAATTTCTCCTCACCTCACTGCTCTTCTGGTTTGGCCTTCCGAGCACACCAACCCTAGCTCAGTGAGTCAGTGTGCCTGTACCACGACAGGAGAACACTCATCCATAGGAGAGTGGCACTGACACTAAATTGGTAACCCTTGCAATCGGGCAGCAAAAGTTAAAAGGGGTAGTTTTGTGTGCACTGCCCATTTATTTGTAGGGCGTAATTACTTTTGCTCCGTGCAATCGTAGAACTGGCTCCTGACTGACCCAACCCAAGAAAGCCCGCAGGAGACTGACAGCAGACTTGAACTCGGAAAGTGGCAACGTAGCAATGTTCTGTTGACGTTGTTCCTCCAGAACATGCTTAAGATTTACCCCTTATCCTCAAACTATGACCATTAGTCCTGGACTCCCCCACTGTCGGGAACATTCTTTCTGAATCTACTTTGTCTAACCCTGTTAGAATTTAATAACTTTCTATAATATCTCCTCTCACTCTTCTAAACTCCAGTGAATATAATCCTAACTGATTTAGTCTCTTCTCATATGACAGACCTGCCATCCTAGGAATCAGCCTGCACTCCCTCTATAGCAAGGACATCCTTCCTCAGATAAGGACACCAAAACTGCACACAATACTCCAGGTGTGGCCTCACCAATACCCTATGCAATTGTAGCAAGAAATAGTTGAGTGATAATATTACTGGGCCATCACCTCCCCCATACTTGCAGCATCTTGCATATTACTACTGCCTTTGGAAGTTTCTAATGTTGTTTATTACTGCTGGAGTTACAGTGACCATTAGTTTCTTTATTTGAGAAGGGGCAACAAATAATGGGTTTTTTAATAGGAGCTTCCGCCTCACAATTGCTCCCCATTCTAGCTGTTTTGCATTCTGTTCCGTAGTTCAGCATGTTTCAGTAGTTTAGCTTACTGGCAGTTGTGTCAATTTGCTTGCACAGACCTGGGCGCCTTTGTGCATTGAACACAATTGGATCAGTGGTTTACCACATGTCAAAGCCATGAGGTTCACAGTCAGAGCACAGTTACTCATCTTTGTATTTTAGATATAATAATCTGCATGTGCTGCAGCATTGCATTTAGCAAAATCAACTGCCATGGAGCTCGAAGCTTCTTCTGACACGATCTGTCTTTTTTGCAGAATCTTCTGTGGCTCTTTCTGACAACAATAAGCTTTTAACACTACAAATACCGTGCAGGAGAAAAAGGCCCAAATCTTGCCCTTGCCTCACCTGGTATCCTGAATGGTTATTGGACACCATTTTTTGTAAATTATGTTTTTTTTATTCATTTGTGGGGCGTGGGCATTGCTGGCTAGGTCAGTATTTACTGCCCATCCCTAGTTTCCCCTGAGAAGATGGTGGTGAACTGCCGCCTTCACTGATTGATGCAATTGAGTGTCTCACTCGACCATTTCAGAGGGCAATTGAGAGTCAACCACATTGCTGTGGCTCTGGAGTCATGTGTAGGCCAGACCAGGTAAGGATGGCTGATTTCCTTCCCTAAATGACATTAGTGAACCAGATGGATTTTTTAGACAATGGTTTCATGGTCACCACTAGATTCTTAATGTTTTTAAATTAAATTCAATTTCCACCATCTGTTGTGGGATTCAAAACTCGGGTCCTGAGAACATTAGCTGAGTTTCTGGATCAATCGTCTAACTGTAATACAAGTAGGCCATCACTTCCCCTGTGAAATCAGATTGGTCAAAGTGCAATGTTAGTTTAAATACTTACGCTTGTGGTCACTTTTTTGACACTTCTGACAGGTTCATGCCCTGAGCTCTCCCCTCACACACACTCTCCCCTCTCTCACACACACATACACACATACTCACACTCTCCTCTCTCTCTCTCACTCACACACACACACACACACACACACACACACACACATACTCACACTCTCCTCTCTCTCTCTCTCTCTCACACACACACACTTCCCTCTCTCACACACACACACACACACACACACACTTCCCTCTCTCTCATACACACACACACATACACAAACTGACACTCTTCCCTCTCTCACACACACTCTCCCCTCTCTCTGTCACACACACACAGACAGACCGACAGACACACACTTCCCTCTCTCTCATACACACACACAAACTGACACTCTCCCCTCCCTCACACACACTCTCCCCTCTCTCTCACACACACAGACACACACACACACACACACACACACACACACACTTCCCTCTCTCTCATACACATACACAAACTGACACTCTCCCCTCCCTCACACACACTCTCCCCCTCTCTCTCTCACACACACACACACACACACACACACTTCCCTCTCTCTCATACACATACACAAACTGACACTCTCCCCTCTCTCTCTCTCTCTCACACATGCTTCCCTCTCTCTCATACACATGCACACACACACACATACGCAAACTGACACTCTCCCCTCTCTCACACACACTCTCCTCTCTCTCGCTCACACACACACACACCTCACTCTCTCTCACTCTCTCTCTCACACACACACACACACACACACACACACACACACACACCCTCCCCCACCCTCCCCCACCCCCCTCACAGAGATTCGTATTCTCCCTTCTCATTTACACCTTCCCCCTCATAGACACACTCAAACTCTGCCCTCTCTCACACAAACATTCACATGTGATTTGAACAAGCCTGATTTACAAGGGCTCCCAGATTCCTCGGTGCTGCAACATTCTGCAATCTCTCTATTTAACTTATTTAAATAATATTCTGTTTTAGTATTCTTCCCACCAAATGAATAACCTCATATTTTCCTGTATTATACTCCATCTGCCAAATGCTTTCCCACTCACATAACCTATCTACATCCCTTTGCTGAGATTCTGTGTCCTGCTCACAACTTGTTTCTCTACCAACCTTTATAATGTCAGCAAATTGGCTATAATGCACTCAGTCGAGGCAGTAGGTTGGCATTCTGCCATCTGCATTTTGCCAACCTGAAAATGAGCCATTTATCCTTGTTTTCTTGTGAGTGACCTTATCTTCTATTCATGCTAATGTGTTACCCCCAACACCTTGAGCTGTCCTCTTGCATAGTTGCCTTCTAGGTGGCACCTTATTCATTGCCTTTTTGTAAATTCAAATCATATCCAGTGGTTCTCCTTTAGCTAAGTCCTTTCAAACCTGTGACCACTATCACCTGGAAAGACAAGGGCAACAGGCACGTGGGAGCACCACAATCTCTAAGTTCCCCTCCAAGCCACTCAACATCCTGACTTGGAAACATATCACTGTTCCTTCTCTGTTGGGTCAAAATCCTGGAACTTCCTCCCTAATGGCTCACCTCAATGACTACAACGGTTCAAGAAGGCAGCTCACCACCAACTTCTCAAGGGCAATTAGGGATGGGTAATAAATGTTGACCTCGCCAGTGAAGCCCACATTCTGTGAAAGAATGGAAAAAAAAACACCCTGTTTGAAATCCACAGAAAGGGCAGTTGCTGTATTGGTTTATATATGTGTTGGCGGAAACTATTGGTTTTATTTTACAACTGCTGTATTCTGGAATAATTTAAATGAAACATTGTGTTCTGGGAGCAGTGTATTACTGTGCATGTTCAGTAGCAGTGAGTATATGCTGCCTAGCACGGTGTTAAGGTCTGCTTTCAACTCCTTATTTGCCTTCGGGATACCAGCACCACACGCAAGGACAGCATTTATTGTTGTTGTCCTTGAGAAGGTGGCAGTGACCTGCCATTTGGTCTCATGCTGCTATTCAGGAGTTTCAATTCCTGCATAATGCAGGAATAATGAAGTACATCCCAAGTCAGGATGGTGTGCGACTCAGCAGGGAAGAGGTTTGTTTGCTCCATCTCCAGATTACCTTTTCTATTTTTGACTTAAATACTTCATTACATTCTTTTGATGTGTGTATCCAGTAAGTGGTTCAGAGATAATAAGATGCAGTAAATCTGAGCAGTTCCCTGTGTAGGCTAGCTTCATCTGGACCTCAGCTAGCTCTGACTACTTTGAAGCAACTAAGAAGACACTGTGCACTTCAGAAAACACCTGTGAACAAAGTTGACTATTTTACCATGGCATTTTATCCATCTGAAGGATTGTCTGTGAACAGGCAGTTACTGGCCGGAATTCTCCGGCTGTTCATGTCGGTGGGATTCTCCGGTCCTACAGGCGGCGCCAGTCCTGCCATGGATTTTCCAGCGGCGTAGGGTGGCTTCAATGAGAATTTGCATTGACAGCGATGGGACCACTCATGAACAGTGTGCCCCCTTCGCCACCGAGAAAATTGCTGAGGGGAGGCCAGAGAATCTTGCCCACAAATTCCAACTTGTTTGAAGTTGTTGCAATGCAGACTCCAGTTAGCTCAATGATAGGCATGTAAAATGGAGAATCTATAGAGTGACTCCTGTTTAGGTTTACACTCTTGGTACAGTTAGGGGCTGATATTTGTCCAAAACACAGACCCAGAATGTAATGCACCAGTAATTGGGTGCAATGATATCAGATGGGTCAGTGTGACATTTCCTCTCTGTCCCTTCGTAACCTTTTTTAGCTTTTAAGGCTGGGCTTCTGCCTGGGAGTTTTATTTGGGGATCGCTCAATTTATCCGATGTATGCAGGGAAAGTCTGCTTTCTGACATTGGTGGAATTCAGCTGACCTGGAAGTGCTTAACACTGACATAGGAAAAGTGTCAATCTCTAAGCAACGGGATCAGCAACCCTGAAAATAATACCCTTCCCCTTCCTCTCCCCTTGGCCCGACCAGCAATTACACCAAAAGCAAAACATCTGTTTTGGAAGCAGTAGCTCAATTTCAGAAGAGTGCCCTTGATGTTTCCATTCCACGAAGTGGATCGTAGAAAAAGGAAAAATTCCACTGTGGATTCTGATGCCCGGTGTATTACAGTAAATTCATCAGCTAGGCAGATTAAACCTGCAATAAATGTTCCAACATGCCCTAAGAATGGACAATATCCGCTCCTTCTGATGTTTCCACTTATCGCCACGTGTTTCACTGTTGGACTTTATTGCCCACCTCACAATATGAGCGTTATGTGGAACCCAGATGATACATGCAGCAGTTGTAGTTATGAGAATGAAGAGGGCTTTCAATGAGAATAGATATTAACACCAGTGGAAAAACAGATAGTTATCATAAAATCGTACCACACAGAATCGAGGCTACTCAATCTTGGCGTTTGTGCCGTCTCTTTGACAGAGCCACTCCCTGTTCTTCCTCCCATTAAGAAGTCTCACAACACCAGGTTTGCCCCATAGCTCTGAATGTTTCTCACTTCTTATGCATCTATCCAATTTCCTTTTGGAAACCTATTGTTGAATCTGCTTCCTCCATCCTTTCAGACACTGCATTCAGGATCATTTTGTGTAGCCTGTTACGTTAAAATAAAATCTCCACATTTCCCCTTTGAACTTTTGTCCACTTATGTGAAAGTTGTCAAAAATTGTAAAATAGAATCTGGTAACAGACAGACTGGAGGAATTCCTGGAAAACCACCTTAAAGGACATGGGGTTCAAGCATATCTTTAGTCCTGTCCATGATAGGTTGAAATCCTTTGAATGTTCCTCCATCTCCACAAGGACACTCCTATTGCAGGCTGGAAGAAGCCATTTCTAGAGATCTTGTCCTCGTGGAGATCTTTAACCCATCACATGCTTGTTGTCATTTCTCTTTGTGAACTCAC
The DNA here is from genome assembly GCF_965287045.1 of Carcharhinus amblyrhynchos. Taxonomy (NCBI): domain Eukaryota; kingdom Metazoa; phylum Chordata; class Chondrichthyes; order Carcharhiniformes; family Carcharhinidae; genus Carcharhinus; species Carcharhinus amblyrhynchos. The sequence goes on along the minus strand of NC_137340.1, from coordinate 12,672,187 downwards.
TCTCAGCATCAAACACAGGGAAGCCAGTCAATATTGCCAGGCTCTATGTCTAGGAAAAGGGTGGCAACATCCCACTATAGATTTAATATGTTTCAATGATGATGGAGTAATGCTGGTGATCAGTGGTTTAAAATGATGTGAGCTTTGCCAGTAAAGATCAGCATTGATTGCCCATCTCAAGTTGCCCTTGAGAAGGTGGTGGTGGGCTTTCTTTTTGAATCACTGAAGTCCGTGTGGTGTAAGTGCCCTTATATTGCTGTTAGGTAGCCAGTTCTAGGATTTGGATGAAGTAACAATGAAAGGGTCTGTCAGTGCAGAGATTTTGATTGCATCGATTAATATTCCTTTACCTTTATTTTGTGGTTTTGACCAGCATTGTCAACAGCTCTTCCTGAAAATACAAAGTATGTTTTAAATACAGTGATGGAAGAGCCACAACAAGTTCAAAAGAACATGACCCTTTGCCAATCTATGCTTCTCCACCAACCTTCAAGATGCCTCATGACCTCCACACCAACCTGTGCCTCTCCATCCATCTCTTCATGGCACTGCATTACCTCCGTGTCAACCTATGGCACTTCCATGCCCCTTCACCCAGTATACACTCTGTACCAAAACACAAAGCATGTGTGGAAAAGCTTTTTGAAAATTTTATCATTCATAAAAAAATATTTTACTACAGCCCTATAAAATCATGTAGATCATTTGAAGTACCATTAGCAGAGACTACAAGCACTTGAAATCCTTTATTTTGTGCAAATGAGCATTGTGCAATTTAAGTAATAGATCAAAGAGAAAGAGCTGCCAGTCAAGCAACTTTTTCCTCGGAGCATAGCTATTTCAGTCGAATAATAGATGTCTAGGCGCTCAGCCAAGCCTCATTACTGGCCGGTTAGCTCAGCTGGTTAGAGCGTGGTGCTAATAACGCCAAGGTCGCGGGTTCGATCTCTGTACGGGCCACAGACATTTTTTGGTGACTAGTGGAGTGCCCCAGGGGTCGGTGCTGGGGCCTCAGCTATTTACCATTTATATAGATGATCTGGAGGAGGGAACCGAGTGTTTGGTGTCGAAATTTGCCGATGACACCAAGATTAGTGGACCGGCAAATTGCGCGGAGGGTGTGGAGAGTCTGCAGAAGGATCTAGATAGGCTGGACGAATGGGCCAGGAACTGGCAAATGGAATTTAATGTTGGCAAGTGCGAGGTGGTCCACTATGGTAGGAAGGACTATTACTTACGTGGCAAAAAACTGCAGCAGGCAACGGTGCAGAGGGACCTTGGGGACCTTGTGCATGAGTCGCAAAAACCCAGCCTGCAGGTGCAGCAGATGGTCAGGAAGGCGAATGGGATGCTGGCCTTCATAGCGAGGGGGATTGAATATAAAAGTAGGGAGGTCTTGCTGCGGCTGTATAGGGCATTGGTGAGGCCGCAGCTGGAGTACTGTGTGCAGTTTTGGTCGCCGCACCTACGCAAGGATATTTTGGCCTTGGAGGGAGTGCAGAGGAGGTTTACTAGGCTGATACCGGAGTTGAGGGGGTTGAGCTATGAGGAGAGGCTGAATAAACTAGGCTTGTACTCGTTAGAGTTCAGAAGAATGAGGGGACATCTCATTGAGACGTATAAGATGATGAATGGGATGGATAGGATAGAGGTGGAGAGACTCTTCCCGCTCAGAAAGGACAGTAGGACTAGGGGGCACAGCCTCAAGATAAAGGGGGGGGGGGCGGTTTAGAACGGAGTTGAGGAGGAACTTCTTCACTCAAAGGGTGGTGAATCTCTGGAATTCTCTGCCCGTTGAAGTGGTGGAGGCTGCCTCGCTAAGTATTTTTAAGACGGGGGTTGATGGGTTTTTGATAAGAGAGGGGATTAAGGGTTATGGGGAGAGGGCGGGAAAGTGGAACTGAGCCACAACAGATCAGCCATGATCTTATTGAATGGCGGGGCAGGCTCGAAGGGCTAGATGGCCTACTCCTGCTCCTATTTCTTATGTTCTTATTATTTATCCTTGGCACGGAAGGCATGAAGGTGGGGGGAGGTTAAGTGGCATGGAGAGTATTGAAATGGGTTGGGGGACATGAGTTGTCATCTACAGGGTGCAGAGTGTGAGGACTAGAGGGCTGCTTTTTGTTTTATTGATTTTATTATAACTGGGATGAAGTCTCAGAGTACCAAGGCAGATCTTTTGAACAGTCCACCTCGGCATCCAACAACTTCTGTGGCTACTTCTGACCTCTGTCAGGTGAGAGTGGACCGGACTCCAGGTAGTACCTGCCACAATGGAAATCCTACCTTCACAGATACTTTCTCCTGAGGCGGGAACACCGAGTCCAGAAGTTTCCTGACTCTTGTTATTCACCTCGAGGGTGAAAATCCAGCCCTATTTCCTCTGGCGTGGAAGTCAAGACCGAGGGGAAGTAATCCTAAAATTAGAGTCAGACCAAGAGCAAAATCAACAAATGCTTTTTCACAAAGAGATCGGCAAAAATTTGGAACATACTCCCCAAAAGATGGAATAATTGAAGTTTTAATCAGTAAGACCAGTAAATTTTTATTTGGTAAGGGTATCGAGGGCTGTGAACATGGGTATATGGAGCCATTGTCTCATTGTTAGAGAAAGACTGACTGGCCAACTCCTAATGTTCTTATATTCCATTAGTGAGCCCATCACAAATTGTCCATACACTTATGACCCTCCTGATAGCAACACTCTGATGAACTTTATTGCTTCCACTCTGCGTGTTAGGTACATTTGGGTGAAGTGGACTGTTTTTGTTTTATGCCACTTTTCGCTCCGTTGCTCTGTCTATTCCCCACAGTCCCCGAGTGAGAGCACAGAGTCCATAATAGTAAATAGTAATCTGACACTGGGGACAATGCTTTTCACATTCGCAATGACCAAATCTCACTTGACTGGCTGTTCCAAACATTAATAGCCAATACAATGCTCCAATCCACTGTGTTGTTAAGGTACAATAGGGAACAGCACTACAGCCAAAAAAACTGGTGGAGCTTTCTCCTAATGAGAGAACAGGGGAATTCGAATGATTCTTCTGGGCTGACAGCCTAGCACTGTTCCTCCAAAGCTATCAGACTGTTCCAAGTTTTTCTGCAAATCCCCTTACCCTCTGCAAATCCCCACCCCCGTTACCCTTTCACATGGGATGGAGGAACAAAAATAGCAACTTTCAGTCACAGTGGAAAATGACCTAAAGATCTCGACAATGAATTGAAAAGGAATTCAATAGGATCTCTATTATTAATAAGAGCTTGAACATTGCCTAGTAGGCAGAAGAATGAACAGCCTGCCCTCTGTTTACTGGACTGTCTATTGGCTCGGAAAGCATGCAGCATCTCATTAATGGCCATTAATTGCAATCCCATGAAAAGCTTTTTTGACAGAATCGCCCATGTTCATTGTTTCTATCTTCTGGAGTGAACAGGGATTTCCTGCAGACCTCATGCAATGGATTAAGTGGCTACAGTGCCTTCAATAGCGGTGTGATGGCCAGCACTTACATACAGATTCATTTTGCCACACAGCCATTTGCTTTGCGTGGTTCTTTGCAAGGAAGGCAGTGGGACAGTGCACATCTTCACGCTATGGTTGCAAATTGAGCTCCTTCGATTCAAAAGCATTGCATTTAACACCGGCAGCATTCTCGACTGCGATGTATTAGGTTCCTGCTGTTTGGGATTATACTTCAATTCTTTAGCCAGACATTGATTACAATGTGGAAGTCTGTGCCATAGGAATAATTGAGGTAAATGGTAAGGGTGCATGTAAGAAGGCACTCGATAAGCAAATGAATAAGAAACATTTTGATGCTAAGCCCAGGGGATTTTCACAGTGACTTCATTGCAGTGTTAATGTAAGCCTACTTATGTCACTAATCAATAAATTTTAAACTTTAAAAAACTTTAGATTGAATAGGAGGCTTGTGTAGAGTGTAACATTACTATAGACCAAGAAGGCTAAATATCTTATATTGTGCTGAAAATGTTATAGATTTAGCAAAAAGAAATTGAAGCTGCCTCCACCCACCACACCCGTCCCCCCCACCCCATCTTAATTCTATTCAAGCGAATCCTAACTTCCTACAAACACAGAGAATAGAAGCAGAAGTAGGACATTTGGCCCTTCGAGACAGTTCCACTATTCATTTTGATCATGGCTGCTCATCAAATTCAATATCCTGATCCCCCATGTCCCCCCTTGTCTTGTGATCCCTTTAACCCCATAAGTTATACCTCATTTCTGCTCGATAGAAACATCAGAATACCTCTGCACCTTTCTTACAGGTAGCTGTGGCAGGGATAACGTTGGTGCTGTTAGTTTTATGCTAATAGAAATCAAGTTAACTGTTATTTTTAAATTAACCTCACAAGAGGTTATTGCAGAAGGTTGGGGGACATGGAGTTGGGGGTAGGGTGTTAGCGTGGATAGAGGATTGGTTGTCAAATAGGAGGCAGAGAGTGGGGGTTAATGGGTGCTATTCGGATTGGCGGTTGGTGACTAGTGGAGTGCCCCTGGGGCCTCAGCTATTTACCATTTATATAGATGATCTGGAGGAGGGAACCGAGTGTATGGTGTCGAAATTTGCTGATGACACCAAGATTGGTGGAACGGCAAATTGCGCAGAGGGTGTGGAGAGTCTGCAGAAGGATCTAGATAGGCTGGGCGAATGGGCCAGGAACTGGTAAATGGAATTTAATGTTGGCAAGTGCGAGGTGGTCCACTTTGGCAGGAATAATGGTAGGAAGGACCATTACTTACGGGGCGAAAAACTGCAGCAGGCGACGGTGCAGAGGGACCTCGGGGTCCTTGTGCATGAGTCGCAAAAACCCAGCCTGCAGGTGCAGCAGATGGCCAGGAAGGCGAATGGGATGCTGGCCTTCATAGCGAGGGGGATTGAATATAGAAGTAGGGAGGTCTTGCTGCAGCTGTATAGGGCATTGGTGAGGCCGCAGCTGGAGTACTGTGTGCAGTTTTGGTCGCCGCACCTACGCAAGGATATTTTGGCCTTGGAGGGAGTGCAGAGGAGGTTTACTAGGCTGATACCGGAGTTGAGGGGGTTGAGCTATGAGGAGAGGCTGAATAAATTAGGCTTGTACTCGTTAGAGTTTAGAAGAATGAGGGGTGATCTCATTGAGACGTATAAGATGATGAATGGGATGGACAGGATAGAGGTGGAGAGACTCTTCCCGCTCAGAAAGGACAGTAGGACTAGGGGGCACAGCCTCAAGATAAAGGGGGGGGCGGTTTAGAACGGAGTTGAGGAGGAACTTCTTCACTCAAAGGGTGGTGAATCTCTGGAATTCTCTGCCCGTTGAAGTGGTGGAGGCTGCCTCGCTAAATATTTTTAAGACGCGGGTTGATGGGTTTTTGATAAGCGAGGGGATTAAGGGTTATGGAGAGAGGGCGGGAATGTGGAACTGAGCCACAACAGATCAGCCATGATCTTATTGAATGGCGGGGCAGGCTCGAAGGGCTAGATGGCCTACTCCTGCTCCTATTTCTTATGTTCTTATTTTCACCGTGAAAATGGGCATGAAGAATAATTTCCAGGGAATCTCTGGTTGATTTAGAAGTTCTGGCTTTTGTGCCATCATCAACAAATTAGAGAAGCTCTTTAATCTTTAGGATGATTTGAAGAATCAGCTTGGAGAATAGTTGTGCTTTGGAGAATGTTTTTTAGCCTATTTTTCCAACGTTTGAATGAGTTAAGGGATGGGTGCAACATGTAGAGGACGAGAGGCCACTGGAATAAAATTTGAGTTCCGATTGCTAACGTATCAATGTACTCCCAATCAGCAGTTGATGATGTTCAGTGGTGGGACACACGTCCTCACTATATTGAACTATAAAACATTTTTATGGCACGGTGGCACAGTGATTAGCATTGCTGCCTCACAGCGCCAGGGACCCAGTTTTGATTCCCTGCTTGGGTCACTGCCTTTGCAGAGTCTGCATGTTCTCTCCGTGTCCGTGTACGTTTCCACTGGATGCTCCAGTTTCTTCCCAATGTCTGAAAGATGTGCTGATTAGCTGTATTGGCCATGCTAAGTTCTCCTTCCATGCGCCGGAATGTGGCGACTCGGGGATTTTCACTGTAACTTCATTGCAGTGTTTAAAGTAAGCCTATTTGTGACACTAATAAATAAACTTAAAACATAGAAGATGACCTTTCAACCCATTGTGTCTCTGCTAGCTCTGTGCTGCATTTATCTAGAACCAGTCAGTTGATTCTATTCACAACACTACTTAGTAGCTGCATCTCATGCTCCTTTCCCACTGCCCTCCAATTTTAACAACACTGCTTTAGATAGCAGACAAGAAGCCTGTTGGATTCAGGCACGCTTTTTTTTTATTGAATCATAGAACCCTACAGTGCAGAAAGAGGCCCTTTGGCCCATCGAGTCTGCACCAACCACAATCCCACCCAGGCCCCACATATTTTACCCGCTAATCCCGCTAACCTATGCATCTCAGGACACTAAGGGGCAATTTTAGCATGGCCAATCAACCTAACCCGCACATCTTTGGACTGTGGAAGGAAACCGGAGCACCCGGAGGAAACCCACGCAGACACGGGGAGAATGTACAAACTCCACACAGACAGTGACCCGAGCCGGGAATCGAACCCAGGACCCTGGAGCTGTGAAGAAGCTAACCACTGTGCTACCGTGCTGCCCAAACAGCTACCTAACATTATCCCTGATGAATAGATGTGGTATTGAGGCTTCTTGTCTCGTTCTCATCAAGACATTTACAAGGATAAAGCAACGGTAAAGGGAATAATAATTTAGGCTGCATGAGAAGAAATTGCTGATTGTTTGGTACGTGAACTCTGGTTGGTTGAGGTTTTGCCATAGAGAAAGCAGGAAACAGCTTCAGTTGTCAAGATTTTGTTTCAAATTCAAACCAGGCAGGTCAACGCAGATTGGTCAAGACCTTAGCCACGGTGAACGAACAAGGAAATAGCTGTCCTCCAAGCTTTTGTTTAGTTGAGAAAGACATTGTTCTCGGCCATGCTCTTTCTGTCTGCAAAGGACAGGGCCCTGCGTGTGAATCTATGTGGCTTCTAGCATGTGTAAGTGAGCGACACTGCAACCGCCTGGTTTGAATTTGAAACAAAGGATTGGCTGTTAATAGTTCACCGCTGCAATCTCCATGGCAACATCTCAACCAATCAGAGTCCACCTGCCAACCAATCAGCACTCTTTTCTCATGCAGTCGAAATTGTCCCCTTTGCTGTTGTTTTACCTTGTGTAGTTTTCCTGTTAAGTAGAAGTCAAAGACTTCAGTGGCACGTCTCTTTTTTCAGCAATACTCCAGTTCTGTACCACCAAATTGCTACTTTTTTTTATTCTTTCACAGGCTGTGGGCATCGCTGGCCCTGTCAGCATTTATTGCCCATCCCTAATTGTCCTTGAGAAGGTGGTGGTGAGCTGTCTTCATGAACCGCTGCATTCCATGTGGTTTAGGTACATCGACAGTGGTGTTAGGAAGGGAGTTCCGAGATTTTGACCCAGCAACAGTGAAGGAATGGTTATAAATTTCCAGGTCAGGATGGTGAGTGGCTTGGAGAAGAACTTCCAGCTGGTGGGGTGTTCCCATGCATCCACTGTCCTTGTCCTTCTAGGTGATAGAGTTTGGAAGGTGCTGGTGAAGGAGCCTTCAGCAGTGCAGCTTTTAGGTGGTATAAGTTGATGCTACTGTGCACTGGTCCAGTCCATCCCTCAAACCAGCCTCCCATCCATTGACCCTGTCTTCACTTCCTGCTGCCTTGGCAAAGCAGCCAGCATAATCAAGGACCCCACATACCCCAAACATTCTCTCTTCCAAGTTCTTCCATTGGGAAAAAGATATAAAAGTCTAAGATCACATACCAGATGGCTCAAAAATAGCTGCTTCCCTGCTGCCATCAGACTTTTGAATGGCCCTACCTTGCATTAGGTTGATTTTTCTGTATACCTTAGCTATGATTGTAACACTTCATTCTGCACTCTCTCATTTCCTTCTCTATGAACGGTATGCTTTGTCTGTATAGCACACAAGAAACAATTTCACTGTAGGTTGATACATGTGACAATGATAAATCAAATCAAATGTGGATGAGCAAGTGAAGTGAGTGAACGGGGTGCCAATCAAGCAGGCTGCTTTGTGTCTAGATGGTGTAAAGCTTCTTGAGTGTTGTTGGAGCTGCACTCATCCAAGCAAGTGTGGAGTATTCCATCACAATCCTGACTTGTGCCTTGTAGATGGTGGACAGACAGGGGGTGAGTTACTTGCTGCAGGATTTCTAGCCCCTGACCTGCTTTGATAGCCACAGTGTTTATATGGGGGTTATCATTTCTGGTCAGTGATAACCCCCAGGATGTTGACTGTGGGGGATTCAGTGAGGGTAATGCATTGACTGCAGAGGGGAGATGGTTAGATTTTCCCTGGATGCTGAGGGTCATTGCCTAGCAAAAATAACACTGCATTGTGGAAGTGGGAGCCCTCGCTGATCCTTTCACAACTGTTTTGTTCCTTTCACAATGTTTTCCATTGACTGCTCCTTCAGTGCTCTTCACCTTTAAGAGGTGCTGGCTGCCTTTAAGGAGCATCAGATGTTCCAGATGTTTCAGATTTCCACATGCCCAGCTTCCAAATATTAACCAGTGTTTTTGGATGCGATGAAATGGCTGATCTATCTTCAGATGCCACTGGAGCACTTGCATCAAGATCACATTCAACGTATACAAGAATGTAATCGAAATGGCAGTACAATACAGTGCACTCCTTAAAGTGCCCGTGTTAAAAAATAGGCAGGCACTCAGAAAGCAACAGCAATTGGCCCATTTGCATTAACATCATTTACCAAGTTTCCCCTATAGCTTCTTCAGTGGGTTATTTATTTTGGGCCAAAACAGCTGTGCTCACTCACTAGCGACAAGGGATCCCAGTCAGCTACTGGCATCGAATCAGGGTCGAAGCGATGGCCAGTCACTCCTCGCGTTGTGTTCCAAAGTTAGTGTATTTTCTTCCATATACTCGACACACGTACCCAACTCGCCCCAGGTGATGAAAAGCACCACTTAATAAGGATTCAAATCACTTCATTCCCAGGGGCTGGATGTCAGCTGCCTGTCAGGACAACACGTAGGATAAATTAGTAATGGAAACATTTTGTTGTATGGCACTACCCTGTTGGAGCAGCCATCATATACAGTGGGCGTAGCGTGTTTGCACAAACATGGCTTCGATCGTTGGTAGGAACTGGAATGAAAACAGTTAAATGTAAGCAATAATCCCTCTGTTCGTGAACTAATTACTTTTCAGAAACTGCGTAAATGTTGCGATCATGAATCATGCTAAATTAAACTGATTGTCTTGTAACTCACTGATCTTACACATTGCATATTATATTTAACTTTTAAACTATATTTAGACTCAGGACAGCCAACCTCCTATCCATTGACACTATCTACACTTCCTGTTGTCTCGGAAAAGCAGCAGCATAATCAAGGACACCCCGGACATTCTCTCTCCCACCTTCTTCTGTTGGGAAAAGGATACAAAAGTCTGAGGTCACGTACCAGCTGCTGCCAGACCTTTGAATGGACTTACCTCACTCTAAGTTGATCTTTCTCTGCACCCTAGCTATGACTGTAACACTACATTCTGCACCCTCTCCTTTCCTTTTCTATGAACGGTATGCTTTGTCTATAGCGAGCAAGCAACAATACTTTACGTTGCATACTCATCGATGTGACTATAATAAATCAAATCAAATCAAAGGGATTTTCCAGCTGCACTCGTCCCAAGCCCAGAAAACCCCATTTGAGGTCAACAGACCATAGCCTAGTCTGTGTTCCGCCTGCTACGATTTCCATGGTGGACAAGACCAGAAAATTCTGCCCTCTAAGTCAATAATTTGGTGGTATTATATTAGTGAAATAATTGCGGAATGATTTGCGATGACCGAGTCATCTAAAATGTAGTCATACATTTTATATTTTAGATGCTGTTGTTTTATCTTGGCAATTGAAAGAAAAGCAGCAGCAAGTTGAGCCTCAGTGTAACACATGCCATTATTCAAAACGTACCTCACGGCTGCTTAAAATATGTTGTTCCATGATTTAGTCCTCTCATTTTTACGCAGGAATTAGTTTAAAATATCACGTTGTTGAGTGTAAAACAATGCTAAGAATAATCTACATTCTGTTCTCCTTTGTGAGCCATTGGTTTCCAGGTTGTGATTTTTTTTCTCCAATGCTGAGTTTCTGATCTTATTTTAAGGTTTATTCTTGTTCCTGCTACCAGCAGATCTGTTAGTGTGGGCTGCTTTTTTTTCCATAATCAAGTAGGGTAGTACTTCAATGAGACACCCTCACTTTGTTTCATGCTTACTATTCTACTGTCGGCAGTTTTTGGTTTTGGACACATACTAATCGAGGTCAGCGCTTCATGGCTGAGGATTTGCAACATTTTGGAGATACAGGTCCAATGTTTATCTAAGAATTCATCTACCTGCTCAGTATGAACGATTCCAAGAGGGATCTTTCAAAGGAGCATAGGGTCTTTTCCCAGTAGTCTAACCAACAGAAATCCCTCAGCCATCACCTCAGCAACTGATCAATTGGCCAGTTATCCCACTGCTGTTTGAGGGACCTTGCTGAGCACAAATTGGCTGCCGTGTCTGCCAGTAAAACACAGTGACTAAACTTCAGAAGTAATGAATTGGCTGAGAAGCAGTTTGGCACATCCTGAGGATGTGAATAACACGATATATTCTTTCTTGCAGCTTTCTTTTGGATTACTGAACATTATCACAGAGTGAGGTAGCCAACATCCGAGAAAAGCACGTTTTCTGGCCTGCAACCAATGCTTCGTTTTGTCCAAGTTTGAAAAGGTTGCAGTTCATACCCCGAAAAGGAGAGGGGCAACCCTCGTCCCTCCCCCCTGTCTATGACCCCCGCCCCCGTTCCTAATGCGTTGTATTTCTGGGTTCACAATAGCCTTGTACAATTGATTTGATCTAATTTATTATTGTCACATGTAGTAGTATACAGTGAAAAGTATTGTTTCTTGCGTGCTACTCAGACAAAGCATACCGTTCATCGAGAAGGAAACGAGAGAGTGCAGAATGTAGTGTTGCAGTCATAGCTAGGGTGTAGGGAAAGATCAATTTAATAAGAGGTCAGTCCATTCAAAGGTTTGACAGAGAAGAAGTTGTTCTTGAATCAGTTGATGTGTGCATTCCAACCCCTATCCTCATAACACAGGAGGACATCTTGTATGCTGAGGCATTAAGATTGGTGGAGGGGGGAATAGTACAGAAACCGCAATGTGCTGTCCCTGTTTTAGACATTTAACAGAACAAAGTGGATTTCTTTATTCACTTCTTCATTTTAAGCATAATGACTGATCTTTGTATATCTTCATACACTGTTCAAAATGGCATCTAAAATATAAAATGCTCTTTTAACGGTTTGCAGTATTTTGTTTTGCAAAATTCAGGTTGTCTCTTATCGAGCAAGTTTAGAGTCACTGAATTATAGAATGCTACAGTGCAGAAGGAGGCCACTCAGCCCATCGAGTCAGCACAATTCCACCCAGGCCCCATCCCATAACTCTGCATTTACCCTAGCTAGTCCCCCTAACACTAACGCAATTTAGCACCGTCAATCCACCTAACCTGCACATCTTTCAGATTGTGGGATGAAACCAGAGCATGTAGAGGAAACCCACGCAGACATGAGGAGAGTGTGCAAACTCCGCACACTGTGACCCAATCTGGGAATCGAATCCGGATCTCTGGCGCTGTGAGGCAGCAGTGCTAATGACCGTGCTGCAGATTTCACTGACGTAAACACAGCATAGATGAGCATGAGACAGATTGGCCAGAATTTTACTGTTCCGCCTGCCATAGGAATCGGAGCGGGCGGGGGGGGGCAGACTTGGAAAGATCTGTTGACTTCGGGTGGTATTTTGGGGTTTCAGGACGAGCGAGGCCAAAAAAATCATCTTGTCTTCAAATCGAAATATCATTCAGATACGAGCTAGTATTCAAAATCATCCAACCCTCCTCAAAACTCTCTTGCACAGTCCAACTACTGAGCATTTTTCTGGAACTTGCTCAGAGAAACTCAACTTAATAAATTAAAATCAAACATATTAGGAACACAAAACAAAGTGGTGCAGATGCAAAATAAAAATTGGAAGTCCCAGGATCTCTCAGCATCTCACACAGCATCAATGGAGAGAGAAACACAGTTAACATTTCAGGTTCAGTGATCATTGGTTCAAAGACCCAGAAGGTTAAACCTCCCGTCCTCTCTCTGGAGATGCAGATGTCACTTTGCTTCAGATAGGTACCTTTGCTACCTGCTGGAAATCAATGTTTGTTGATTAGCTATGCTAAATTGCTCCTTAGTGTCAGGGAGATTAGGAAGGTAAATATGTGGGGTTACAGGGATAGGGCCTCTGTGGGATTGTTGTAAGTGCAGGCTTAATGGGCCAAATGGCCTCCTGCACTGTAGGGATTTTATGATTTATTATTTGTAAAAGGCTTCTGTGCTGACTTAGTCACTGTAATGTAGCTGATGGTTTTACCAGTCACATCACCATTAAAATTTTGCTGTCCAACCTTGTCCTGACTTTAAAGCAAATTCTCTTACTTCCTAGCTTTAAGTGGATCTTCCACAGTATAATCAGACCACGGGGATGATTTCTATTTAATTTGATGATAATTACGTTCATCAGGTTGATGGATGTCAGTGATGAGACAGGAAAGTTTCCACTTTTTCCAAACATTAGTATTAAGCATATTAGGTGACGTATAACAGGATCAAATATATGGAAAAGTTCCATGAACACTTTTTCAGACTCTGAAAAGAGCCCTTTCCTTCACCAATCTGGTGATTCTATCTCTTACGACATCGCTTCTAATGTTTTTTTCTAAGGAACATCACAAATTTATTGCCAAATTAGGAGTGGTCTTAAATTGGTTTTTGTCCATTTCGCAATTGGATGGGACTGATCAAAGTTAATCCACGAATGCTTGAGAGAGGACACTGGCCTGACCTTGGAAATACACGGATGGTGTTGTACTGAGTCTAACCAACCTGGAAGGTTTCACGCTCAATCTGGGTTACAGAGAGTTACTTTCCCCTGAGCCCCTCATGTCAGATATTAGAGTATGAAAAATATTGTATCATGGGTTGTCTCATTGATTGGAAATAGGTCTCCAATCACCCTGAAAGTTATAGAATTTCATTTTCATCCAATGTAGTTGCCAATCAAACAACACTGAAACAGCAGTAGCAAATGGAACATACTCAGAACAAGCCAAACACACTCTTGTACTGTTATATATGTTAATGTACATCTGCGGTAGTGGAAGAAATGACAGAGATCAGCTCAGCAGTACAATGTAGCTGTGTTGAACTGAGGCCACTATTGCTTAGCTAGCTATCACCGATCCTCTTTTAAGTGCTCATTATACATAGAGGCAGAGGTTTACAGCATGGAAACAGGCCCTTCGGCCCAACTTGTGCATGCTGTCCAGTTTTCACCATTAAGCTAGTCCCAATTGTCCATGTTTGGCCCATGTTCCTCTATACCAAACTTACCCATGTAACTGTTGTAATTGTACTGATGGATTTCAATTTCCCTGCCTTGTGGCACCTACAGAAACAAAAGATTTTACAATGGAAATCTCCGACCTCACCCATGCTGGGGATTATCCGGTGCTACTACAGTGAATTGAGTTTTGGCCGAGTGCCAAATTCTCTGTTCTCGCTAGCAGTGGGGCAGGGCAAATGGGATCAGAGAATCCCATCCCTAAAGTTTATTTTAGGACTAAGTGACTGTTGATATTAGTTGTTTTTATCATAGATATTTGAGAACTCTGTACAGAAGAAGATCCTTAGATAAGGCACGGTAGTACAGTGGTTAGCACTGCTGCTTCACAGCTCCAGGGATCTGGGTTCGATTCCTGGCTTGGATCACTGTCTGTGTGGAGTTTGCACATTCTCTCCGTGTCTGCGTGAGTTTCCTCTGGGTGCTCCGGTTTCCTCCCACAGTCCAAAAGATGTGCGGGTTAGGTTGATTGGCCATGCTAAAAAAAAATTGCCTCTTAAGAGTCCTGAGATGCGTAGGTTAGAGGGATTAGCGGGTAAATATGTAGGGACATGGGGATAGGGCCTGGGTGGGATTGTGATCGGTGCAGAGTTGATGGGCCAAATGGCCTCTTTACGCACTGTGGGGTTTCTATGATTCTAAGTGTTTGTCTAGAAGGCGGGTGGGCTCTGCAGTTCTATTGGAGGAAAGTGAGAGTCGAGCACAGAGAAACGGACTGATTCCTACACAGTGAAAGAGGAACACAGTCGCCCACAACCAGAAAAACCAAACAAGGGACACAGAAAGAACTATGCAGTGAGACAGAAGAAAAGTAACAACTGTAATAAGTTAGAGAATGTCTTTTAATTTGTAATTAGCCACCTGAGGTGGTGACTCATATACTGAAAATAAGTGCAGGCATATTTACGTGATTGAGAGGATGAAGACAGGGGGGAAATCCAAGCTGTCCTGCAACACCCTTAAAATCTGCAGCATCCTCCTTAATTTATGCTGCCGCCTCCAGTTCTTTCAGCGATGCCCAATATGATGGCATTCTCACATTCACCATTGTCACCATTCCAGCTGTATCCCTCCAGTGTGGGATGCAGCCCCGCCCTCATGCCTTACCCACTTGCATTCATTCCTGCTGTTCTTGCCTATGTT